>NC_042618.1:178545616-178887028 GCF_901001135.1 Rhinatrema bivittatum
AATCCAAAATGTTTTGAGAATTCAATTATTTATTTATATATTTATTTAATCCTATTTATAAATCACTTTACAGATTAAACATTGCCCTTTAAAATTCATCCCATACTTTTCTATTTAAAAAGTATGCATTAAACTTAACTCATGCGAGCTATACCCTCTATAGACCAGGTGTTACTGTGTGCTGGTGAGTTTGTGCATGTACCAACTCAGACTAATCCCCCAGACTGCGAAGACTGCTCCTAAATTCGAAATCGGCCTCTTCAAATCTAGTCAATTGCAAATCTGTCTAGTCTAAACCCCCTAGGGCTACTAGACTCCAATGCCTCCCCCTCATAGAATTCATTGCCAAAACATTAACACCGACTCCTCAGCTATTATCATGGGGGATTTTAACCTCCATGTCGACGCAACTCTGCTATCCCCTAACTGTGAAGCTATTCTGCCTTCCCTCAAGGCCATTGGGTTTAAGCAAATCATCAACGGCCCCACCCACAAAACAGGCCACACCTTAGATCTCATCTTCATAAACTCCTGCCTAACTCACACCTCTCCCCCCACCTGTACCCATGTCCCTTGGTCTGACCACTCAATGATCACCACCGACCTCATGGTAAGAGAAAAACTGACATTCCCCCCCCCCCTCCCAAAACCACCATTCACTTTCGAAAACCCTGCTCCATGCATGACCTCAGTTCCCTCCTATCTAAAGAACTACACAACTTAGATTATTCAAACGCAGACTCAGCCATCTCCTCCTGGTTCAACATCATGAACTCAGTAGCCAACAAGATCTGCCCCTTAACAGCTAAAGAAATCAATCCTGCCCTCAAGAATAAAAAACCTTGGTTTTCACCTGAACTAAGGAAACTAAAACAAGAGCTAAGACATAAAGAACATAAGTGGCGTAAAGACCCCTCCCCAAACTCACTGACTGCCTACAAAACATCTATGCACAGCTACAGGACTACCATACTTCATACAAAAAGAGACCTCCACGCACACAAAATACACAACTTTCACTATGATGCGAAGGCCCTGTTCTCGTATGTTTCAGATCTTACAAAATCCATCCCTCCCCCTCTATCCCCGATAACCAAGCCCAAACTAAGTCTAACGAACTTGCAATCTTCTTCCAGAATAAAATCTCCAACCTCTTAGCCCTTCTCACCTCCACTAACACCTCCCCCATACCCCCTTACACTGCCAACCTCAACCAGAGAGCCAATTCTGATTCCTTCGAACACACTTCATCCCTTGAAATCAAATCTATCCTCAAGAAGATGAAACCCTCATTCCATCCCTCTGGCCCCATCCCGACAAACTTACTGCTCACCATTCCTAACACCATTTCCAAACCCCTGGCCAAAATTATAAACTGCTCCCTGTCTCAAGGAATAGTCCCCAACTCTCTGAAACTTGCCACCCTCAAACCCCTACTGAAGAAGCCAAACCTTGATCCAGGAGACCCCTCTAACTTCTGCCCCATATCCAACCTGCCATTTATCGCCAAAGTCATGGAGAGACTTGTCAACTCCCAACTCTCTGACTATCTAGACAAACAACATTCTCTACCCTGCGCAGTTCGGCTTCCGCAAATTCCTAAACACAGAATCCTTTCTTATCTCTCTCTCGGATACCCTTCTCATAGGATTAGATAAAGGACAACCTTACCTACTGGCACTTTTGAATATTTCATCTGCATTTGATACCATGAACCACTCCACCCTCCTAAACTGCCTCTCAGACATAGGAACAGTCCTCAGATGGTTTGAGTCATTCCTCAGCAATAGATACTACAAGGTCAGAATAAGCAATAAGGATCCCCCTCCATCAGTTCTACCCTTGGAGTACCTCAAGGCTCCTCCATCTCCCCAACCCTCTTTAATATCTATCTCTTACCCCTCTGCCAGTTCCTCACTAATCTAAATCTAACTCATTTCATTTATGCCGATGATGTGCAGATCTTGATTCCCATAACAGACTCCCTCCCAAAAACCCTCAAGTTCTGGGACAGCTGCCTTGACTCCATCAACCTCCTCCTCTCCAGTCTCAATCTTGTCCTCAACACGGCCAAGACTGAACTACTTCTCATTTCCTCGGACCACAATAACCTTTCCCTCCCTGACCCTGCTCCCGCCACAGCTGCTCATGCAAGAGACCTAGGCGTAGTACTGGATAACAGACTAAACTTAAAAAAACATTTTAACAACACGACAAAGGACTGCTTCTTCAAATTACAAATTCTGAAAAAACTTAAACCACTCCTCCACTTCTATGACGTCTGGACAGTCCTCCAAGTTACCCTTTTCTCTAAAATCGACTACTGTAATTCACTCTTTCTAGGCCTCCCTGCAACTACCACAAAACCACTGCAGATGCTCCAGAATGCCCTGCCAGAATCCTAACCAATTCCAGCCAAGGAGACCACATCACACCCATCCTCAAGAATCTCTATTGGCTCCCTATCAGCTATAGACTCCTTCATAAATCTCTCACTATCATCCACAAAACTATCCACAATCAGCACTCGCTTGAGCTAAAAATCCTGCTACGACTCCACACCTCAAAAAGACCAATTAGAACGGCTTATAAAGGAACCCTACACGTTCCCCCTCCCAAATCCATTCTTCACACCTCCACCAGGGAACGTGCCATCTCTGCAGCTGGGCCATCCCTTTGGAACACCCTGCTTCCTGACCTATGCCAGGAACACTGCCCACTGACCTTTAAAAAAAAACTAAAGACATGGCTTTTCAAACAAGTCTATCCATAACCATTTAAGTTGCAACGTTATATTCCTCATTCTATATTCTATATATTGTGCTCCACATGTTTATTTTGTATATTCTATTATTATAGCATATATTGTGTTCCTCATATTTATTTTGTTGTGATTCCATATATTTATACTGTCACTTAACTGTTCCTTTCTCCATACTCTCTTCCAACCTCCAAGTTCCAGTAACCCCGTTCATTGTAACTTACTTTCCTCCCTTAACTCTATCATTAGCTCTCCAGCTATGATCACTGTTAATGGTAATTCCTCATGTGTGATGTAAACCGACGTGATATGACATGTGTCATGAATATCGGTATAGAAAATAAATAAATAAATAAATAAATAAATTTACATAGGAATTTTCAAAGCAAATGTATGCATATAAGGTTGCTTTGAAAATGTGTGGTAAAGTCTGCATATAAAAGGTACACATAGGACTCTTATTTACAAAATTATAAAATTCCCCTCCCTAAGCATGCTCATTGAAAAAAATTCTCCTCGGAGCACTTTAGCTTGCAGAAAACTACGTAATACAATGCTTCAGCTTGCTGAGGCTGCGCATTAGTGAGATTTAGGATTGCTTATTAAGATTAAGATTTTTGTCTCTTTCTTGCCTTTTACATTCACTAGCCATTCACTAGCCAGTTGTCATGCAGAAAGATTTTTGATTTTTTTTTTTTGTGGGAATCTAGATACAAGGAAGCTGGGGTGTGCATAGAGAATTCAGATTCTCACAACTGAAGATGAACATAGTATCCATGCAGTCTCAAGTCCCAGTGCTTGGATGCTTCTGCCCAAATGTTAACCTGTGGATCAGCCCCTGCAGGAGGCTGTGAGATACAGGAAGAAGAAAGTGGTCTGTTTCCTCCTTGCTCCTGGACCCTATTGAGAGGAAGAAAGGGCTCAGGATAGGCGCTATCCTTTCAGTACCACAAATTAGAGCAGAGTGATAAAAATGATGTTCTGTTCACTGCCTCACCCCACTGGAGACCTCGTTTCTTTTTTTCTAAATATGTTTTGAAGGCTGGAGAAATCAGAATTATGTAGCACAACTCTAAATTGACCCAATAAAGTATCTTGTACTTAAGAACCAGAGAATGATCTTGGAAATGCTGAAAATACTTTCAAATAAGATGTTGGTCAACAGTTTTGTTTTCTTCTGCATTACTTAGATGCTTATTCTAAGCTTTCCCCTAAATTTTGCAGGGATTTGTGTGGATTTCTGTGTATATTTTTTCATTGCAACATCTTGATGTTCTTCTAAAGTATGAAGTGCAGATGAATTAAAAAGAAACGGACCGCAGTTAGTACCATCAGGTCTTGGTAGCGTAGAGCCTTGCCTGTACCATCAAACTCATGTGAGTTTGATGGTGCAGAACATAGAAAGGGAAGCCAATAAGTTAAAATGGAAATCTTGTGGAGGACAAGCTGAAAGACAGAGGCTTAAGGTAAAAGGATAAGAACTGTGGCAGAGGGTAGGACTTTGGAAAAAAAGGCTGTAGAGCCACAGAAGAAACAGAAAGTCCAACTCTGTCATATGCAAGATAAAAACAGTGCAATCAAAAATAAAGAATCTGACCAGCAAGGAATGTAAACAGTTTAGAATTATTTTGTGAGGAGAAGCAGTAGTATAAAGAGAAAAATTAGTAGCTAGGAAACCTCTCCAGTTGGAGTTTTCCAAGGTTGGCAGATACTGGAGTGTGGCCAGTGGTTTTGTACATCTGTAGCCTGATGTACCTGTGCGATTGTAAAACAGGATACATTAGGGATGTGCCCTTGTTTCAAACAAAATGGAAAAGTTTAACAAAGTTTCTTATTTAATTTCAATTTGTTTTCAAAATGAAACAAGAAAAACAAACAAAAGTTTGTTCCTTTTCATTTCTTTCATTAAAAAACATAAAGGCTGCCAGTTTGCCACAAAAAAAACAAACAAACAAAACAGACAAGAAAATCCTCCCTCTGGTTCCCCAAGCATCTCTTGGTTCCTGCTAAGGAATCTTCATGGGCAGGAGCAATCCCCACTGGTTTCTGCCCTACTGGTGCTGTCATTACAAATGGCATCAGCAGCTGAGGCTGATGCCATTGTTAATCTTTATTGAATAAGACCCTAGGTAGTGTAATTTGGAAGTATGAATTAATTATGACTACTACCAAATATTTATGTAGCATCGCAAGGTTTATCCAGCATTATCATTAGATGCATGGTTGAAAGTTTACATTAATGTGTTTATTTGGACATTGGGAGTACAATTTTCCAAAGCATATCCATGGCTTAAACAGTATTTTACCTGCAGAAATGGGCATTTTTAAAACTGCACGCCCAATATGCAAGTCAATTTATGTGCATATTGGGTGTCTAGTTCAACTGGACTGAGGGGAGGTGTTCCTGTGAGCAGAGCTGGAGAGGAGTTTGCGTTTGCATGCATACTTTTGGATTTTAGAAAGTAAGTTCCTACATTTTTCCCCAAAATTTCAGCAACATTTTATCAGATGTAATTGTAAAAATGTAGATTTGATGGGATAATTTTCAAAGCGAACGAACATGCATAAGTCTACTTTAAAACCGGGGTAAATTATGCACATTTTTGCCAGCTAATTTATGTGCAATGTTACAAAATTATCCTCTCATTGTAGGTTTTGGCAATTTTAGTCTTAATGGATTTCCAACAATCTATTGTATCTACAAGTGTCCATGGCAGAGTTAAGTAACTCTAATGACCATTTAGTATTGCAAAATTATTATTACAAGCTTGTTATGAATTTCTGGAATTATCAAAAAAGTAAAGATGTAAAATATAAATTTGATCACTCTCCTTATCTAATTATAGAGTGACACAAAGTGAACGTTCAAAGGCTTATGTGCATAAAAATTAGCAAAGTTATAACCATAGAATGTTGTAACACTTATTACAACATTCTATGGTTATAACTTTGCTTCTCTTTGCCTGCATTAGATACTTACCAGTGAAAAGTACTACGTTTGATTTTCATGCCAGAATGGTGTTCATTGTTCCAGACTTTCAAAGCCTGAATTCCACCATATATAATCTTGTCATCTATTACAGTGAATTCTGTGAGGATAACTTTCAAACAACTCCATGTGGCAGCATATGCATGTGCATAGATCTACAATAGTATTTTATAATCCATGCATATCACGTGTAATTGAAATTACCAGTTCATCAATAACTCCACCAGTTTGCCCAATCCTTCCCCAGGTCATTGAGAGCTTCCTGGTTCTTCAGCCTGAGCTCACCCCAGTTCATCCAGACCTCCCACTCATCCAATAATACATCAAAAAACAAGTCTGATAAAGATAATTAGTGGGTATAAAATTACATGAGTAAGTTGCCAAATATAACTGTTGGCCCTGCCCTGGAATGCCACTAGACTGCCCCCTTTTTTACATGCATATATGTGTGCTTGAAAAGTAAAGTACGTGCATACTTTTGTCTTTTCTAAAATAGCAATTTCATGAGTACAGGATACTTCCACATATTTATGCTAATTTTTATGCACATAAGCCTTTGAACGTTCACTTTGTGTCACCATTTTAGTTTCTGGCTCATGCAATATGAAGTTTTGTTGGTTTATGACTGGAAATTTGATTTTGGAAATCAAACAATGCCAAATATCTAAAAGTGTAAGTTATCAAGTTTGAAGCTTATCCAATGGTGCTCATAACATGAATGCAGATGTCATATACAGAGAAATCTATCTTTATCTAATGTTCCTGTTTTCCATTGCCAAAGTTCCTAAGCTTGGCAATATTGCTTACAATGGTTAAAGTGATAGCTATGTCCGTTGGTAAAAAGACAGATGAGAAATTATTGGAAAAAAAGTCTTTTAAGACACTAAATCCATTCTTGCATTCAAAATCCATTGTCCAGCTTTAAAAATCATATAAAAAGTCACATAGAACCCTAATGGGTATAGGCATTGCTAATCAGTTTTGGTAAAGCACCCTCAAGGGTGGATTTTTAAAGGGTTACGCGCATAATATACGCACGTAACCCTTTAAAACACTCCTGCGCACAAGCCGGGACGCGCATATGTCCCGGGGCTAGAAAAAATGGGCAGGGCGTGGACGGGGCGTGGGCGGGGCATGGGCATGGTCAGAGGGCTCCGAAGGCCCTCTAGGCTGGGGGATCGCACGCCGGCACTCGGCCGGCGCGCACAACCTACGCCTGCCCAGAGGTTGCGTGCTCAAATCTATGCCCGCGCGTAGATTTGAAAATCTGGCCCTCAGTGTATACTGCTCATTTAAGAAGGAATCTCTTCATGCCAATAGGCAAGCCCCTACACTACCAAGACCTGATGGTGCCAACTGGGGTCTGTTCCTTTTTAGTTCATCTGGATTTTATATTTATGTGAATACCAACATGTTATGGAGAAAAAAGTGTACAGAATCAACATAAATCACTGCAAAATCTATGGCAAAGCACAGGGTAAGCATGGAAGTAAACAGAAAAAAACACACTGGCCAAAATTTTATTTGAAAAATATTTTCAGCATTTCCAAAATCATTCCTTGTACACTAAAACAAGAGGAGAGGCTTAAATAGTCACTGCCTCCAAAACCTTAGATGAGAGACGAAGGATTAAGGAAATCAGGGTGAGGATGACTATGGAGAAGTCAGACTGACTTGCTCAAAGTGAAGCACTGAGCGGAGGAACTGGAAAGATGGTCAACTCCAGTCCTGGAGGACCTCAAAGAGGCTCATTTTTCAGAGGGATAAATATATGCAAATACATGATCTTTGAATATTATTCTGAAAAAGAGATCTGCTAGTAGCCTTCCAGGACAGGAGCTGGGCATCCCAGCTCTCTTTTCAAGGATACACTGGGAGGCTTCCGTGCATCACAAATTCAATTGACTTATTTTACCTTTGAAAATAGACACATTTGTGTGTCTATTTTTTCTGCAAATGGACCCAATCTCAGCTGTTTGATATATAACTATGCATAAGATACAAGGGAAGGTAATTTGCTCAGTGCAATAAAAGCCTAGGGCAAGAAAAATCGTTCTTCTTCAAGGAGACAAACTTCCCGCTGAAAGCGTCCTGCCTTTTCACACAGCATCTTCCACTGGTTTCTCCAGGCCATGAGTAATGTCTGGCTAGCATCAGTGAATCAGGAGGCTTCCAAATTCACTGAGACCTGCAAAGATTTGAGGAACTGCAAAAGAAATCCTTCAGCACCGTGCTCAGTCATTGAGGTAAAAGAGGGGCTCCCCCTACCCTAAATAATAAACATTGCATTATTCTGTAGATTGCATGCACCAGACTGCTCATTTTCCCTTCATGTATTTCCTCATACTTCCTTCGGCTCAAGGAAGGAAATAGCATTCCTTCCTTGATCCCGAGCGTGGAGGGCAAATGCCCTCCACGTTCGGGATCAAGTTCAAGATCCCTCCACGCTCGGGATCAAGTTTGCCCTGCACGCTCGGGATCAAGTTCAAGATCCCTCTGAGGCCCTTCAGGTATTAAGACTTTGCAGTTGTCTTCCACCAAGCCCAGCATTCACAGCAGGATGGTCTCCATTTGTCAGCCTGTGTTTTTTTAATGATAGAACAAAGGACTGACAAGATTTTAGCCATTCAGTCTACCCATGAATTAGAGAATCACCTCCCACAACTCCCCTATTGCATGAATCTTTAAGGGTAATTTGATAACAGCTTTCCTAATTTAAGTGGCACAAACATGTGTAAGTTATGCTAATTTTCAAAGAGAACTTGTGTGCATAAGCCTGCTTTGAAAATTATCCCACCAAATGTAACCACACACAGTTACACCTGCTATTGAATCTGCAGAAAAGGTTTGGGGAAACTTTACACATTTATGAGTACAATTTCATAGAACGTATGGGGCAGATTTTAATAGATACACGCACGCATCCATGTGCGCGCGCTACCCACATGGACATGCGATTTTATAACATGCGCGTGCAGGTGTGCATGTTATAAAATCGGGGGTCGGCGCGCACAAGGGGAGTGCACAATTGCGTACCTTGCACGCGCCGAGCCGCACTGCCTTCCCCGTTCCCTCCCAGGCCGCTCCAAAATCCCAGCGGCCTCGGAGGGAACTTCCCTACCCCCCCCCCCCCCACCCCACCTTCCCTTCCTTTCCCCTACCTCCCCTGCCCTTCCCCCCCCCTACCTTTTTCTTCTTTTTTCTTTTAAGACTTACTTCAGCCCCGCCCCCTGGACTTCCCCGCCCCTTTTTGCAAGCCCCGGGACTTACACGCATCCCGGGGCTATAAGCGATTCGCTGGGCCTTTTGAAAAAATAGGCCCAGCACGCTTAACCTTTTGAAATCCGCCCCATGTGCGTAAAATTATTAGCATATGTGTGCGCAGGTAGCTTGTATTTACGCGCATGCTATTTTAAAAAAAATCAAAAGTGCAGGGGTATTTTCGGTTTCATGCATACATTTATCTATTCCTGATGCCTTTCAACTAGCTTGATCACTCCATTCTTATACTTCACTTTCAATGCATATCCAGCATAGTTCTCTGCTTCAACAGCAGGGGAAAAGAAAAACTGTTACTTCACACATCCAGCAGAGCTCTCTGCTTAAACGGCAGGGGAGAAGAAAAAAGGGTTTGCACTCACAAAGCGGGGAGTAGCTGGCTTGTTACGGCGGTTACTACCCCAAACCAAATGTACCTGATACTTCACTCTCGAAGCATATCCAGCATGGCTCTCTGCTTCAACGGCATGGGAGAAAGACTGATACATCACGAATTTCCAGCATAGCTCTCTGCTTTAACGGCAGGGGAAAAGAAAAACTGATACTTCACGCTAGAGATGTGAATCGTTTTCCATATCGTCTTAACGATAGAAATCGTGTGGCAGGAGAAGAAAATCGTGTTTGGCACGATTATTTCGTTGAAAAATCGTTAAAAATCGTTTTTTCCAATTAGTGCGCACTAACTCGAGTTAGTGCGCACTAACTCAAAATGATACAAATAGACACTTTCCAGGTCACTGAAGGTCAGTTAGGAATGAATATGTGTTCCTATTGGCTGGCAGCCCTCTTATCTATTGATGTTACCAAAGTTACCACTGAGGTGATGGTGGGGGGGATGGGAAATGGAACTGGAAACTCATGAACACCAACAGAAAATGAAACAAAGTGTTCACACTTCCCAGGTCAGTAAAGGTCACTTAGGAATGAATATGTATTCCTATTGGCTGGCTGTGCTCTTATCTATTGATGTTACCAAGGTTACCACTGAGGTAATGGTTGGGGGGATGTGAAATGGAAACAGTTGGAAGCTTGACATGTGATGATCAGCACTCACAAGACTAGAACTTCTTTGTTTATTATTTTTGTTAGCAGACACGTGCATGTTGAATTTGCCAATCACTGTGCATTTTAGAAAGGTGGTCCTGGCTGGAACTGTACACAGTTCAAATATATGTAATTGATTGTTGGTAAGTGTATTTTTTAAGTAGCCACACTGGCACAAGTATGTTTACTTTTCCTCCTACTTAACTCACTAGCTCAGCTTTGTAAGAAGGGCTTCTCTGCTTGAGTGAGGGTCAGGCAGCTCCCCCCTGTCTGTGAAGCCAGCCTCTCACTAGTAATGCAGGGAGGGAGCTGTCTCAGACTTCACCATCCTCCCCCCCCCCCCCTCACCCACACACCATTCACTAGCTGGGACATGGGGGAAGTCAGGAGTGAGGGTCAGGCAGCTCCCCCCTGTCTGTGAAGCCAGCCTCTCACTAGTAATGCAGGGAGGGAGCTGTCTCAGACTTCACCATCCTCCTCCCCCCCCCCCCCTCACCCACACACCATTCACTAGCTGGGACATGGGGGAAGTCAGGAGTGAGGGTCAGGCAGCTCCCCCCTGTCTGTGAAGCCAGCCTCTCACTAGTAATGCAGGGAGGGAGCTGTCTCAGACTTCACCATCCTCCCCCCCCCCCCCCTCACCCACACACCATTCACTAGCTGGGACATGGGGGAAGTCAGGAGTGAGGGTCAGGCAGCTCCCCCCTGTCTGTGAAGCCAGCCTCTCACTAGTAATGCAGGGAGGGAGCTGTCTCAGACTTCACCATCCTCCTCCCCCCCCCCCCTCACCCACACATCATTCACTAGCTGGGACATGGGGGAAGTCAGGAGTGAGGGTCAGGCAGCTCCCCCCTGTCTGTGAAGCCAGCCTCTCACTAGTAATGCAGGGAGGGAGCTGTCTCAGACTTCACCATCCTCCCCCCCCCCCTCACCCACACACCATTCACTAGCTGGGACATGGGGGAAGTCAGGAGTGAGGGTCAGGCAGCTCCCCCCTGTCTGTGAAGCCAGCCTCTCACTAGTAATGCAGGGAGGGAGCTGTCTCAGACTTCACCATCCTCCTCCCCCCCCCCCCCCCACCCACACACCATTCACTAGCTGGGACATGGGGGAAGTCAGGAGTGAGGGTCAGGCAGCTCCCCCCTGTCTGTGAAGCCAGCCTCTCACTAGTAATGCAGGGAGGGAGCTGTCTCAGACTTCACCATCCTCCCCCCCCCCCCTCACCCACACACCATTCACTAGCTGGGACATGGGGGAAGTCAGGAGTGAGGGTCAGGCAGCTCCCCCCTGTCTGTGAAGCCAGCCTCTCACTAGTAATGCAGGGAGGGAGCTGTCTCAGACTTCACCATCCTCCCCCCCCCCCTCACCCACACACCATTCACTAGCTGGGACATGGGGGAAGTCAGGAGTGAGGGTCGGGCAGCTCCCCCCTGTCTGTGAAGCCAGCCTCTCACTAGTAATGCAGGGAGGGAGCTGTCTCAGACTGGTATCAGGGTTAGGGCACTGTGTGCAGGAAGATCACAACACTCCTGGTATTAATAGGGATAGGGCACTGTAAGAGATGACTGTAGTAGATTGAATAAAGATCTGATGTTTCTGCTCTCCTCACACCAAACAAAAACAACACACAAGCAGAGAAGCCCTTCTTACAAAGCTGAGCTAGTGAGTTAAGTAGGAGGAAAAGTAAACATACTTGTGCCAGTGTGGCTACTTAAAAATACACTTACCAACAATCAATTACATATATTTGAACTGTGTACAGTTCCAGCCAGGACCACCTTTCTAAAATGCACAGTGATTGGCAAATTCAACATGCACTAGCATTTCAGGTGCCTGCTAACAAAAATAATAAACAAACAAGTTCTAGTCACGTGAGTGCTGATCATTACATTACTTTTTTTGTCAAGCTTCCAACTGTTTCCATTTCACATCCCCCCAACCATTACCTCAGTGTTAGCCTTGGTAACATCAATAGATAAGAGCACAGCCAGCCAATAGGAATACATACATACATATTCATTTCTAAGTGACCTTTACTGACCTGGGAAGTGTGAACACTTTGTTTCATTTTCTGTTGGTGTTCGTTAGTTTCCAGTTCCATTTCCCATCCCCCCAACCATCACCTCAGTGGTAACCTTGGTAACATCAATAGATAAGAGGGCAGCCAGCCAATAGGAACACATATTCATTCCTAACTGACCTTCAGTGACCTGGAAATTGTTTATTTGTATCATTTTCAGTTAGTGCGCACTAAATCGAGTTAGTGCACACTAACGGGGAGTTAGTGCGCACTAACTCGATTTAGTGCGCACTAACACGATTTAACGATTTTTAACGATAAATCGTTAGAATTTCTATTGTATCGTGTTCTATAACGATTTAAGACGATATTAACATTATCGGACGATAATTTTAATCGTTGAAAAACGATTCACATCCCTACTTCACGCATATCCAGCATAACTTCAACGGCAGGGGAGAAAAAAAAAGGATTCACACTCACAAAGCGGGGAGTAGCTGGCTTGTTACGGCGGTTACTACCCCAAACCAAATGTGCCTGATACTTCACTTTCGATGCATATCCAGCATAGCTCTCTGCTTCAACGGCAGGGGAGAAGAAAAAAAAACTGATACCTCACGCATATCCAGCATAGCTCCCTGCTTCAACGGCAGGGGAGAAGATAAACAACCAATAAGGGCTGTATAACATAATCTGGGTAAAAACAAATAAGCATGGGTGTAGCTTGCTTATTGCGGCGGTTACTACCCCTACTACCTCTAACTAATCAAGCTAGATATTTCACTTGGATGCAGCTCCATCACCGCTCTCTGCATTAATGGCGGGGGTGGAAGGGAATTAGAACCAAGAGCTAAGAGAAACAGATAAGTGTGAGAGAAGGGGTGGGGGAAGCTTGCTGGGCAGACTGGATGGGCCGTTTGGTCTTCTTCTGCTGTCATTTCTATGTTTCTATGTTTCTATGTTTCTATATCTGTGCAAAAAGGCAGCGGTCAAGGGCAGGGCATCCCAAAGCCAATAGAGTTTTCAGGATATCCACAATGAATATGCATGAGATAAATTTATATATACTGAGCATCCATGGTATGCAAATTTATCTCATGCATATTCATTGTGGATATCCTGAAAACCTGACTGGCTGAGGGGTCACTAGGACAGGTTTGGGAAGTTGTGGTATAGGGTTGTTCCAGTATAGGGTGAAGAGGAATATGTGTAAGTTGCTATTTTATAAGAGACAGTCTTGGTGAACTGGAGATGGAGTGGGTAAACTGGCCAAGGTATCAGCAAACTGGTGTTTTCAAGTAAGCGCGTATATTTTAAAATATACCAACTTCTGCATGTAAATCAGGGTTTTCCATTTACAAGTTATATTTTATTTGTACATACAATATACATGCATATGTTTATAAAATACAGAATGCACACGCTTTCATTGCACTGCAAACATTTTGTGCATATACATGCATGTATGTTGAGGGCAGATATACGCAGATTTTAAACCTGCGTGGACCAATACACCAGATTATAAAATACTATAGTAGATCTTGGTGCACCTATATAAATGAATATATGGGGCTGTGCGGAGTTGTTTGAAAGTTATGCTTATAGTTTTGAAAATGCAAAAGTATGGGATTTAAGTCTAAGCTCCTTCCTAACCCTATCCCTGGTAATGTCTCTCATCAGTCCAAGTAAACTTACATGCAATTATTAGAGAAATAAGCTCGCAGATCTTGTATTCACTTAAAAACAGGGTGGCAGAAAAAAAAAAGCAAGGAAAAGTTTTAATAAAAATAGAAAAAACTTAACAGAAAATTTGACAGTGAAAAGTTTCCTTAATTTGTGTGAGTTAATATAATAAAACCAGGTGTTGCAATACTTGTGTGCATCTTGCATTAAATATACATTTCCAGGATTCTTAGCGTTGCCATGGAGTGTACTGCATCTAAGGAACTGTTTGTTTGTTCACTTTCTGTTCTAATAAGGAGGACAATTTTATAACAGTCCATGTAAATTATGCATTGACAACGTGCATAAGTTACACCAGGTTTAAAGCAAACATATGCGTCTGAGTTTGCTTTGAAAATTTTCCCTAAAAACACACGCAGACTAACCAGCACATTTTACTTATAACTGCACTTTGGAGGGCATAACTTGTGCAGGTTAATTTAATAAAGTTGCGTTGTTTTGTAAAATCCAGAGTGTGCGCATAAATCCCATCTCTGTCCCCAGTTCACCAATTTTTTTGTATGTATTAATGTGTTCATATACTTTTATCCACCCAACCTCTGTGCAATGTTATAACGAACCTTTTGAAGATAGTTTTCAAAGGAGTTATGCATGTAAATGTAACATACTATCATAGCAATTTTCAAAAGCCATTTATGCTCTTAAAAAGTGCATTTATACATATAAAACCCAGGTTTAAAGGCCTGCGAGTGCATCCATGTGCACGCAGTTCCCGGTGCGCGCACATGGACGTGCCAATTTTGTAACATGAGTGTCGGCAGGCATGTTATAAAATACGTTTCCCATGCGTACATATGCATCAGATTTTAATGTCCGCGCACGCGTGTACGGGCAGCTGGTCTCCTCCACGCAGAGGGGGGAAATTTTAAAAGGCAATGCATAGCGACGCGAGTAGTGCTTCCCCAGTTCCCTCTCAGTCTGCTCCAATTAAGGAGTGGACTGGGAGAGAACTTCCCTATACCCCTACCTAACCTTTCTACCCTTTCCCCTCTCCTGTCCTCCCTGACCCCTAACCTCTTCCTAGCTACTTTCGTTTTCCTACCCTTTCCGCTCTCCTCGACCCCTAAGCCCTAACTCCTTCCTTGCTAATTACAATATTTTTGTTTCATTAGTAACATCCGCGTGCCAGCAGCCGGCCAGTACACGCTTCCCCGGGACAGCGGCTAATGGCATTGTCCTGGCCCATCCCTTTTCAAGGGTTAAGTGCATGGCTGGGCCGGTTCTAAAATGTGCCCGCAAGGCCCAGCCGTGAGCGAAACCCCCATTTTTTAACACACACAGCCCTTTTAAAATCGAGCCTTAAATGTGTAAATCCTTTTGCAAATTACCCCCTTTATGTGCAGAAATCTGCATTTTATGCATGTATATAACTTTGAAAATTTCCCACTTAAAGTTTGTCATTCCAGCTGCGGAAGCAGACTCGTTTTCCTCTGCTTGCAAATAATTACATAGAAGAATGGGAGTCAGAGGGGAGGCAAAATATATACAGCAGCAGCAGCAGAATCAGAGGTATCAAATGTGCTAACTCTGCATCGCTGACTTTCAAACAAAGACCTATAAGAGCTGCAGCAAATTAATTCAGCAGAGACTAGATAAATCATCCTTGTTTGCTTTTAAAATAGTAACTCTCATGGAGAACACAACTTCGGAAAAGTGAGGGTCGAGCTCAGCAGGCAGAGAGCCTGGGAAATAGAAAGGCTTGCTTTTTTTTTTTTTTATTCATAGTCACATAGTAATGACGGCAGATAAAGACCAAATGGTGCATCCCGTCTGCCCAGCAGATTGCTCAGTGCAGGTTACCCCCATGCCTTCTGTTAGGAGCAGTATCTGCCACCCTGGGAAGTTACCCCCAGGCTTTCTGTGTTTTCAACTACGTATTCATCTGTGCTCCAAGCACAGTTTTCTTCTTATTACTTCATTGTACCTAACATGTAAGCAAATACAGATTTTGAAGGAGAATGTACAGCACATGCAAAGATTGCGAAAGGGGCCTTCATATTAACCATTTTTGCATATTTAGTATATCAGATATGTGCATGTATCTTAGCCACATCCTTAAAGACCAGCCCTCTTTAAATTACTAGTTGTGCATGGAGATCCTTGCTGATAAACAGAAGAGTTTGTTTTGGAGAAGGACAAACTTCAGACTCTCTTTCCTTCCTTATCAGCATCGCTGTCCTTGCTTAGAGTGGCCTATTTTGAAGATGATAGTGCAAAATCTAGCAAGCAACAGCAGTAATATCTTCTCTAGGATTAAATACTGGTCTTTGTTGGATACTCTTCCAGGCACATGCAAAAGTAAACAGAGAAACATTCAGGTTTTATCAAATTTATAGGGAACAAAAAAAAATATCTGTGACTCTTACCGTAACTCATTCTTCTGCACCCGGAGCAGTTTTAAAGGCTGTGTATCCTCAATTGGGCAATCGTATAAGTACTTGCTGGGTTAATAATCAAAAAAGGAAAAGTTATAATAGAGGAATCTGAGTTAAACATTTACTCCAATTTATTTTGCAGCTTAACCCCAACGATCTGGTTAGGTAGTCAGTGGCATCCTGTTAAACAGGTGAGTCAGTCAGCTGCAAAATGTAGTGTCATGGCGAGGATGAAAACAGCAGCATTGCACGGAACTTGAACAATGCTAAGGCTTCATTCTGTTATCAAGACTCCAGAGAAAAGGTGTCAGTCGTCAGAGCTGAATGGTTTTCAGATCTGCAAAAAAAAAAAAAAAGGGACATTTTCAAAGAACTACAAGAGTGTAGGTTTTTGTTTCTACAACCATAGCAGGAGAAACATACCTGGCTAGTTCTGCATTTCTTCTAGTGCTCATCAAAGAGAAAGACTAGGTTAGGTTCGGGCATGTGGTAAATGCTAGTGTGCTGGAAACAGAAGCTGCAGAACTTTGTTTGCCAGTAAACCACCAGCAGCTTCTTTTTAGAATTTCACTCATAGGGGCAACCTGATATGCTGAGGAGGAATAATCCTTCAGTATAACAGGATTTACCAGTCTCGGACGTCAGAAGGATGTGCAAAGAATGGGATGTTCATATGATGGTCGGACACACAACCGGGTATTTGGGAGGGTATTATTTTGGCAGGGAGGAGCAGGTTTCAGTTTTGTGTTCTTACTACTTCCAGATTCACCACTTACCTTGATGGGCTTGAAGTCAGGTGAAGTTCAGGGGTTTGATTCTTAAATATGATCCTAATTCCATCTGGTGGTGTCACTAAGGTAATGTATTCAGCACTGGGGTTCTGTAAGCCTTGAGAAAATCCAAAAGGAACCCCTTGCTCTGCTTCATTCCCCCGCCCTCCCCCCCCCCCCCCATTCTTTGGGGGATGGGAGGACACTCCAGGAACAGGTTGAATTTTATTCATGGCCTAAACCTATTACAAGTTAAAATTCTAAGTGATATGTGATTCTGTGGTACTTTTCTTGTTCCCAAGACAGGTTGTCAGCATATCCCAAAATCAGGAAGAGTCTGGGAAGCACGGACTGATGTGAGAGCGCAGTGCCAGTGCGCCTTCTTTTCTATAAGGATGAGATTTTTCCTTTAAATGCACATTTGGGAGCCCTTTCCCACCTCTCATAAACTCGTTTTCTTTCTTCCTTTCCTTCAGTAATCCTTCGCTCATTCAGAATGCTGTGCCATTGAATACTGTCGTAAATAAAAACCACTTATTCCTGCGTGGTTTACACTAGCATTTGAAATCAGCTATTTCACAAAAGAACACATACTTGGAATTATTGTCTTTGTATTGTATTTTTTCCATACATAGCAAGGGATTATCACATATAAGCCTCAGCTTTTCTTTTGCATGCTTCTTGTTGTTTATTCAAGCAGATGGAAAATATGATGATAGGCATTTGTTTCTAGGGGTCAATCAGTGCAACATGTGTACTGGTGCGTTTAAATGATTCTCTAAGTTATGCAAAAAAAAAAAAAAAGAGAGAGAGAAGCAGAGCCAAAAGGGGCACAGCATGATGTACCCGCACTTCTCCATGACCATCATACCTTGACCTCAGCTCTTGTGCATTCTCTCGGGTGTGTGTGGGGTATGTTAGGAGTGTGTGGGGAAGCACTGCTGGCTGGGTGGTGTCATTCAGAGGTCTGCAGTAGTTCAGACAGGAGGGTTCTCATGTCCCCTCCTGCTGGTGAAGATCAGGAATGGTAAGACAGCATTCTGGAGGATGGAAAGGAGCTCAGGGGTGGGGACTACTTGTTAGGTTTAAGCCTGATTTCATGGGGGGGGGGTCGAGGCTTATTTGTGTGTGTGTGTGTGGGGGGGGTGTCTTTGATGTTTAAGAGGTTCGGGGCCTTGTTGGTGGGTGGGAGGAGGGAAGGTTTCAGCTTTCACAGGGGAATCAGTGTTGATGGGAGGCTGAGGAGATGAAATGCCTCATGCTAACTGGCCCTTTCACTTCAGACCAATTAGGACAGGTAATTTCAAGATGGAGTGTGCACAAAAAATTAAATGTCTGTTCCAGGGCAGCTGTTAACTTTTAGGCCTTAGCAAGCACATGCAAAATAGCACGTGAAAGACAGTATACCATGCTATTTTGTATATAAACCTGCTTACATGCAATGCTGCATAATTTTCAAGTGGATACATGTCAATAGTAGCAAATACGAACTAAGCTGTCAGGGGAAAAAATAACATGCACACTTAAAGGTGAATATTCAAGATATTACATGCACAAAAATTATCATATAAATCTTAAGTAGCCTCTAGTCTGTACTCTGTATTTTACAAAAGTAAAAAATACATCTTTTAACTTTTGTGCACACATATACGCATGTAAAAAAGGGGTGGTCGGGATCCAAGACAGCTGCCCACTGAGTGTTGGGAATCAGAGGTCCCTTCCTCATTTTTGTCCTTAATATCTCTTGTAGCTTTTACCTTGTTTTTTTTCCAATGGGCAAGAGGAAGGGTAAGGCTCGTGCCTATCTGAGTGCTTTGGAATTGGCAACCACAACCAGGCCAATGGATACCATCTCCTCCCCCTCGAGGGCCCTGTATCTCTCTCCAGAAGCAGGTCATTGGAGATTGAACCTGTTGCAGGCACACTCATTCTACTCCAAAACCTTGAGGCATCACTCACCCTGGAGCAGCGTAGAACACCACTAAGAACATAAGAACATAAGAAATTGCCATACTGGGTCAGACCAAGTGTTTTGGTTTTGAGGTGTTGGAGTAGATTCTTGGGTACTGTGGTGATGACCACGCCCACGGGGAGGAGCCCCTTGAGGAGCCGCAGTACTAGGCTAGACTCGAGACACGCAAACACAGAGATTTGTCTTTTATTATACAGCTTGAAGATACCACCAGAGGTGGCAGTAGTGAGGTGATCCAGTAGTAGCAGTCCAGGGACCCTCGGCAGAGAGGACCCGTCTCACAATGGTATAGGGAATTCCGGTTGCAGGTTCCCAGTGCAGAGCTGTAGATGAGAAAGACTGAATAAGATAGATTACTCACTAAGTTGGTAGCTGTATAGATGTAGATCGCAGCAGGCAGTAGAAATTGAATTACAGGCACCGAGGCAGGGAGCTCAGGCCCTCGAGGAGCGAGTACCTGGTATCCCAGATAGGCACCTGAAAGAAAGTAAAGGGACCTCGAGGAGCGGGTACCCAGGTTAGATGAAATACCCCGAAGGGCAGAGAGAGCTTCCAGCGGCAGCACGGAAGCGGCAGAGTAGCTCAGACTGGAGGCAAATCCAATCCTTGCTAACTTGATTTGTTAGCAAACGAAGGGCAGGCTAAATACCCGGATGGCGTGACGTCACTCGAGGGGGACGCCCCCAAGGTTCCTGCCATGACGTGGATAAAGACGTGGGTGGTGTGCGCGCGCACCCTAGGAGGCCCTCAGGAGAAACATGGCAGATAGCCTTGCCATAGCCATTCCGGGGACGCCGGAGAGAGCGGCAAGCAGATGCAGCGGTAGCCATCTTCCCAAGGCTAGCGGGGAGAGCAGAGAGAAAGGTGAGCCACAGAGATCGAAGCTGTCTGAGACTAACGGACGCAACACCAAGGGTCCATCAAGCCCAGCATCCTGTTTCCAACAGTGGCCAATCCAGGCAACAAGTACCTGACAAGTACCCAAAAACTAAGTATATCCTATGCTACTGATTCTAGTAATAGCAGTGGCTATTTTCTAAGTCAACTTGATAAATAGCAGGTAATGGACTTCTCCTCCAAGAATTTATCCAAACCTTTTTTAAACCCAGCTACACTAACTGCACTGACCACATCCTCTGGCAACAAATTCCAGAGTTTAATTGCATATTGAGTGAAAAAGAATGTTCTCTGATTAGTTTTAAATGTGCTACATGCTAGGGATGTGCATTCGTCCAGGATGAATTAAGCAATTTCAACAAAATTGTCTAATTCGTCCTGGAGAAGGTACAGAGAAGGGCTACCAAAATGATAAGGGGAATGGAACAGCTCCCCTATGAGGAAAGACTAAAGAGGTTAGGACTTTTCAACTTGGAGAAGAGACGGCTAAGGGGGGATATGATAGAGATGTTTAAAATCATGAGAGGTCTAGAACGGGTAGATGTGAATCGGTTATTTACTCTTTTGGATAGTAGAAAGACTAGGGGGCACTCCATGAAGTTAGCATGGGGCACATTTAAAACTAATCAGAGAAAGTTCTTTTTTACTCATTGCACAATTAAACTCTGGAATTTGTTGCCAGAGGATGTGGTTAGTGCAGTTAGTATATCTGTGTTTAAAAAAGGATTGGATAAGTTCTTGGAGGAGAAGCCCATTACCTGCTATTAAGTTCACATGGGGTGGATTTTAAAAGGCCCGCGCGCCGGTGCGCCTATTTTGCATAGGCTGCCGGCGCGCATAAAGCCCCGGGATGCGCGTAAGTCCCGGGGCTTTCGAAAAGGGGAGGGAGGGGGCATGCCGCGGCATTTCGGGGGCGGGCCCGGGGGCGTGGTGCCGGCCCGGGGGCGTGGTCGAGGCCTCCGGACCAGCCCCCGGGACCAGAGGACGGAGCGGGGCTGCCGGTCGACAGGCATAACTTTGCCGACAAAGGTAAGGGGGGGGTTTAGATAGGGCCGGGGGGGTGGGTTAGGTAGGGGAAGGGAGGGGAAGGTGGGGGGAGGGCGAAGGAAAGTTCCCTCCCAGGCCGCTCCGAAATCGGAGCGGCCTGGGAGGGAACAGAGGCAGGCTGCGCAGCTCAGCGCGCGCAGGCTGCCGATTTTGCGCAGCCTTGCGCATGCCGACCCCGGATTTTATAAGATACGCGCGGCTACGCACGTATCTTATAAAATCCAGCGTACTTTTGTTCGCGCCTGCTGCGCGAACAAAAGTACGCGCTCACGCAAGTATTTAAAATCTGCCCCTTAGAGAATAGCCACTGCCATTAGCAATGGTAACATGGAATAGACTTAGTTTTTGGGTACTTGCCAGGTTCTTATGGCCTGAATTGGCCACTGTTGGAAACAGAATGCTGGGCTTGATGGTCCCTTGTGTCATCAAGGTTTCATCGATTGCACTTGAAACCTTGATGACACATTCCGCAGTAACATATTTCCTATTTGTGTTTTGACGAAACAAACTGAATGAATGATCTTCACAATTGGTGCTACATGGCATTACCATATGGTCAAAGTAGAGGTTTATGATTAAACAGGTTTTAGTCGATGCACACAATTTGAGATATAGGCCCTGCAGGCGTACAAAAAATCCTGCCAACATTGATTGCCCCTGAGGCAGCTCTCGACTAAAGAGTGAAACTCGGCCAGAGTCAGGCAAATTCAATAAAGGGCTTTTTCCATTATCCGATTCTCATTTTCTTTACTGATGAAGCCATATCTTCAGCAACTTTTATTTTGACTTTAGCATTAGACTCTGGCCGGGATTATATCTTAAACCTTTTTTTCCGTAATAAAGAAGCTTTATTTCATGATCTCAAAGTTCATATTTTTCCTGATATCTCTAGATCAACTCAGGTTAAAAGGAAAAGATTTCTGCTATTACAACCTGGAGTTTTACAAATTGGTGCTTGTTTTGGGGTGAATTTTCCCTGTAAATGTATTGCAAAATTCCACAAGAAAACATATATTTTTTGATCCCACTCAGTTGTTTCTTTTTCTTAATGATAGACAACATCAAGGGGGCAGCCCCGAAATCTTTCTTCCTGAAGCCATCTCCTTTCCAACTATTTAAACTCTAGTCAACTAGTAAGACCCCTCCCCCACCCATTGAGCAGCCATTTAATTTTTTGGTATATAAAGATGTTCTTTATTTTTCTTTCTGTTTATGTGATGATCATTCCCCTTCAATTAGTGGGGGTTTGATATATGTTTACTTTATTGTAATTGCTTATTTCCATTTTTCCATTCCTCACTATATATTTTCCAAGTTTGTTACTTGTATTTTGTTTGAAAATGATAAATAAATACATAAACGGGGCGGTCTAAGGGCATTCCCAAATGGGGCCAACACTTGTGCACGTAAAATGCTATTATAAAAGATACATGCGTATATTTTTCCAATTTACGCGTGTATTTTTACACCAGCTAATTATCTGGCATAAGTGATATTAAATATATGTATTGTGTAGTATTGATTGGGTAAGAGGTCTGGATAAATTGGGGCAGAGGGGGGTTTCAAGCTGAAGAGCCAAGAAGGTCTCAGTGACCTAGAGAAGGACTGGGCGAACTGGTGAACTTAATGGTAAACTGGATAATTTCATTTATGTGTGCATGTTTTAAAATTGACCAACTTATGCTCATAAATCGGGTCTTACATGAATAAGTCCTATTTTACTTTCACGCACAGGCGTGTATATTTTTTACATAGTTAGGAAAGTTGTATGTGTTCAATGCATTGATATACATGGTTTCAGTGGATTGCATATATTCACACATGTATGCTGCAGGGTAAATATATGCATATTTTATAAAACACAAATATATCGTATACGTGAGTTATAAAATACTTTCGTAAAAATAAGCGTGGTCATATACATGTGTATATTCCGCCGAGTGCCACTGTTGAAAGTTATCCTTCCTGCCTGTTTTCATAGCATGCTGTATTTTTTTGTGGATACTAATGTAACATTTGCCTGTCGCGGGGTCATCCCGCAACCAGCAGCACTCACCTGGGAATGCCGACAGCCTTCACTGTGCCTGAATGCCGCCATAACGCTGCTGACACTACCGGACCGTGGGCCCCTAGGTGCGTGTGTGTGGCGCCTTTTTAGGAGCCCAAGGCAGGAAACGAGGCTGCCGGCATGCATCTGTGACATCAAGCGGCAAGGTATAAAGGGCCTAGCTGTGCTCCCTTCCTCACCTCAGCAACATGTTCTCCTGCTTACCAGAGTATGTGCTGTTCCAGCTCCAGCCTTGTTCCTGTGCTTCTTTTCCAGCCTGCCTTGCCTTGTCCAATCTGTCCTGCTCCATCTTGCCTCCAGCTGTGCCATATTCCCACCCTTCGTTTGTCTTCTTTGGCACTAACATCTGCTATGGACCTGGACTACTCTTCTGCCTGCTACCTGCCTCTGACCTCTGCTATGGAGCCGGACTACTCTTCTGCCCGCCACTTGCTACTGACCTCTGTTTTGAACCCTACTTGCTGCCTGCCTCGACCTCCAGTCTGACTCTGGTTACTGCCTGACCACTGCCTGCCCTGACCTTGGCCCAGTCCTGCACTCTCCCTTCCTGATTGCCCTATGGGATTCTTGCCTAAATCTTGCAGGCCTGTGGAACCCAAAAGCTCAACCCAAGGAGAAAGAGGTTGGTATAGGTGAAGATCCAGCCTTGGCCCAGCTCAGTGCGTGTCCCATCAGCTGTCAACATGGGCCTAGTAGTTTCGTCTACTAGGCTGCATCAACCACACCACAGCACAAGGGTTCACTATCACCACAGCTGAATGGTCTTAATTTGCACGCCAAAATTTAGAGGACAAATTTAAGTTTATGCATGTAAATATACATTTGTAAATTAGCTGTCTGAAAAGTTTCCTCCTGCAATATGGCTAAAAGTCTGTGGAAGGTTTCCACACCATATTCACTTTTAGCCTCCTTCAGAGGAGACATTCCAGGGGAAGTTTGGGGGAAGAAAATAATGAAGGAAGCTTGCATTTTGAAAACTACCCACAATGAAAGCAGGTGCAATCGTCTACACGCACTTTGCACCTGCAGCAACTTATAAAGTGAAAGTACACGCATGCTTTCTCTTTGAAAATTGGTACAAAGTCCCTGGGTAAAGAAAACCTGTGGCCTTTGCCCCAATTAGGTCAGTTTGAAAATTGTCCCCTGAGAGGAACCTCTGAGGACAAAACAGTTCTTTGCATACAGAAATGACCCTTTACAAAACTGCCTGCCCGACTTGTCTGTCACGTTTGCCCCTAAGTTAACCCAGGCTGAGAGGAGGAATCCCCAGGGCGGAGATTAGAGAGGAGTTAGCACTTAGGTGTATGCTTTTGGATTTTCAAAATTAGGCATGCAGCCTAGCAGGTATAATTGTCTGTGGTAGTGTCAGTGGGATAATTTTCAAGAGGAAATATATGCTCTTACGCTCACATGCACACCTTCCCTTTATAAGCTGATGTAGGTTAGGAACATTTTTTCCATCAAATTTATGTATGCTATTACAAAATTACCCCAAAAAGGGTTGTTTTGTAACAACCCACATGCGTTATGCCTTGCCAAACTGCATAAGTTCTGCTGGTTTTCAAAGTGAACTTAAGTGCATAAGTTCACTTTGAAAATAATCTGAAATATTGGGGTAGATTTTTAAAAAATGTGCATTCGCGTACTTTTGTTGGTGCACCAGTCGCAAACAAAAGTACGCTGGATTTTAGTAGATACGCGTGTAGCCGCGCGTATCTGCTAAAATCTAGGATCGGCGCGCGCAAGGCTGCCGATTTTGGGCAGCCGGCGCGCGCCGAGCCGTGCAGCCTGCCTCCGTTCCCTCCGAGGCCGCTCTGAAATTGGAGCGGTCTCGGAGGGAACTCTCTTTCGCCCTCCCCTCACCTTCCCTTCCCTTCCTCTACCTAACCCACCCCCCGGCCCTATCTAAACCCCCCCCCTACCTTTGTTCAGGGAGACGTAAATCCACTCGCGCCAGCGGGCCGCTGGCACGCCGAGACGCGACCCGGGGGTGGTTCCGGAGGGCGCGGCCACGCCCCCGGACCGCCCCAGGCCGAAACCACGCCCCCGGGCCCGCCCCGAAATGCCGCGTCCCGCTCCCGAAACGCCGCGTCCCGCCCCCGAAATGCCACGTCGATTGGCCACGCCCCTGACACGCCCCCGACAAAAAACCCCGGGACTTACGCGAGTCCCGGGGCTCTGCGCGCGCCGGCAGGCCTATGGAAAATAGGCGCGCCAGCGAGCAAGGCCCTGCTCGCGTAAATCCGGGCGGATTTACGCGAGCAGGGCTTTTAAAATCCGCCCCATTGTGCGCAAACTCACCTGTACACAGTTACACCTGCTCTTTGTAGTACGTGATCTGTGCGGGTTAATTCACGAGCCTGCTTGTTAAAATCAACAGCATGCATGAAAGTCAAAGCTCTGCTCCATCTCGCCCTCAGAATACCTATTTTTTTTGTATGCCTAAAATTATGCACCAACTCAAGCTATAATGGTAACTTTTAAACAGATGCCTGTATGCTGGCTCATGCTAATGGACACGGCCATTTTATACCATATGTGCATATATGTGCACATGGCATAACATAGGCTGTTTGTATGTACATATGTGCACAATTTTATATGGGCGCATGCATGTGCGTGCAAATGCCACCTCTACTGTCTAAAGTGCGGGGATTTTGAGAGACACGCACGCCGATGCAATTACCACTTTCCCCAGTTCGTTCCCAGTTGGCCCAGGTAAAAGATCGTACTTCCTACCCCCTATTTAAATAGTCTCCCTTTTACCCTGTTAAAACCCTGTGACTAGCCTAGATTTTTTTATATTATAACTTACACACACCATCCATAGCAGAAGTAACGTTACACAATAAAGGACCCTGACATGCACTTGTGTACAAAAGTATTTAGGCACAGATTTCATTAAAAAAGAACCCTAAAACGCCCATGCCCTGCCCCTTTTTTAAGAAAAAATTTTGTACACATGCCAGAAAATACACACGTACTCGTGCACTTTTTAAAATTTGTCGCGCTGCATGTGGGCACGACTTCTGCACACGTCTCCCAGCCTTGGTGTGCGTAGGGCTTTTAAAAGTCACCTTTATGTGCCTACCTTTATGCACACAAACCCCCTACAGTTTTACAAGGAGCTATTTAGGGGCATATACCCATGTCTTATGAATATAACTTCCTGGAAGCCCAACTTTCAAACCTATCCACGAAACAGCATTTTGTGCACGTAAGTGGGCACGCAGAGATTAATCTAGTAGGTTATAAACTGCAGTGGGAGCTTTAAAGTTTATAAAATACCGTGAATTGCTGTTCCAAAAGTATGCACATGAGTTTCGTTTGACATGTATATTTCCAATGAAAGAAAATGTCTACTTTCTCTACCCAGTTTTTAAAAATACATGCGTGTATTTTACATGCAAAATAATTATGACACTGTGCAAAAAAAACCCACCCAGAATTAAACATGGAGGCAGGTATTTCATAAAGCGTGCCCGAGTACTTGGAATCAACAGTTCACTGATACCTTCACCAGGGTATCCAGTCCTTCGCCAATTCAACTAGGCACTTTAGCCTGACCTCCACCAGCTCACCCAGACCTTCCAACCAAAACCTGGAGATAATAAATAGACAGGTCCTTGTGAAGTCACTTAGCAGGTATAAAAATGTATGAATACGTTTGGTACTGTACCGGGTAGATTTTTAAAGAAGCACGCACGCATCCATGTGTGTTCGCTACCTGGCGCGCGCACATGGACGTGCCAATTTTATACAGTGTGTGCGCCGGCGCGCGCATGTTATAAAATCATTAGGCCGCACGCACACATGCACGCCGGATTCTGTAATCTGCGCGTACGTGTGCAGGCGGTGCTAACAAGGGGGAGGGGGGTAGAATTCTTCAAATTTCGCACGGCGACGCATCCCAGCCTTCCCCCTACCCCCTACCTAACCTCCCTTCCCCTGCCCCTCTCCTCCCCATCCCCTAAATCTAACCTACCTGGACCAGCAGCAACTTGCGTGCGCCAGTCGACTGCCGGCACGCGCTTCCCCGGCACAGCGCCCCTCCTCGTCCCACCAGACCGTCCCTCCCTGCCCCCTAGACCACCTCCTTTACAGACCCCGGCACTCAATCGCGTACTGCGGTTTACGCATGTGGCTGGGCCTGTTTTAAAACTAGCCCGGCACGCATAAGGCCCAGCCTCGCACGTAAACCCCGGGATTTATGCGCGAGGCTGAATTAAAATCTACCCGTATATCTCTTACAAAATAGCGCCAACCATGTGTACTTCTAAATCCTGCCCTGGAAAGCTCCTACACTGCCCTTTTTTCCCCAGTTTAATGTATGCATGAAATAAAAAATATGCACATACTCTCAATGTTTATAAAATAGCATGTAGCCCCATTCTAGGCTTTTGCCACTTCCTGTTGCTCCTTCTATCGAACGTATGACCTGCTGCACCGACCACATGCAAACTACAGGTTGGGAGGGGGACTGCATATGCTTAAGATGTACTGTTGCTGGATGGCCACTTGCCCTTCTTCCATTCCATGCACCAGCCTGCTCCAAAACTACAACTCCATCTTCACAATATCTCACTTCACTCACTGATCTTCATGCAGGCAACTTCTGATTGAGAAACCTGTGACTTTGCTGATCTCCTCCACCCAAATGAAGGCAACACTCTGAAGATGATTTTTTCTTGTAACCTCCATTGAACCTCCGCTGCTTACAGTAGGCATTCTCCACTCTGGTCACCAGTACCGCTCACCACACGCTTTCCAAAGCTGAATTCCATGAGGACAAGGTCGTGCTCCCTCCTTTTATGGTGATCCGCTCCTTATGCACTTGCCTTGTTGATGAGATTGGTTACCAACATACCCATAGCACCACACCCTGCTGACATCTTCCACCATGCTGGCCAGGAAGGGCATCTTCTGCTTCCTCCTGGCAGGCTTCTGACCCACACAGATGCAGAACATCCTTTTTTTTCTAGTGTGAAATTCTTTGCTAGAGTTCCATTAAGAAGCGGCCATCTTTCCTTCATTTTCTATTAGAGCTAAACCTTCCATGGTATAAAAAATAACGCACACAACCAAAATACAAAAAAACACTCCAAATCTGTCCTACCTCCTTCTAATCTTGCCTCTATGCACCGAGGGCTCAACCTGCAGGGAACGGGGCTGGTATAGGTGAAACCCTAGACCCAGTCCTTGTAAGAGTTAGTTCACCTTCTGTCAGCATGGGTTTAGTGGATTTGTCCACTAGGCTGCATCAACCACACCACAGCCCAATGTGTTTGTGTGAGAGAGCATGTGATAATGAGAGTCTGTGTGTGTGAGACCGCATTTGGAGAGTCTGTGAGTGTATGTTTATGTGAGAGTGAGACAACATGTGAGAATGAATGCCTGAGTATGTTTGAGGGAGGAAGTGAAGAAGACAAGTGGAGAGAGAAGAAACAAAGAAAAAATAGAGACCCTGTAAAAGGAATTGGGAAAAGACAAAGAAAGAGAATGTGGAAAAAAAATCCTGGGATCATCCAATTAGAAAAATAAGATCAGGCAATAAGGGTAAAAAAAATTATTATGATTGTTTAGTGAGTGGCATATGTTATCTTTAGGAATGTACATTACATATTTATAATTTGTTCATTTTTAAGTATTCCATTGTGCAGAGTCTGTTCTCAGGCTTTCCATTTTATTTTTGTCTGCTTGTTTCTGTTTCTAATTTATAGTCCCTTATTCTGTATTAGGTAAGCATTTGTCTGGTGTTCTGCATGTGTAACTGAGGTGCATTATGTCTGCTGGCATGCACTTTTTCTGTACAGTTTTATAGCTATACGGCTTGATCTGTTAACCCCAGTAGCTTGTGTTTTCTAGGACATGGTATAATATTTGCATTGCTGCAGTGCCATTGATAAGGCTGCTGCTGTTTGAGTCCTGAGATAGTGCTGGTATGGTATGGCAAAGTTCTAGGTGTCTTTTTCTTTTTTGCAGGGGTTTATGTTATTTCTCAAAGTGTTTGGCAGTGAAAGGTTTGAAGTTTGAAATTAGTGTGTGTGTGTATATGTGTGTATATGTGTGTAGAAGAGGATAACTGAATGAGTGTATATGTGAGTGAAAGTCTGGGGAGTGAATGATAGAAGTGAGAGTGAGTGTGTGTTTGTGTGTTTATGAGAATGAACATGTCCTGTGTATGTGAGAAAGAGTACAAGAGTGAATATGCGAGTGTGTTAGTGTGTGTGTATATGTGAGAAAGTTTGTGTGCGTACTGGTACCAAATCCAATGATCCCTCTAAGGACTGGGTTGCTGTTACCATAAAATTGAAAGGCTTTTTGCATTAAAGTAGGGCTCACAGGGTAATGAAATAAAAAATTTCTGCTCATGAGCAAAACATTTTGCACATAGCAACCAAATCCTTAGAGGGAACATTGCCCACCAGCCCATAGGCAGGCAACTCCTACTCCCTACATCCTGGAGGTCCATCTCCTTTTCAAATCCAAAACTCAGTAGATAGGGCCCACCTCAAAATTTACTACTAGACTAAATACTCAATTCCGATATTACCTATATACCTATACCATGTATGTTTGTAAACTACAGTATATATACCATAAACTCTATAAATAATCCTGTATAAATAATCAATTTATAAATATTTTCCATTTATATATTATCTATTCGTTACAGTTAATCTTAAATGCTTTACTGAATTTTCTATTATACGTGTATTTAATGTTATTAAAGTTCTATAGTTCTATGTTTCATGTAAAGGACCTGCCCCCAGTGGCACCCTATTTGTTTTATGTAAACTGGTACAATGTGCAAATGGCTATCGGTAAATAAAAATGTTAAAAAAATAAATTTCCTTAACAGACTCCAGATTTCATACTCTTCTAGGCCACTCCCCAAAACTATTTCCCCTATCTCTCTTCAGGGAAAACCCACATCAGATCCTCCATGGTAAATTCACACTGAACATCTCAGCTAACACAATTCAACCCAATTCCAGCACTATACTGAAAGCCTTTGTGTAGCTGTTTGACACTACTACACAATCATTAAACATTTCCCCTTGTAAAAATCCAGATCACTTACACCCCCAGGTCTCCCCTACCCAAAGTTCCTCAAACATGGGGGGGGGGGGGGGGGGTTACTAATGGTGATGATCCCATCCCAAGCATATAACTGTGTACTTATGCTCATAAATGCTATTTTTATGCATAGAACCCCTTTGAAAATTACCTCTTAAGGGCATGGGCACCATAGTAACTTAGCAGATATTGGTGGGTAAGGACCATTTAGCCTACCACCTAGTCTGCCTACAAATATTTCAAAGCTTTGCTGCTGTTTCATGTTTGTTGATTTTTCCTCCTCTTTTTGATAGCTTGGTCAAGTCATACCATCGCTCTAGGCACATTAGTATTTGCCTCCTTTCCTTTTGGCCCTAAGGAGGGTAATTTTCAAAGGGACATCTGTGGGTTAAACAGCATTTCATGCAAAGAAATGTCCTTTTACAGAATTTTCCACACAATAGGTGGGTTATTCACTCATGTCATGTCATGTCATGTCACCCTAAAGAGTCAGTACAAAGCCTAGGAGTTCAACTTGACCAAAACCTCACAATGTAACCCCACATTTCAGAAGTAGAAAGGTCCTCCTTCATGTATCTGCATCAGATCTGCAAAAAATATATACTTCCCTTGATAAACAGAATCTTGCTACTGTAATTCGTGAGTTAATACCAGCCGATTCGATTACTGCAATTCCCTATACAACAGCATCTCATAATTCAGTTTGAAGTGCCTTTAGCTCCTACTAAGTACTAATGTGAGAATTTTGGTAGGTGCAAAAGCAACTCATCATATCAAGCCTATTCTACATCATCTTCACTGGTTGCCAGTAGAAAGCTTTTGCTTTATCTTCAAATGCATGAATAAACAGGCTCCTGAATATTCCTCTCAACTTTATACACCCTCAAGGGAACTCTGGTCCACCAATTTTGTTCTTTTTCCTCTCCTCCACTGACCACCGTTAGATTGTCCTGCACTAGACTCCACACTTTCAGCTGTTATGCACCAAAAATTGCCTGCAGCCATGCTACCTTAAATTCAGGAAAAAGGCTAAGGCATAGCTTTTCAATCAGGCCTTCCTCTAAGACCCATATCTTCAGCCCAACTTCCTGAACCCCTGGAGAGGGACTGCGGTATGCACAACAGGGACACAACTGGGTCCTGGAGCTGTTCACAAATGGGTTTTCCTCTGCTGGATCCCAATGACTGAAGCTGCTCTAGTGCCTCCGTCCATTTAAGTTTATTGTGATCTGGCCATGAGACCAACTTTGGGAAAAGGCAGACTATCAAATATTCATAAATGAATAAATAATATTTATACATAGGTTTACCCAGACTGAGCAGAGGCGTTCCTGGGGATAGCATTGAGGAGGGATTTGGACATGCATGTAGATGTTTTGGATTTTGAAAAGTACAGTATATGCATAAATTTTCAAGAAAGTTTTGGGTGGGACATTTAAGCAGGTATATCTTGTTCCGGTAGATTAAATGGGATAATTTTCCAAGAGAACGTACGCGCCTAAAGTCCACTTCAAAAATTGTAACCTATAGCCATATGCTTTCATTAGAAATGAAAACATTACATTTTTTTTTCTTACATTTGCTTTTATTTGTCAAACAAAATGGAAAAAATTAAATTTCATTTCTTTTAATTCTGCCTCCCCCCCCCCCCCACCCCCGCCCCTGCCATCTCATACACCGTCTGTAGGCTCTGAAGACTTTTCAAGCGTAGGCACGATCTCCAGTTACTGCAATTGTAGAAAATGGCTCCAGGTGACCAGGGGCCAGCACCATGATGGATAATTACTGTACAGTAAAATGCTGCCAGCCAACCCGAGGCTATTATATATATGGCAATTATCCATGATGGCACCAGCCTTGGGTCAAACAGCCACATTTTCTACAATTACATCTGCAGGGCAGGAGCAAGGGGAAATCACTCCTACTCCTGAAGATTCTTCAAAGTTTATGGATGGGATGTCATGGGGGAGTGAACGGGAGTGATGCAGGGAGGGTCCAGGAAGGGGTTTTTTTGTGGTGATTTCACATGCACATAGGAGGAGCAGGCCATCCTGACATTTATTTGTTTTTTTTCTTTAATTTTATTTGTTTGGGGGGGGGGGGGGGTTGTCATCTTGTTTTAAACAGTCTTGTTATAAACATCACAAATCCATGATTACAAGCAATACCAAAAAATATCCTAGGGAAGGCTTTAAGGGATATACATTCGATTTTCAGGTATGTGTGAGGCAAGAGGGCTGACCTAGTGTCTTTGATTCCTAAGAAGTGATCCAAAATGTTGCTGCTACAAAACTTTGTTACAGATACCTTGCTCCTGGTTAGTCTCATGATGTGATAATTGCCCATTCTAGGGTATGGATGCATGGTCACATAATTGCAAGAAGTAAGAATGTGCAGGAGATAAATTTTCATTTCAGGTCATTTTATTAATTTTGGGGAGGTTCAGGATTTGTTTTGTTTATTGTTTAGTTTGATTCAGTTTTGTTTGCTGAACCAAAAAACAAAAACAAAAAAAAACCCTCACCCACATACTCTCCTGCAGCCCTCCCCAAACCTCACCCTAAACCCTATTTATCCCATCCAAGGTATCCAAGATAGAAAGGGGAATGAACAAGAGCCAATCACTCCTGCCCCGCTGGTTCCAATTTAAAAATGGAGTTGATCTGAAGGCTGACTGGCACCAAGTTATTTTACAGACTGAGGTCTATACAGCCATACAACACATGGCTATACAACAAAATGGTGCTGGCCTCATGGTCTGCTATTGCCCTTTGCAAAATGGGATCCAATAAGGCAGGAGCAACTGGAGATCACTCCTACCTCATTTCAACTTCTTGTAATTCACAAAAGGGGTCACATGGGTTCATGGGCGAGGTTTAATTTTTTTTTTTTATTTCTGCTGCACTCAGGGGAGAGGAAGAGGGTTGGTGGCAGGAGACCAGGCCAGGGCTGCAATCTGGAGAGAAAAGTAAATCCTAACAAATTACATTGGGGTTTTCTTTTTGAAATTTTGAAATGGCACATAACTTCTAGTAGAGCCATCAAGTCAGCTGCCATCACAGGGGTTGGAGACATCATAAAGACATTCTGACACCTTCCAAGCCAAAACACCATTAGACATGAAATAATTTTTTTTTTTTTTTCAAAAACACAAAATAATTATAGTTCATTATTTGCAGGGTTTATTTTATTTTTTTATTTATTTTCAGTTTTGATGGAGTCGGTTTTCCTTCACTGCTGTCCAATTTTATTACTCTTGATTTATGGAAACTTTTCCTGCTATAAAATCGGAATAAACCTTTACCTACTAGGCCATTCTTACATATCAGTTACCCATTATTTAACCACATTTTATTTTAGAGCGCAGAAAATGAAAACATTTAGACATACTATAACAGACTCTTTTTCTTTTTTTTTTTTTTTTTTGCCTCCTGTCCCATGAAATCAAATGCCTACCAATGTTATTTTCCATGGTAGCTATGAACTTTCCTACCTTGGGAACCTTAGATTCACAAGTACAAAAGGAATTAGTATTATGAAAGGAAGCCCAGAAAGGGATTTCTTAATTTTCCATTCGGTTAGCTTCTGAGGTTTTTCTTTCAGATCGGGTGCTTGTCAAATCTTGGCATTTACAGCCCCCTCTATGCATCGTTCTGCTTTGTCTGCTCCGGCAAACTGCTGCTTAGCCTTCCTTGATTTGATGGGAAACTTGACTGCTTTTTGACATTGAAATGGTAGAAGGCAGAACCCAAGTACACAGCTGGGAACAGAACTGAAGCATATCCTTCAAGTCTTCCTTTTAGGAAGAAAAAGGTGAAGCAAGTTAAACATGAATTATATTTACATTGGAGTCACTCTTTTTGTCGCTTACTTCAAGCACACCACACTTTTATGCACGTTGATTTATTTTTTTATTTTTGTGGGACTTTGGATGTTTGGGGGATTAATGAAAATGCCTCAGTCCCTGTGTTCAAGTCCCTGTTGCCTACAGAAGTCTGTTTTATGTGGGTGGACTGATTAAATATTTTCCATATTAAAAAAAAAAAATCTATAAAATATATGCAATTTCCAAAGACTTCAATTTAAGTAGCAGGGAACTTCTTTTTATGTCATTCATCTGGATGTTGAAACAAATAAACAACATTGTAGCCATTCTTTCTGGTTTTGATTTCTTCACAGAAAAACAATAGACATTTGAAAAAAATGTTAAGGCTCCTCCCACTTGGCCACGCCCAATACAGAATGAATGAGAGTTCCACTGTGTTATTTAGCCCAGCCAAGAAGAAGGGTGTGTTCCCTCCGAAAAGAGGAGAATTACAAGTGAGGTGCCGCAGGGATCAGTCCTTGGGCCAGTTTTTGGGCTTTTTATAAACATTTTCATAGGCAACATTGTGGAACAAATGAACTGAAAATTTAATTTTTTCCATTTTGTTTGACAAATAAAAGCAAATGTAAGAAAAAAAAATGTAAATCTTTCATTTCTAAAGAAAGCATGTCACTATAGGTTACAACAATTTTTGAAGTGGACTTTAGGCACGTAAGTTCTCTTGGAAAATTATCCCATTTAATCTACCGGAACAAGATATACCTGCTTAAATGTCCAACCCAAACTTTTCTTGAAAATGTATGCATATACTGTACTTTTCAAAATCCAAAATGTCTACATGCATGTCCAAATCCCTCCTCAATGCTATCCCCAGGAACGCCTCTGCTCAGTCTGGGTAAACTTATGCATAAATATTATTTATTCATTTATGAATATTTGATAGTCCGCCTTTTTCCAAAGTTGGTCTCATGGCAGATCACAATAAACTTAAATGGACAGAGGCACTAGAGCAGCTTCAGTCATTGGGATCCAGCAGAGGAACACCCATTTGTGAACAGCTCCAGGACCCAGTTGTGTCCCTGTTGTGCATACCGCAGTCCCTCTCCAGGGGTTCAGGAAGTTGGGCTGAAGATGTGGGTCTTAGAGGAAGGCCTGATTGAAAATCTATGCCTTAGCTTTTTTCCTTTGTCTTTTTGCAGATAATACCAAAATCTGAAATTGAGTAGATACCCAGAAAGGTGTGGAAAACATGAGGGCTGTAGCAAGGCTTGAGGAATAGCCTAATGTCTGCAGTCATACATTTTTACTGCATAGAAAGAATAGAGGGGTCAAATTCTTCTAAGCACTAAATAAGAGCAGGATCTGAGGTTAATTGTATCTGATAATCTCAAAATGGCCAAACAGGTGGATGAGGTGAAAGCAAAAGCCAGATGGATGCTTGAGTGCATAGGGTAGGGAATGGTCAGTGGAAAAAAGGAGCTGATATTGCCCCCTATAAGATCTTGGTTAGGACCTCATTTGGAAGGCTTTTCTAAAATTCTGGAGACACATCTTCAAAAAGACCTGAACTGGATAAAGTAGATCCAGAGGGTGACAACTAAAACGGTCAGTGGTCTTCATTCTAAAGCATATAGGGGCAGACAAAGATCTAAACATGTATACCCTAGAAGAAAGGAGGACTAGTAAAGTATGCTTGAGATAAGTTTGCATATACCTGGTCTCCAATGCATGCAGTTTTACCTCATCCATATTCATGGTGGATATCCTGAAAATCTGACTGGCTGTGGGTACCCAGTGCAGGTTTGGGAACCTCTACTCTAGAATGAAAATGTATCAAAAGATACGTATGAGAAAGGCTTTGGACATAATAGTTAGAGATGTGAATCGGAACCGGAATCGGTTCGGATTCCAGTTCCGATTCACATCGTGGTTTTTTTTTTTCGTCCTGCACGATCGCGGTTTTGTTTATCGGCTATGCTCGAGCCGATAAATAAAAAACCCACCCCGACCCTTTAAAACTAATCCCTTAGCTTCCCCCACCCTCCCAACCCCCCCAAAAACATTTTACAGGTACCTGGTGGTCCAGTGGGGGTCCCGGGAGTGATCTCCCGCTCTCGGGCCGTCGGCTGCCACTAATAAAAATGGCGCCGATGGCCTTTGCCCTTACCATGTGACAGGGTATCCGTGCCATTGGCTGGCCCCTGTCACATGGAGGGAGCACTGGATGGCCGGCGCCATCTTTAAATCTAGAGAGGAGGCGCGGCCTTGCACCTAAAGATGGTGGCGGCCATCTTGCATTTCCTTCACGGAGGAAAGACTGCTTGATGCCATGAGGGAGAAGCAGGGACAGCTCTCCACCCGGCATCCATCCCGGGGACCCATGCCAGAGCAACGGGCATAGACTCAGCAGCTTCCCTAGAAGCTGCCGTGGTGGGTCGTCGCCGCGGGTAAGGTAGGAGGCCTCGGCCGTGGCCGTCCACGGGCGCAGAACACAACAGCACCCCCCCTCTTTAGGGAGCCTCCCCGGAGGCCTGGGCTTAGACGGATGGTCTCTGTGGAATTGCTCAAGCAAGCTCCGGCGTGTATTATGGCCAACGGCTCCCAGGTGTTTTCTTTGGGGCCGAACCCCTCCCCGGCTAACAGGTACTCCCATTTCTTTCTATGCTTCCATACGTCCAATATCTCCCGGACTTGATAGGTGAGGTCGTCCTCGGAGGCAATGGGTTGGGGAGTTGGAGGCATACTGGATGTAGTGTCTGCTTTTGACACTATTTCCTATGAGAAATTATTAGAGAGATTAAGGATGCTTGGGATAGGAAGGATTGTCCTATAAAGGTTAAGTTTGGTCTTTCTTGGAAAATAGGAGCCAACAGGTGATCTTTGGAGGGCAAGAATGAGAATAGGATGATATGTTTACATGGGTGCCGAAAGGCTCAGCCCTCTCGGCTTCTCTTTTTAATGTTTGTTGTTGTTTTTTTACAGTCCTTGGGAGAGTAAATGAGAAGTCTTGGAATAATATATAAATTATATGCAGATGATGTGCACTTTTTTATTCCTTGCACACACCCAGGAGTATTCCCTGAACAATGTTTTTAAAAATATTACAAGGCCATTAAGGAGTGGTTTGCTACCAATCGCTTATTATTAAATGAAAATAAGACTAGGATTTTATGGTTAGGACAATCAAGCCAACTGAGGGATTTAGGAATCAATATAGAACAGCAGAACATTCATATGCTTGAGGGAGTAAGAAGTCTAGGGGTTATAATAGATGGGGAAACTTTTCCTTAGAAATCATATTAGGAATGTGACAAATGCTGATAAATTATATGTACTGAAGTCATTGTGAAATTATTTGGAGCCAGTTGATTTCCAATTAGTACCGTTACCTGAATTTTCAAAGCCCAGCTCAGGCCAAAACTGGTAGCAACACGAGTATGTCCGGCTTGCACGCCCCGAACGGATTTTAAAAGCCGCCCGTGTACACGCATCGGTCCCGGTACACGCACAAATAAGAAGTAACAAAAAGGGGTGGGGCATGGGCGTGGTATGGACAAGACATGGGTGTTCCAGGAGTTTAACAGGAAATTCGCGCATAAGTATTTTCGCACACAAGCGCACGCATAACGTTACTACTGTTATGGGTGGCATAAAAATATAAAAAATCTAGGACAGTCAGTGGGGTTTTAAAGGTTGGTGCTAACAGAGTAAAAGGAATGCTGTTTAACTAAGGGGGTTAGGAAGTCCTATCCTTTTTCTGAGTGAACTCAGAACAAACTGGGGAAACTGGTAATTGCGTCAGTGTGCGTGTCTACTAAAATCCCCCCACTTACGTGTTAGAAGAGGCATTTGCGCACATATGTGCACGTCCATTTAAAATTATATACACACGTACATACATACAGCCTATTTTATACCATATATGTGTGTATATTACAAAATGGCCACATCCTTTGGTGCGAGCCGGCATACATACATACAAAGTTACCGTCCCTATGTGGGATTGTCTGCTAAAAGCACTGCAATTAGTGATGAATGCAGTGATTAGAATGATCTTTAAATTATAGTGAGTCATGAGCATAAGACCCTATATGAAAGAACTTCACTAGCTACCACAAGGGGCTCAATTTAAGATGTTGACCTTAGTACATAAGATGGTATATGATGAAGTTTTTTGTTTATCTGGAAGAGTCTTTGAATATATGCTGAATCGCTTGTTGCATTCACAAACACAAAAGCTATTGGTTGTCCCTACAAGTAAGGCTTTTAAATTGTAGTATATATACGTTCTAAGGCATTTTCAATCACAGGACCAGGACAGTGAATGAGATTCCCCTTGAATTAAGTCTTGAACAAGATTATAAAACTTTTGTAAATAGTTGAAAACTTATTTGTTTATGCAGGCATATTACAAGGGTTAACCTATGCAGTGGTAGCTGAGGAAGTGCGGGTGCACTGTATGTTTGTAGAAGAGTTTTCATGTTGTTTTAAAGTATGAGAATATATTGTATGATTTTATATATTTTAATATGTATATACATTTTTGGTATCCACATTGAACAATGAAGGATTTTGTGGGCTACAAGAATTTAAATTAAATAAATAGATAAATACATAAATAAATAAATATCTTGCACCTGTGTGCCGTTCAGCTTGGAGAAGAGATGGCTGAGGGGGGATATGATAGAGGTCTTTAAGATCATGAGAGGTCTTGAACGAATAGATGTGAATCGGTTATTTTCACTTTCAGAAAAAAGGAGGACTAGGAGGCATTCCATGAAGTTAGCAAGTAGCACATTTAAGACTAACTGGAGAAAATTCTTTTTCACTCAACGCACAATTAAGCTCTGGAATTTGTTGCCAGAGGATGTTGTTAGTGCAGTTAGTGTAGCTGTGTTCAAAAATGGTTTGGATAAGTTCTTGGAGAGGTCAATTAACTGCTATTAATCAAGTTTACTTAGGGAATAGCCACTGCTATTATTTGCATCAGTAGCATGGGATCTTCTTGGTGTTTGGGTAATTGCCAGGTTCTTGTGGCCTGGTTTGGCCTCTTGGAAACAGGATGCTGGGCTTGATGGACCCTTGGTCTGACCCAGCATGGCAATTTCTTATGTTCTTATGTTCTTACCCTGTCTGATGACTTCAAGCTCTATGCAGATCACATCCAGCTTCTCATTCATGCCTGAACCAACTGGTCTGACATGAATAGGATAATAGGAATTTGTCTTCCAACTGTCAAACAATGGCTACACTACAACAAACTTTCCCTGAACGCCTCTATATCAGAGTTTATCCTTGTTCACTGACCTTATGCCAAATGTCTAGCATCTAGTGTGACATTTGAGAATGATTCCTTTCCGTTGCTTCCATATATAAATAGCTTAGGAGTATGGATTGACCCTGGATTAACTTTTAAGCATCACATTAAATCTGTGATTCATTCTGGGGTTTTTTCAAATTGTGCATCCTAACTAGCCAGAGATTCCTTAATGAACATGAAGATTTCTGTACTATAGTACAGGCGTCAATCCTGCTGTTACTTGATTATTGTAATGCCATATATGTAGGCTTACTAGATTCTACCTTAAAACCTTTACAATTACTACAGAATGCTGTAGCAAGACTAATTGCTGGCTTTAATTGACGTCAGCATGTACTGACGGAACAGCATTGGCTTACTATCAAATGCAAAATATAATACAAAATATGTGTGATGACTCATAAGATGATCATTGTAAATGCCTCCCCTTGAGTAAATGCTCTCTTGAGAGTATATCAACCAACTAGATCCTTGGGATTGTCACAGAGATATTTACTTGATGTTCCAACAGTGAAACAGGTTTGACTGGTAGATACCAGAGAAAATGCCTTCTGTGTAGCCACATCAACATTATGGAACTCTTTACTTGAAGTATTTCGGCATTCAGAGTGCCTAAAAACATTCAAAACATTACTTAAGAATACATTAATTAGGATAGTCTTTACATAAGGAAAGATTTTGATCGCATGGCATTTCAGGACTCTTGTATTATTCATATACTGCTGCAATGATCATGAAGTATATGTGAATAAGAGCAATGTTGGTGTTTTAATGTGATATTTTAACCCTGTAATTCAAGCATGATGGTTTTGAATTTTTTTGTTTATAGTTTTATTATTTATTGTATGATTATTTTTTTATCATTACACACTTACCTCTGAGCGATTTTGCTTAAATCAGGAAAGTGATCTATAAATTTCATTAATTAAACAAATATTTTATGTATGTAACAGTTGCACATCATCTCGTACTTTGAGGTGATTAATAAGTCTGGTGGTACTGCACACCGCTATCACCAAGCCACCAGACTGAGCATGGGGTTTGTATTTTCATACACAGAATGCTGTGGTAACAGGGTGATTGGGATAAAATATGTTGGGACTATGGAAAGTTGTTTTGTTTTTGTTTTTTTACCAGAGAAGGTTTGATTAGATATTCAGGAAGCCAGATTTAAGAAAGGTGTAAAATCAGGATACATTTAAAAAAAGAGCAAAAAGGCTGCAAGTTAGTTTCCTTGCAAATTTATGAAACAGGGCATCATTTGCACCTAAGGGTTCAATTTAAGAATCATGTATGTGAGTGCATAAAAAGGCCATGAAGTATGTCAAGCACTTTTTAACCATTATACAAAAGTCAAGAGGTTAATCTGGCAGTAGAAATGTAAAGCAGAATAAAGAGTGAAATGTTATGGAATCTTGTTGATTTGTATGTTTAAACATTTTTATTAAATGTAAATTAAATCGGTATCACTCAGTATACATTTGGTTCTTATGTACACCAAGCAAAAGTACACATTAAATCAATTTTTCAATATTCTCAGAAACAAAAAGAAAACAAAACACATGAAATCACAAGAACAATGTCAAGGAAGTCGGAATCCTGTTGTTTTTATAATTACATTAACACCTGGTCCTCCTCACTTATTCCTCCTGTGTTGCTTTCAGTTTTCCTCACTCAGTGGTTTTGCCTCTCAGTGACATCTGCCAATCTCTGTTATGTTTCTATGTTTCCACGCCCCGGAAACATAGAAACCCCGGATAGAGTCCTTAGACTCTATCCGGGGCGTTGTCAGCCCCGGATAGAGTCTAAGGACTCACGCTTTAGACCTAGCAGGCAACGGCTCAACATCCACCGATAAAATATCGCCAGAGGACCATTTCCCTGATGAAAGGTCCTGGAACGGACCTGAAACATGGCTACGTCGGTGACCATTGAAACCGCCAGATAAGTCGGGGTGTTGAATGAGCTTATTTCATAAGCCACTAGAGACTGCCTATTATGCCTATCTAGGTTGTTTTATAAGCGTTTCAACAGTTCCACCTATACCCTTCGTTGGGATTATTTAAAAGGCTGCTGGAAGTGTCAATTCGAACACAGTTCACTGTGAGAGTGATTTCAGTCACTTTGATTAGCAAAACAAATATTTTATATACACACACAAAAAAAACTTTTTTTGAAACAATTTTCACTTAATGTTCACACATGTTGATGGTACATACTGGATGGAGGAGGTCCATTTATGATTATATTTCACAATCATACTACCCTGGTGGGGATTTATGACAATTGTATATGAAACGTTCCTCTCCTTCCATAAAACTTTTTCTGGCAATACTTATTAATATTTGCGAACCATATTACTCTTTTTTGAGATTTGAAATTCAATAGAGCGAAGGGACAAATTTATTGTGAAGGATTTATTTTGTGGTTTTTCATGTTTCTATGTTTAACACAGATTGCAAATGAATTTAACATTCCAAATATTTGCAAATAAGTTACTCAGTTCCAACTTTTTTATGACCTTAGCAATGTGCAGTTTGTCCAAAGTCCAGCACCTATCATTTGCGTAGCTTTGTAGAGTCATGTGCAAGAAAGGGCTGAATCAATCTAATCGTTTGATGAAGCCCTTCCTGGCCCATAAATTGCTTTTTTGTGAGAGACAGGTAGCAGCTCTGGGGCTTGCACCAGGTCCTACTTGTTCCAAGGTATATTATTAAGTGCAAAGGGAGATTAGCTTTATAGCTATGCACATCTGGGTAAAATCTGCGCATACTTTTTGGGGTGAATTTTAAAAGCCCAGCACATGCCATAGCCGGGAGATACACGCAGAAGTCGGGCTGGCGAGTGCCACGCGGATTTTATAAGCTGCCTGTGTGCGCGCTATCTCCTGGTACACGCACAAACATTTTTTTCGAAGAAAGGGACAGGGCTTGGGCGGGGCATGGGCAGAAAAATGGATGTCCCGGGACTTTAACATGAAATGTGCGTGTAACTATTTACACCGGGTCCCCTGCTGTTTAACTTTACTTCTTCTATGGAAGGCGTGTAAGTCCTAAAACAAAAAAAAACTAGGCTAAAAAGCAGGGTTTTTAAGGGTAGGGCCTAACAGGGTAAATGGGAAGCTAATTAACAAGGGGTGTTAGGAAGTCCTATCTTTTATCTGAGCGAACTGGGAAACTGGTAATTGCACACATCTACTAAAATCCCCATATTTATGCAGTAGAGGCGGCATTTGCGCACACATGCGTGCGGCCATATAAAATTGTGTGTACATGTATGCGTGCACAGCCTATTTTATACCATGCATGCATATACACATGTATGTTATAATATGGCTGCGTCCTTTGGTGCAAACTGCCATATGCACATACATATGCACCCAGACTTTATCCAGAATTTTCAAAGCAAATTTATGCACTTTGAAAATTAATGGGGAACTGGCTCGTTGCCATACATATGCACCCAGACTTTATCCAGAATTTTCAAAGCAAATTTATGCACTTTGAAAATTAATGGGGAACTGGCTCGGTGCATGCACAGATTAACTCGCATGAAGTTATACCGCCTCTTTGGAGTGCGCAATGTGTGCAGGTCAGAACTTAACACACGTACCTTTTTAAAACCAAAAAGTATGCATGAAAGCTCCAAATCCACTCCCAATACTGACTCCAGGACACATATCAGTTTGCATAAAAGTATGCACATAACCAAGTTATGCATGTTCTTTTACATGCACGGAGCCCCAAGCTATTTTCTTCATGTGAAAAACACAGTTTTATGTGCATGAATGGCTTTGAAAATTCATCCCATAATGAATAATTTTTGAAACTTTGTTGGTAGTTGCAAAGTTTGTGGGGACTGTTACTTACAGTCTTTGTACCAGTTCTCAAAGGGAAAGCATATATGTATTTTATTTTCTCTTTGAAAATTGTATGGTGAAAAAGTACTTGCAGAGATTTGCACTTGTTTATTCTGCAGCTCATTTTCCCTGGAAAAAAAAAAAAAGCATGGTTTTGAAAATGCAAAACTACACGCATTAAGGTCAATATTCAGCGCCACTTAGCCGGAGAAGTTCAGATTTATTTGGTTAAGTGGCAGCATCTGAATATCCAGCCACATTCAGCAAGCACTATTTAGGCAGATAATTATTTATCTGGCTACGTTGTTATCCAGTAAGTGGTGGGTAGAATGGGGACATTCTGTGGAGAAGCAACTTATCTGCTAACTAAAAGTTGTCTGGATATCCCAGGTTAAATTAGCCAGATATGTTTATCTGGCTAACTTTCCTAGCAGGCTATCTTTTGAATATCTATCTCCTTGTTGCCTCTCCTGACCTAACCCTGTCTACTTTTACTGTGGATAACAGTACCTGCATTGTTGATCCTCATCCATACTTTTACTTGCCTATGTGGACAGTTTTCAGACAGCATACAGGTAAATGGCATATGAACATTGACTTCATAGCAATGTATGACTTATTTGAAGATCCACCTGATTCAACACATATTTCAGACTTTTACCAGCTCAGCTAGAGAAATCCATTGGTTTGTTTTTTTTCCTCCTAAAAAATCTGGAAAAAATCTAAAGTAGGTCTGCCAATTCGAGAAAATCTGACTCAGATTTCAGCATATCCACAAGCAATCCAGAGTGGATATGTTAATTAATGAAAATTCACAGGCTCTTTGATTTATGAGATGGTTTATGCTAAATCATATTTATGTTATATCATAAAAGAAGCAGAACCTTTGCTTTTGAGGCCTGTTGTGGTAGTGAGGCCTCCCACTTTCTATCTCAGGAAAAATAAAGTTGTGTGTTTGCCATGGTAGCCCACTTAGTGTCGCATTCGCGGCTCTCAGAAAGCACCCACCGAGCCGCGCTACACCCCGACGCTGGGCTTTTCAGTTCTTTATCGCGCGGCAGGACGCCGCCACAACTGCTGCATCCCCGTGGTTTCTCTAGTCGCGCGCACGCCCTACAATCCAACCTTTAAAGTGCCCGCAGTGGGAAAAGGCTGTGGCCCCCGAAGATGATGTCACCAGCCTGGGTCCTATTTAAGGACCTTACCAACAGCCTGTCTTTGTCTCAGCAAAGTAGTGTATGTTGCTATTCATTCTGTTCCTGTCTTTGCCTCAGCTTGATCCTGCCTGTTCCAGTCTTCGTCCCTACCTGTTCCTGCCTGCCTGCCCATCTGCCTCTGCCTATCCATCCCTCTTCTCTTCTTTGGAACAACCCATGGTTTAACCTTCACCTGGATTCTGGATACACTTAATTGCTGTCTACCATGGACCTTTGTCTGGAATTTGGATGTGCTTGTCCACTGCCTGCCCCGACCTTTGCCTGGACCCTTGACATGCCTGACCGATGCCCGTCTACAACTCTAACCTGGTCTTGGTCCACACCTCCAGTCATCAACCAGAAAACTCTCACTTAAGTCCTGCCGGCCCAAAGGCTCAAACTGAGGGGAATGTGGGCTGGTAAATATCAAACACCTGACCGGTCTCTGCTTCGCCTGAGTCCGCCTGCCGACAGTGAGAACCTGCAGGGAGGAGCCCTGTAGACAGAGTCAATCTTGTCTCGGCCCAAGGGTTCACAGACACCACACTTAGATTTGTGGAAATAAAGGTCAGCGAGCAAGTTGTAAGCTAGATTTTTTTTTACTGAACTAATACATTTGTGAGTAGCTTGTGAGTGCTGTGCTCCCTTCACCAGGTCAGTGCGAACGGAAACATAGCTCTTGAATGCTAGCCACAAACATATTCCATTATCTAGCCCATCCGCCCACCCCCCTGCCTCCCCCTTCCCTATCCCCTGCCCCTCCCTTCCCTTTAGATTCATTCCTCTGCCCCCCCCCCTCCATCTCAGGTCCCAGCCCTCTTACCTCCCCCCCCTTAAAATGTCTCCCTCCCCTCCCATCTTAATCACCTCAAGTTTCCACCATCCCTCACTCCTGAACACTGCATTATCGTACCCGATCCCTGCTCTTACTGTACATATTGTATTATTTTCGCCCTGTGTTACCATAGTATTATTTTGACTTGTGTTATCTTTTGTATTATTTTCACCCCTGTTACCATTTTTTCCTCCCTGTATGTACTCCTTGCCCTTTCAATCGTCTCCTCTCCTCTACTTCCAAGTTACTATACACCATGTTCCTTGTAATGCATTAAGTTCTTTGTAAACCGATATGATGTACCTACGAATACCGGTATAAAAAAAGCCTTTAAATAAACAAACAAATAAATAAATAAATGTGTCCAGTAAAAGGTCTACCACTTGTTTGTTTTTAACTTTATTTCATCTCTTTCAGGTTAGTATTAAAACAAAATTTCATTATGTTGACACTGTACTGAAAGTGTTTATAATGATTTACAGCTTTTTCTTTTTGGTTTTCTGTTTGTTAATTTCTGTTTGCCAAACAATTATAATGTTTTACAAACTTTGGCCATGTGGTTTAAAAAAAAAAAAAACCCAAAACTTTGATATTGCTGACAACCGATGTTAGATTGTTGTGATTTCTCAGCTTCACCCTGTCTATTATGTACTATGCACAAACTAACTGAAACATGAAGGGAATATCATAGCCAAAGTTCCTTTTAATTATAGCTGTGATTTAACTGATCAACCCACACAACAGATTACCATTTTAGTAACTTTCGTGCCTTGTTCTTGATTGATGAGGAGAATGAATATTCTGGAAATAAAAAGGCAGTTGTTTTTTTTTAATACGCATGTAGCCCTTGTTCTGATGGTGACCTGGAACACAGAGGTGCACAGAGTCTTGGAGATCACTCCTCTCTCACTGTCCCCACAGCCCCAGGATGTCGGGTTCTTTCCGACAGGGAGAGGAATATTCCTCTAAGGCCCAAGATGAAGTGGTGACTCTCTTTTTTTTTTCTCTCCTGGGAGGTCTCTCTTACTTCAGTTAGGATGAATAAGAGGGCCGACAACATACTCTGGACTCTCAGGATGGGCATCCGAACAAAACTTTACTGCGGCAATTTCTTCATAAAAAACTTGTGGCACTACACACATCAGTTCTGGACACAATCGATTGTTTGCACTGTCCTTCAACTTTCCTTATCAGTGCAAGTGTCCCTCAGCAGTTGGGTCAGAGAAGGTCTCACCCTTCCAGGATTTGGAAAAGCAAGTCTTCCCAGAATGGTCAAGGGTATCCTAAGTTGGGTGGGAAAAAAAACCCTTCCAAAAGCACTGGCAAACAAATAGGGCTTCCATACACACAACTCCAACTTGAACCTCTTCTCCCCAGGGAAAAGCCTCAGGATGGGGTCTCCCAAATTGTTCAAAAAGGTCTTACCTACTATTCTCTTTTTTCCAGATGACTCATGGACCAAAGGTCCAGGCAGCAAGGAACCATCAGCTCTTCTAATTTTCCCTACTTTAGGGAAGGATGGGTGGCCAAAAAAATCTTCCTTCCAGATCCTCAAAACAAATTCTTCACTCAAATGTCCAAAACCTGGAATCTTCTTGCAGCCGTTCACCACCAGCTACCAACTTCAGACTGGAGCCAGGCCTGGTGCCACTGGGGTGCAAACCATGCAATTCCACAGGGCAGAACACCCGGTGGGGCAGTGTCGGGAGCAGAGAGAGGCCTGCGTTGCTGCTGGTAGAAGCAATCCCACAGTAGCGGAAGAAGAGGAGGCCCATATTGCTGCCTGTGGACCTGATCCCACTGGCAGCAGAAGAAGGAGGCCCATGGTGCCGCCGGTGGGATCGGGTCCACCAGCAGCAGAAGAAGGAGACCCATGGTGCCACCGGTGAGATCAGGTCCACCGGCAGCAGAAGAAGGAGACCCATGGTGCCACCGGTGAGATCAGGTCCACCGGCAGCAGAAGAAGGAGACCCATGTTGCCACCGGTGGGATCGGGTCCATTGGCAGCAGAAGCAGGAGGCCAGAGCACAGTAAGTCCATCCTTCAGCTCCTCCTCCGGTGCTGGCTCTGCAGTATTGAACACTCATGGTGCTAGATCTTCCTGTATTCTCGTAAGATGAGAATATAGGAAGTGCTAGGACCACGAGTGTTGAATTACCACAGCTAGCACAGGAAGAGGAGCTGCAGAATGGCTTTTCTCCACAAAGCGGAGGAGGAATGACCCATGGACCCTGACTGCCTGGTCTGTATATGTGAATGGGAAACTGCATGGGATGGGTATGTGAATGCGAACCTGCCTGGGGTGTGTGTGTGTGTGTCTGTGTGCATGCATGTATGTGAGCCTTCCTGGGATAAGCAGGATGTGTGTGTGTGTGTGTGTGAAAATGGGAGCCTGCCTGTGATTTGTGCGGATGTGAATAGGAGCCTACCTGGGGTGAGTTTGTGTAAATGGGAGCTTGTCTGGTGTGTGTGTGTGTGAGAGAGAGAGAGAGAGAGAGAAACAGAGAGAGAGAGAAAATGAGGGGTAGGGGTGCAGGTGGATTCCACCCTGCCAGCAACTGAAATGAAGATGAGGGCCTGGGTCTGCTGGTAGATCCCAACCAAAGGAGCTGGAGACATCTGTGGGTTTGTCTGCGAGAGCACATATGTGTGTATGAGTTTGTGTGTGTGTGTGTATATATAAGAAAGGGAGGAGAAAGTTTGTGCATCCCACTCCCACTACTCCACGACAATCCCAGGGTGACTGGAAATCAAAAGTTCCCAGATATGGAGAGGGTGAATTTTTAAAATCCTTTTTCGTTTTATTTTTAAGGTGTTATTTGCTGTGTTTGCAGTTTTGAAATATTTTATCGGTGTTCAGGACATTTTAAAAAACTTGTATATGAGTTTTTAATTATTTGAACTTTTATTCATCAACTTTTAAAAAAATATTATTATTAGTTTGTTTTTAGTATTATGATTATGTATTTATTTTATTTCTTGATTTTATTGTTTGATGTTTGAAGAATGGTGATGGTTCTGTTTTTCATTGTTGCACTGCATAGAGTGTCTGGCTTCTTGCGGTTTCCAGTTCAGTTTTTGTCTGTGCATTTGTATTTCTACTTTATAGTTGATTGATTCTGTATTTGGTGAGGGTCTGTTTATGTTCTGCATGTATGACTGAGATGAGGCATTTTCCCAATAGGAAGTGTATTCGGGCTTTTAGAGGTTCAAGCCCACACCCAACACACATCACAATAGGCCTAATACCATATGGGATCCAAGTGTCTTTTTTGCAGGGATTTCTGGTTGGCATCACAGCAGTGCATGTAAATATAATGTAAGTGATATTTGTACCTCAGAATGCTGTACTTTGATATTTTTCATGTAAAATATAAATGCATAACTCTTAACTGAGTGAGTGGAATGGGGGGGGGGGGGGGGGGGCACGTGCAAGGCTATAAGATTTGCCTGGGGCACCTAATACCCTTGCACCAGCCATTGGTACGGGAGGGGGGGATGTCAGGTTTAAAGTTTGTATCACTGAAGGGAGTTGGACTTTTTTGGGTGGGCTCAGGGCAGGGGGGGGGGGGGGGTGGGGCAAGCACAGCAATTGTTCGCTCAGGCCAGCAAAAAAAGCTAGCACCGGCTCTGGCTGGAGCAGGCAGAGTCTTCCCAGAGTCTTAGCCAACCCAGAAAGGGACTTCCCTATAATCCCTTCCCAAGCCAAGAACAAAGGCTCTGAAAAATCTCCAAAACTCAGAAAAAAATGTTACGAGCGTGCGTGGGCGCGGTCGTCTCGGGCAGGTGGTGAGCCCTTGGGCCACGGCAGGACCCCAGGAGGAGCCCAAGGCCACACCGTGGGAGGTGAGCTGAGCAGGCATGGTGAGCCAGGCAGGCAGGAACAGAAGCAGGGAGTCCGACCCTCAGCCGGACCTGCATGCCCATGGTAGCCAACACGGGGAAGTTGACTAATGAACGGTCCTCCGACTGTTCCCGGCCCTTTCGGACCTGCCGCAGGGAACGGCAATGGGCAGCAGGCCGGACAGAGGTGAGGGCAGACAGAGTCCTTAAACGGAAGACATCAGACGGGGCAGAAGCAGGCTGAAGCAAGACGAAGACATCAGGACAAGGGCTGAAGCGAGACACAGGAAAGGTCCAGGCGAGCAGGAACTCCGATGCTGGGATACTCACATCCGAAGCCCCCTCGGCTGGCAGAAGCTCAAGAGCCCGTGGGACGAATCCCTCCTGTTGGCCACTCCAGGGCCCAACAGGACAGAAGGCTCAGGAACCAGGTCAAGGCAGAGACAGGTAGACATCCGGACAAGGGCTGAAGCAGACACTGAAGACAAGGCTGGACGGGAACATTGCACTGTCCATCAGGGCGCCCCTACTCAGCCCACCCGTGGGACTGAGTCGCGGACCACCCTGTCCCAGACGCGCCCTACACAGCCTAGGAAGGCTGGTCGCGGACCACGCTGAGAAGGAGGGCGCGGGGAAGACCCAGGCGAACAGGAACTCCGATGCTGGGATACTCACATCCGAAGCCCTTTCGGCTGGCAGGAACAGGAGCAGACAACAGGCACACGTCAAGGCAGACATCAGGAAACACGTCTAGGCAGACATCAGGAAACAGGGAGGACCTGGACCGGCAAGGTTACAGACAACTGTAATGCACAATCCGAAGGCCGAAGACAAGCAGGAGTCGGAGTCACGGACCGGAGTCAAGGCAGGCTGAAGACAAGCAGGAGTCGGAGTCACGGACCGGAGTCAAGGCAGGCTGAAGACAAGCAGGAGTCGGAGTCACGGACCGGAGTCAAGGCAGGCTGAAGACAAACAGGAGTCGGAGTCACGGACCGGAGTCAAGGCAGGCTGACGACAAGCAGGAGTCGGAGTCACGGAGGATCGGGAGAGGCCACAGGCAACTGTGTAACCCAATCCGAAGGCCTGGTGCAAGTGAACAGACAGTCCTTAAGTACTGGAGGTAGAAGGCAACTCCCTGGGAGGAGCTTGCCAGGACCGCCCAACGCTGGTCCTATAACTAGGGTAGAGAGCTGCGGGCCAGCCCCTAGGGAAGGGCGTCGCCCAACAGGAAGTCCAAACACTGAGGCTGCAAGCCACCGGCATGCCTCAGGAGCAGCTAGGCCTCTCAGGCCCTGGAGCAAGTCCTGGATGATGCGCAGGCGAGGCCCTGGCTTCAGAGCGGCCTCTGGAGGAAGGTAAGAGACCTCCTGCAGCGCAGCAGCAGGGGGGATCGCAACAAAAAATCCCTGGAATAAAACATTGACGACAATCCTACCAAGCAGGCTGTGTACTGGAAGAGGTTAGGCTTCCCGCCAATCCTGGACTGCAGACCTTGAGGTCAAAACTTCAAACATGAAAGCCTCCTACTTCCATACAACTCTAAATCAAATCTGCATTGCCACACCGATCTATGATGCAACCTGTGTTCATACAGGCAGCAGCCTCAGTGAAGGCGCTGTTCCTCAATGCTGCACCCATCCCTCCTCTGCCTAACTTTGACTCCTGTTCCAAAGATTTTGAGAACTAGGAACATTTAATTGTGATCCCAAAGGTCATAGCAGGTAAAATCAATTCTGAGTGAAATGCATCCTATAATGTTGAATTACTGGCTAAGATTGAAGGTTCAAACATTATTTTGTGACTGTTTACAAGGGCTTATATGTTGCTTTGTCCAAGGTAGGCATGTGAGCGGGCTTTCTTTTAATATAACGTATATCATGTTCCAGCAAAATAAACAAATCTCATTGTTGATGAGCATGGGATTTGCCATCTTACTGCTTGGTGAGACAAATGTTTAATTAAGCAAACAAAAGGAAACATTTTGATTCTAGAAAGCAATTAGGAACTTGACTGAACAAAACATGTGACCAGTCACACAATTCTCAATATAGTAAGGTAATTAAATAGGCAACTATTACCAAAACAAGAGGATTAAATCTCCTGTTATAAAAAAAAAAACCAAAAAACACAATAGCTTTGGATAACCATTCTATTACTCTGGTGAAAGGTGTCATAACATGCAACAAATCCAGTTTTCTACAAGACTGTCAAAACTACATTACCATTCTAATAATGATAGCTTGGATTTTTAGCTTGTCTTTTCAACTGGTACTCAAGGTGGCTTACAGCCAAATAGCATACAATCTATGTGTGTACCTGAGGCCAAAGGAAATATATCAATTTACCCAAGGTCATAAGGAATATCAGTGGATAAAGCAGAATTTGAATCTTGGTTTCCTTGGCTCCTAAACTATTGCTTTAACAACTAGGCCACTTCTGTTCTCTGAGCCTTATGCAAGTGCACATACAAATGTCCATATGTCCACAGAGAGAGTATGACATAGCTTGTCATTATATGAATGGTTTCACTGCAAGAAATGGCCTTGTTTTTCCTACAATTAGTGACATGAATAATCTTTGCAGGATTATGGCCAATAGCAATTTTGAAATACTGTTTTAAAAAATTAGGAATTTGTTTAAAGAAAACCAATGAAGCAGTTAAATAGGGATGATACCTTTGCATTTTGCGGGGGAATGACTGCTAGTTGAACATGCTGCAAATAATGTAAATCAGGTCACAGCTGTCCAGTCTCATAATAATATTTTGTGGGTATCATATATATATTGTGTATATGACTAGGATTTTACAAGTTATTTGATACATAAGAATATTGAATTAGCATTGGCATTTAATAAAAGAATTGTATAAATGTAGGGGTTTATTTGTTTATATTTTGTGTGTATATATATATTATATATATATATATATATATATACACACACATCTATATCCATATCTATCTATCTATGTATATATATATATATATATATATATATACACACACACACACATAAAATATAAACAAATGAACCTCTTCATTTATACAATTCTTTTATTAAATGCCAATGCTAATTCAATATTCTTATGTATCAAATAACTTGTAAAATCCTAGTCATCTCTGATCAACACAATCACCCCATTCATTCTACATGCTTACTAATAACTCTTACTCTATAATTTTCAATTTTAAACTAAACCATGCACACACAGCAGCTGTATCAATTATAAACCATTAACATAAAACTTGTCCACAAAAATCCACAAAGGAAAAGACATTTTATAATGCTTTTAATTTTATTATTTATCTAGAAGGTTTTATATACCACCTTCTCCATACAAATGTTCATGGTGGTTCACATAATAAAAGTAATACTGCAAACCTTGCATCTGATGTCCTCCATAATTCGGGTTTCCCAAATGCTAAAAGCTTCAGAAAAGAGATTCATAAGTCTTTTTGATCAAACTTCTGACATATATCACCAGCCCTATTCATGAAACTTCACCAAAGCTTTAACAAAAAAAAAAAAATTTAGAACTTTTTCACAATGTTTACAGGGATTTATGGCGATTTCACATATGGGACTAGTGATGTTTAATAAAAAAAAGATTTGTGAATCTCTTTTCTGAAGCTTTTAGCATTTGGGAATCTTGAATTATTGAGGACATTAGATGCAAGATTTGCAGTATTGCCAGTATAAAATGTTGTTTCCTTTGTGGAATTTTGGGAAAATGTTTTTGGGACATGGTCTATAACTGATACAGCTGCTGTGTATGTATGGATTAGTTTAAAATTGAAAATTTTAGAGTAGAGTTAATAGTATGTATGTAGGATGAATGAGTTGACCTGAGATGACTAGGATTTTACAGGTTATTTGTTCCATAAGAATATTGAATTAGCATTGGCATTTAATAAAAAAAACTTTGGCATAAGTGAAGGGGTTCATTTTTTATATTTTGTATATAGTGTTATGAGTTTGGCCCCTTCGGCTCTAAGGTAATAAGTGCCATTATTGTCTTTTTTACTATAGATATATAGGGCGGGGGGGGGGCCGAAATGGGGGGGCAGTTCTGCGCTAGCCGGCAGCGATCGCACCACCACAGTGCGATTACTCCTGGTTTCGCACCCAATAGCACCACCATAGAAGGTGTAGCTATTGGGCGCGAAATAGGACACGAAAAGGCCCTTACCTTTTCGCCGTCCACGGCGTCTTTGCGGAGTCGGCCCCGGTGATGCCCTGACTCCTCCACTTCCGGAGCCGACTCCGCCCCCATCTTGCACGCGATAAGGGACTTTTCACTTGCGAAACGTCCCTTATCGCGTGCGATCCGCCTGGTAAATGACCCCCATAGTTTGTTAAACTGTAAACTGTCTAACAAACTACATGCATACTTTCCAGTTCTCACTAATCAACCTGATTTTCAGTCTTCAAACAAAAAACCACCTGCATGGTCTGTGTCTGAAGATCAGCTGATTAAATGGATAGAAAGTATATGCAGAATTTAAGTCATCTCCAATGGGAGACGGGAGCGTAACATACATGGCTGCATTTTGGAAACTATAATATACACCCATACTTTTCTCCCCAACCAAGTTACGCCCTTCAGGAATGTCTCTTTTTTTTTTAAATTTTTTATTTATGCTGATTTTTACAATCTTTACAGAAGAAGAAATTACATTGTACAGATTCTCATATAAATTTTAACAATACTTATATTTAAATAGTATTTAAATTCATCTGTAACAATTTAAAGAATTGAAATTAGAAATGTTCCAGGATAAGGAAAGAAAAGAATTAAGCGGTTAAAGGAAAACAAGGGAATCCCCCCTTTACAATTGAAACTGAAGACACCTCCTAGCTTATTATCATATTGCCTCACTTCTACTGCTAACTTTCAAGGGGGATGGGAATCAAGGAATTTTCGTAATTGTGTAACTTCAAAATAAACATATTTCTGACCATTTCTCCATATTTCACATCTACATGGATATTTTAAAGTCATTTTTCCACCTTTATTTTCCACTTCTGATCTTAGTTCTAAACATTTTTTCCTCCTTAACTGTGTCATTCTAGAAAGGTCGGGATATACCCAAACCTTCTCACCGTGGAAATTATCTGTTCTTTTCCTCATGAATAGTCTAAACATAGCATCTCTGTCAGTCGCAAATACATAAGAAACATGTAATGTAGTTCTAGTATCGATCTTAGATTCTACAGTAGCTTCTATTCTAATACTTCGGATAAATCTAAGGAATGTCTCTTCTTACTGTAGCTAACAGTACCTGTGCTGTAAAAGTGCATACATAATTTTGCTGGCTAAAAAGTCATATAGGCAGATCTAGCCATTCTGCCCACATAACCCCTGGATTTTACCAACGTAGGGCTGGATTCATCATTCTTCGCAGAATGATGAATCCAGCGAAAAAGGGGGGGGGGGGGGAAGGGGGGGGGGCGAAGGGGGGTGGGCCTTCGAAAGGCTGCAGCCGTTTTCACCATGGTGGTGCAATTTCGCCAGCCGCAGCCTTTCACACAAATAGCGCCACCATAAAAGGTGGTGCTATTCGCCGCTCTACTGCCGGTGATAATGTTTAGGGGTTTATCGCGTGCGATACGGCCCTAACGCATGTGATAAACATTTAGAAAATAACCCCCATAGTTTCCAACTAAGCCTTGGAAAATTTACCACAAAGATCAGAAGGGCACAAACGGAAGAACACACCAAACTCATGTAAAAAAATAAGGTATTTTAGGACAATAACCAGAAAATAGAGCTAAAAATAAGCTTGGAAGCAGGAACAGTAAAACTGATCAGTAGGCAAGTTAATATCTGAAAGCGATTTAAAACATTGTTTCCATAAGTGATAAATAATGTAATATTTAGTGGCTGTTCAATACGAGCATTTCAGTGAGGAATGAAGCAGTGATTGTCATCTTTCAATTTATATCGTTCTGCCTTGTAGCCTGGATGTTTGGAGCTGGTTAACCATTATACCTGGTGGCTATGTTTTCCACCACTTACTTGCTACATAATGGATGTGATGGTGACACAAACATTAGCCTGAACAAGCAGAAGTTGAAAACAATATGCAAAATTCAAATGGCCCTGTGGATGCTAGCTCCAGCAAGATCTAGCCAGCCAGCTGTTAATGCACACTCTTCGCAGACCACAAGGTCATGTTCAGAAAGGGATAGGCTGGAAACAGCTGTGCAAAGGGGCACTTAAGGGGATGGTGCTGAAGGCAATCCTGGAGTTCACTGCTCAAAGAGGTCAACTTTCTAAATTCTAGTTGCAGCACTGGCATTGGGTGAAAGATGCCTTTTAACTATGATTGTGCTGTAACTCAAACATAATTCAAAGATTTAGAATTAGGTATTTCATATTATAAAGAAAATCTTCTGTGGGGCTCAAGAAGAAACCACACCAGTAGCAAATCAGGAGTCTAGTGAACCTCCATTGTTCTAAGACATCCTCCAGACTGCACGGCAGCACAATGCTCTTACTAAAGTTGGAGAAAACCAGAAAGGTGTTGATCCTTATTTATAAGGATTCAGAGCACAAAATGTCATGATGAGATCTAATTAGCACAGATTCACTTATTATTAGTGGCTAGATAAAGGATTTTGTCTACAGTAGCTAGAAAACATGCCAAATCTATGTCACAAAAACAACCATTCTGATTGGCCACTCCTTTTTCTTTTCTGTCTCCCTGGACCTGCATCAAAACCTGAACACCCTAAGATTACCATTATTATCTCCATTGTTTGGATTGGAGATGTGGGATGGTGGAGGTGACTATAAGTCTGATTTTGTGTGGAACAGTTTGTGCAGGTCTCATTTTTCTTCATATTACCCACTAGTAGCAGGGAGATAACCACACAAATATATGCCATGATGGGTCAGTCTAATGGTCCATCACACCCAGTCTCCTGACTTCAACATTGGCCTAGATCTTTTAACCAGGTTAGACTTGGTTCCACATAAGAATCTTATTTATTCGTTTTCGTTTTCTTAATTCCCCAGTTTCCTTTTGATCCAAGTTTTACTCCCTTGTTTAATGTAATCACATTCTAATTTCTTACATTCTTGTTACTGTTATAATGTAAACCGAGATGATATGTAATATTTCTACATGAATTTCGGTATATAAAAATGTTAAATAAATAAATAAATAAATAAATAGATAAATTTGAGTCACTCAGAAGTACTTGGCAGATCTTAACGGGGAGATCCATTCCTGTTTCTTACTTCCCGAAGTAAGAAGTAGAGATCCCCACATCTCCTTGGTTAACAATTGTTAATGGACTTGTCTTCCAGAAACTAGTTCAAAACCTTTCTTTTTTTTTCAATTCAGTGTTATGCCTGTCGGTCACACAAGACTGCGACCACGAGTACTCACTGTTTGCACCACGCTCCTGCCCTCCCCGGGTCTGCTCGCTGCGCGGGCCTGCCTTCACCACTGCGCTCCTCAGGTCGCAGCGACATGGATGCAGCTACTTTCTACTTCAGTGTCAGGCCTTCCTAGGTGCGCGCGCGCGTCACAGGCCCCGCCTTTAAAGCCTCTTCGGCGGGACCCTCGGGGGTGTCTCTGATTGATGTCATCAGACTCCTGTACTTAAGCTCCACCTTCGCCCCCAGCTAGCCGACTTGGCAACAAGTTCTGTATGAGTCCTCTACTCCTGTCTCGTGTTCCTGAGATGCTGCTCCTGCCTAGCTTGGGACCCTGTCTGGCACCCACTCCTTGGGGATCAGTGTGCGCTCCTACAGGGACTTGCACTCCTGGCCTATCCTGCTCCTCGGGCTGGCTTCGTGCCTCTTGGGTCCTTTCCAGCTACCAGCTCCTACCTCAGGTCTCCCTTGGAACTACTGCGGCAACTTGTGAGTTTCCTGGCTGGCCTTCCCCGCTCCTCGGGGTTGTGCCTGTGTTCAGCAAGACTGTCCATGCTCTTCCACTCCTCGGGCCATGCTCTCCACTCTGGAGACGATCTTGAGCTCTTCCGCTCCTCAGGCCTGCTTCTCTACTACTCAGCCGGTTCTCCTCCGATCTCCGGGTACCTTTCTACGTAAGCTGCTGAGACCGAGCTCGGGCTTCCCTGCCTTGTGAGTTGGCCTGCGCCTTCCAGTCTATGCCCACTATGCTGCAGCTCCGCCCCTCGGGGCTGTCTTCCTGGAGAACCTCCTACATGGCTATTCCTGCGCCTACCACTCTGTGGCCTGCCTGGCGCCTCTCTCTTTCCAGGCCCTCACTCCAAGGACTGTTTTCAGCCTACCACCCTATGGGGGTCACCTCCTGGTCTCTGGATTTCCCCACTACTGTGCCCAGAGTCTCCCGCTACGCTTATACCTCATCTCCTGACAGTGCGGACCCGTGAGGCTCCTCCCCACAGGCTGTAACAACTCGCACCTCAGGCCAAGGGTCCACATACCCACAAATCATAACAGATTGCCAAGTCCATGGACCTGGCAGAGTCTTCGGCTCTGCAGGCCATTCCTAGCCTGGCACACTGGATCAGCGAACAACAGAAGTTCTTGGAGTCCCTGGCCGCTGCCATAGACAACCTGAGCTCTCGCTTGGATGCCGCAGTGACCGCCACTACTACGTCTATCAAGCTCAATGCCTGCACCTCTTTACTGGCGCCTCGGCTGACAGTACCGCTGCCGTCACCACCATGCTTCTCAGGAAACTCACTCATGTGTCGGGGCTTCCTTAATCAATGCAATATGCATTTCTGCTTGCAACCCGCATACTTCCCAGATGTGATCACCAAGACCATTTACATTCTGGCTCTTTTGGAAGGCAAAGCCCTGGCCTGAGCATCACCTCTCTGGGAGTGAGCAGATCCAGTCCTTCGGGATCTTCCAGAGTTCCTGGCCCTGTTTTGGTCTGTCTTTGAAGACCTCGGCCGGTGTGCCGTCTCTGGGTGAACTCTTCTTCATCTTCAGCAGGGCTCTCATCTTTTAACAGATTATGTCATTGAATTTCGAACTCTTGCATCAGAGTTGCATTGGGACTCCGACTGTCTGCACTCTATCTTCCTGGAGGACTTGAGTCCCCGCATAAAGGATGAGTTGGCTGCCCGTGAATTGCCCACCTCCTTGGACTCTCTCACTGACCTCATTGGGTGCATCGACTGTCGTTTACAAGAATGCTCTCTTGAATCCAGAGCTTCCCAGAAACCGACTTCAGGACTGCCCCGAGCTTGACGTTCATCCTCTCCTAGACCTTCCACGCCGCCTAATCCTACGGAGGAAGAACCCATGCAAATGGGTAGGAGTAGTCTCCCAAAGAACGTCGTCGTCAACAGCAGTCTGACCTTTGCTTGTACTGTGGTCAGCCTGGGCATGCCATTGCCTCGTGTCCAGTCTGTCCGGGAAACTGTCAGGCCTAGGATCTGCTGGAGGACTTCTCCTAGGCCTGAACTCACCGTCTCCTCCACTGACAGTTCCTGTCTCTATCCAGATGAACAACCAGGAATTCCACACCCTAGCCCTGGTGGACTCCGGGGCTGGAGGGTATTTCATTTTAAAGCAGCTTACCGAGCACCTGCGGATCCCCACCATTCGCTCTCCGGTTCCCTTGCTGCTCTCATCTATCCACGAGGAACTTCTGCCTGGTGAAGTCATGCACACTACTGCTCCCATCCAGTTACGCACCGGGACCTTGCATGTGAAGACCATTTCTTTCCACATCTTAGACAAGGCCATCCACCCGGTTGTTTTGGGATTACCCTGGCTTCAGCAGCACACTCCACAGTTCGACTGGACTACCCTACAGCTCTCCCAATGGAACTAGGCTTGTCACCAGAATTGCCTGGAATCCGTCTCACCATTGCCTTGCATGACAACCACCCTCTCTGCCCAGCCTCCCACCGCAGTATGCATCCTTCTCCAGCGTCTTCTCTAAAAAGGCTGCTGACACTTTACCACCTCATTGCTCATATGACTGTGCAATTACCTCGCTGCCCAATACTGAGCCTCCACGTGGTAGGACCTATCCTCTCTCTCAGACAGAGACCCAAGCTATGTCGGAATACATTTGGGAAAACCTGGCCAAAGGGTTCATCTGGCCCTCCAAGTCTCTGGCAGGGGCAGGGTTTTTCTTCGTGGGAAAAAGGATGGCTCCCTGCACCCCTGCATCGACTACCAAGGCTTAAATGAGATTACCGTCAAGGATCGCTACCCTTTGCCACTCATATCAGAGCTTTTTGACAGGCTTCAAGAGGCCAAGGTTTTTTCTAAGTTGGATCTCCATGGAGTCTATAATCTGGTCTGAATCCGGGAGGGCAATGAGTGGAAAACCGCTTTTAACACCCGCGATGGCCACTTTGAATACCTTGTGATGCCATTCGGCTTGTGCAATGCACCCGCGGTATTTCAAAATTTGATGAACAAAGTTTTCAGAGATATGCTGTACCAATGCATTGTCATATATCTCGATGACATTCTAGTCTTCTCTCAAGACCTTCAAAGTCATCGCCGAGATGTTTCTCGAGTTCTTCAACGCCTGCGAGACAATCAGCGTTTTGCCAAGCTCGAGAAGTGCTCATTTGAACAAGAGTCTGTACCTTTCCTGGGGTATGTGGAATCTGGCCTGGGGTTTAGGATGGACCCCCAGAAGCTAAAGTGCATCTGTGATTGGCCTCAACCTATGGGTTTCAAGGCCCTCCAGAGATTCCTTGGCTTCGCCAATTACTATCGCTCTTTTATTCACCATTATTCCACCTTGACAGCCTCACTCACAGCTATGACCCGCAAGGGTGCCAACCCTTCTCAGTGGTCACCGGAAGCCATGACCGCCTTTCAGGATCTCAAGTCTGCCTTCCTGAAAGAACCTTGTCTTCTACTGTTATCAGTTCGCTCCCCTGGTAGGAGGCGTTAGCAATCTGTTGTGAATCTGCTCCCTTGGTAGGAGGAGTTAGCAAGCTGTTATGAATCTGATGCTGAAGACTCCTGATAGGTAGGAGGAGTTAGCAATCTTGTTATGCCTCAACTCCTGTAGAAGGGAAGAGCTAGCAATCTACTAGAGACTCCATGAGGAGTTAGCAAACTGTTATCAGCGGAGTGTTTGGAGAGAGCACTCGGCTGTAAAGGAAAGTAGATAGGTGGATCCTTGGGCCGATGGCAAATGGTAGCGCCCCCAGGAGGATATCCTGAGAGGGACCACCAGCTAGGCTTGGGTATGGAGACAGACACAGATAGTTCTTTTATTAGACAGGTTAGTAGAACCACCAGAGGTGGCAGTAGTGAGCTGATATGCCCGGCAGGGCTGAAGTCCCTCAGGAACTGGAACAGGGTTGCTGAACTGTAGAGAAACTATAGATAGTGAGTAGACAGGGTATGTTGTGTTTATAGCCAGAACTAGAATTATTTTATTTATTTATTTATTTACTTTTATATACCGGTGTTCGATTTTACAAAGAAGCTCAGTAGCTGGAAAGAGTTAGGCCCTCGAGGAGCGAGTACCTGGTTCCAGGGAAAGCTCTGAGAGAATGATGGGAACTCACAAATGTCTGTATCTGCGATAGCTTCCATGCAGTAGAGAATCTCCAGAGAATTCAGGAACATGGGCCCTCGAGGAGCGAGTACCAGTTCCTTTCTGCAAACTGAAATAAAGAAAAGAGAGCAAGGCCCCAGAGGAGTGGATACCCCTGGTAAGTCCAAGGAGGCAGAGTAGCTTGGATGAATCTCGATTACTTTTCCGTATCCGTATCCGTATCCATATCCTTGTCCTTGCTAACTCGATTCATTAGCAAATACTAAGACCTTTTATATTGGAAGTGGATGATGTCATCTCAGGGGATGCCCCCGAGGTTCGCGCCCTTGCTGGCACATCAATCGGAGCGCGCGTGTGCGCCCTACATCATCAGGAACATGGCAGATCCGCAGCATTGTGCCAGTCCGCGGACGCCGGAGGGAGACGGTATGAAGATGCCGTGGCAGCTAACCGACCATCAGACCCGGAGGGAGTTGCCACAAGGGTAAAAAGGGCGGAGTGAGGGCATTGAGCAGTGACGGACGCAACAGTACCCCCCCCCCCCCTTCAAAGGGCGATCTCCTCTTCGGGTACCAGGCTTAGGTTTCAAAGGATGCGCGAGGTGAAACTGATGAAGCATCTCTATCCAAGATATTGGTCTGAGTCTCCCAAGTGATCAAATTGGGGCTGAAGCCTTCCCAAATCAGAAGGTATTCAAAAGTCTTGCCTCTGTTTTGAACATCTAAAATCTCTTTGATCTTGGTTTCTAATTCGTCTTCTGCAATGGTGACAGATGGATCTTGAGATTTGGAAGAATCTTTATGAGTGTTATTGATGATATCAGCAGCAATGGGTGGAGCTGCTGTGGACGTCACTGAAGAATTCAATGGAAGTGGTGATGTAGAAGAATGTAAAAAATCCACTTCTAAAAAGATGACTCTCCAGTAGAAGATGCTGGATGAGAGATGGTAGTATTGCAGCAATAGCTAACTGCTATAGACGCCACTGAGACTTAAACGGAATTGGTGATGTTGGGGTACGTCCAACCCCGCTTCAAAAGGTAACTCATCAGTGAGTCATGGGATCAGGTGTTGAATTCAGCAGCAATAGCTCAGCTGCTAAACGTCACTGAACCTATAGTGGAAGTGGCGATGTTGGAGGTACATCCAACCCCACTTCTAAGGGTACCTCTTCAGTAATGTGACTGGATGAAGTGTTGACTTCAGCAGCAATAGCTTAGCTGCTATGGACGTCACAGAGGCTTCAATAGAAGTGGCAATGTTGGGGTACGTCCAAAACCCACTTCTGGATAACTCTTCCATAGATGAACTGGAAGAGAGATGGTGGCAGCACCAGCAATTCAAACAGGCTGGTAGCTACAGATATCTTCTTTGGATCAAACTGCTGTAGAATTTCAGACCCGACTTCCGAGTGAAACAATCGTAGCAGATATCTCAAAGTTATAGTCCATGAAGACAGTAAAAGATGTAGAGCGCCATCTAGCCATGGTGAACATAGCAACTGCTATGAAAATTATAGTCCGTGAAGACGGTAAGATGTAGAGCGCCATCTAGCCATGGTGAACATAGCAACCACTATGAATATCAGCAGCCTGGATTAGAAACGCTGTGGATGTCATTAAGATCCTCAAAAGAAGTGGCAATGTAAAGGAACGTCCAAAGCCTACTTCAAGTTGTGATGCAGTAATAGATCTTCTAATTTGACGAAGGGACTCCTCAGGTCTTCCACAAGACGTCTGAGAATAAGGTTGCCTCCTTCCCCTGAGTCCAACAGGGCAGGGGTCCGAACCGTCGCTGGTTCAGAGATCACAGAGACTAAAGGAGAGAGCAGAAGAGATAACGCAGTATGGCCCAAGAGCAGTCCTCCCGCTGGACTTAGGCTCGTCCATTTCCTGGATGAATAGAGCATATAGAGACATCATGGCCGGGCTGACCACAGTACTTGCACAGGCCGCGTTTCTTCCGAAATCTTCTCTCCTTTGAGGTCAAGTGACCATGACCAAGTTGCTTCGGTTCTTCTTTATCAACAGCAGGAATTGCTGGACCCATCCCAGGTACAGGGGTACTGGCCTGTTTCAACCCAGTTAACACCTTAGGCCAGAGTTCCTTCACCTTGTTTCGGAGCCGACAATCAATCCGAGTAGCCAAGGCTATCAACTCTTCCAGCGAGTCAGGTGTCTGGCAAGCGGCCAGCTCGTCTTTCAAATGGGTATCCAGGCCTCTGCAGAAGAGAGTTTTGAGACATCTGGGGTCCTAGCGAAGTTCCACTGCAAGAGTCTTAAATTCTATGGCAAATTCAGCCAATGATCTGTTGCCTTGCTTCAAGTTCACTAAAGCAAACCCGGCAACAGACATACGAGCAGGGTCATCAAAAACGGATTTAAACAAATCCATAAATCCTTCTATGTCCTGCAAAATAGGGACCTTGCATTCCCACAAGGTAGATGCCCATGACAAGGCTCTCCCATCCAAGTACGACAGGATGTAGGTGGTCTTAGAGAGACCCCTGGGAAACAATGAAGGCTGTAAGGTGAAATGTATGCTGCACTGGTTCAAAAAGCCCCGCGTCTTCTGGAGTTCTCCGGAGAAGCGAATAGGCGCAGCCAGTGGAACAGCAGTCTTTAAAGTTACCTCCTCTAACTGACCTTCTTGTGTAGAAGCTGTGCCTTGTATTTTCTGTGTGTGAAGCTGATGGAGTGCTGCAGTAAGTTTCTCCAAGGTTTCTTGCTGTTCTGAGATGCGTTGAGCCAGGCCCGGTATAGCCTGCAAAGCGGAGAGGTGTGCCGGGTCCATGGGGTTACTGACATCCCACACCTTAAGCTGGATTCCCAGGAGTACTGCTTCTCCAATTTAAAGCCAGATCCACTGGAGTTAGCAATCTGTTGAGAGTTTGCTCCCCTGGTAGGAGGAGTTAGCAATCTATTATGAAGTTCAGCTCCCATAGTAGGAGGAGTTAGCAATCTGTTGTGAATCTGCTCCCCTGGTAGGAGGAGTTAGCAATCTGTTATGAATCTGATGCTGAAGACTCCTGATGGGTAGGAGGAGTTAGCAATCTTGTTATGCCTCGACTCCTGTAGAAGGGAGGAGCTAGTAATCTGCTAGAGGCTCCGTGAGGAGTTAGCAACTGTTATCAGAGGAGTGTTTGGAGAGAGCACTCGGCTGTAAAGGAAAGTAGATAGGTGGATCCTTGGGCTGATGGCAGATGGTAGCGCCCCCAGGATATCCTGAGAGGGACCACCGGCTAGGCTTGGGTATGGAGTCAGACACAAATAGTTCTTTTATTAGACATGTTAGTAGAACCACAAGAGGTGGCAGTAGTGAGCTGATATGCCCGGCAGGGCTGAAGTCCCTCAGGAACTGGAACAGCGATCCCAGGGTTGCTGAGCTGTAGAGAAACTATAGATAGTGAGTAGACAGGGTATGCTATGTTCATAGCCAGAACTAGATGACAAAACTCACATAAGGTCTTAAAGAAGCTCAGTAGTTGGAAAGGATTAGTCCCTCGAGGAGTGAGTACCTGGTTCCAGGGAAAGCTCTGAGAGAACAATAGTAACTCACAATTGTCTGTATCTGTGATAGCTTCCAGGCAGTAGAGAATCTTCAGTGTATTCAGGAACAAGGGCCCTCGAGGAATGAGTACTGGTTCCTATCTGCAATCTGAAATAGTAACTCACAAATGTCTGAATCTGCGATCGCTTCCAGGCAGTAGAGAATCTCCAGAGTGTTCAGGAATATGGGCCCTCGAGGAGCGAGTACCGGTTCCTATCTGTAAACTGAAATAAAGAAAAGAGAGCGAGGCCACCGAGGAGTGGGTACCCCATGTAACTCTGAGGAGGCAGAGTAGCTTGGACGAATCCCGAATACGTTTCCGTATCCGTATCCATATCCTTGTCCTTGCTAACTCGATTTGTTAGCAAATACTAAGATCTTTTATATTGGAAATGGATGACATCATCTCAGGGGACACCTCCGAGGTTCGCGCCCTTGCTGGTACATCAATCGGAGCGAGCGCGTGCCCCACGTCATCAGGCACATAGCAGATCTACAGCGTCATACCAGTTCGGGGACACTGGAGGGAGACGGCATGAAGATGCCGCGGCAGCTAACCATCCATCAGACCTGGAGGGAGTCGCCACAGAGGTAAAAAGGGCGGAGTGAGGGCGTCGAGCAGCAACGGATGAAACATCTACATCCGGACCCCACACGTCCATTTGTGGTCGAAGTCAACGCCTACGACATCAGAGTTGGGGCTGTGCTGAGTCAGTTCTCTCCTACACATACGCTCCACCCTTGTTCTTTCTTTTCTCAACATTTTACACATGCTGAGTGGAACTACGGCATCGGGGATAAAGAACTGTTGGCCATCAAATTGGCCTTTGAAGAATGGCGACCTTGGCTTGAAGGGGCACAACATCAAATTACAGTTTATACGAACCATAAGAATCTCCAGTATCTACACCAGGCTCAGTGCTTGAACAGCTGCCAGGCCTGCTGGTCCCTCTTTTTTACAAGGTTTAACTTCATCCTCCACTACAGCCCTGGAGACAAGAACGGTCGTGCTGACACCCTCTCTCAGTCATTCATCACTGAGGACCTGCCAGATATTCTGTGACATATCATTGAGCCCGCAAGGGTTCGTCTGTCAGCCACCTTTCCAGTGCCTCCGGGTTCCTCGTCCGCTGCGACCCAAGGTTCTACAATGGGCTCACGATTCATTGACCTCTGGACACCCAGGTCAGTCTAGGACTCTCTCCACGCTGCAACACTACTACTGGTGGCCTACCATGCGTAAGGATACTCAAGCGTATATAGAGTCCTGTCCCAAAGGCCTCCAGCAGGGAAACCTTAGGAACTTCTACAGCCACTGCCCATTCCCAGCAAACCTTGGACCCATATTGCCACAGATTTTATTGTGGACTTGCCAGTCTCCAATGGAAATAACACCATAATCATGTCTGTCGACTGCTTCTCTAAGATGGCGCACTTTGTGGCCCTACCAGGTCTCCCTATGGCACCTCAGCTGGTCAAACTATTTTTTAAGCATGTGTTTTGGCTCCATGGTCTTCCCAGACATATTCTCTCCGACCATGGGGTCCAATTTACTGCACGATTTTGGAAATCTCTTTGCAAGAAATTTAATATTTCTTTGGATTTTACCTTGGCTTACATCCTCAAACCAATGGCCAAACCAAGAGGATCAACAGAACCCTTAAGCAATTCCTGCGAGCATACGTGAGTCTGCGGCAAGATGACTGGGCCAACCTCCTGCCTTGGGCAGAGTTCGCACTAAATTCCCATGTTTCCACCTCCACAGGGTCATCGCTTTTCCAGCTGGTCTATGGACGCCAACCCTTGCCACTGCTTCCGCTTCTACTGTCCATTGCCTCCCGGCAGCGCAGGCAACTGCTCAAGAATTACATCACTGATGGCAGAATACCCAAGAACTGCTTGAAAAGGCTGCTCAGAGATCTAAGACGGCTTTCGACACCCATCACCGTGCTGCACCCCAGTTTCAACTTGGAGATAACGTATGGCTCAGCACTAAATTTATTCATCTCAAGCTACCCTAAGCCTGTTTTGCTCCAAGATACATTGGACCCTTTCCAGTGGTACATCATCTGGGACCTGTCACCTATCGGTTACAATTGCCATCATCACTTAAGATTGACAATGCCTTTCCCATTTCTCTACTCAAGCCTCTGATTCTCTCCAGATTCTCTAAGAGACCACAAGATCCTGTTCTGCTGTCTTCGGAGGCTGATGTTACGTACCAAGTTTGGGAGGTCTTGGACATCCGGAAGCATGGAAGAAAATGGGAATATCTCCTGTCGTGGAAGGGTTTTGGTCCTGAGGAGAACAGCTGGGAACCTATGGCTAATATCCTAGACAAGGATCTTCTTCGGCAGTTCCATGCCAACCATCCTCACAAACCCAAACCCCCGGGGAGGAGCCTTAAGAGGGGGGGTACTGTTATGCCTGTCAGTTGCAGACAGCTGCGACCACAAGTACTCACTGCTTGCACCATGCTCCTGCCCTCCCTGGGTCTGCTCGCAGCGCAGGCCTGCCTTCACCACTGTGCTCCTCAGGTCTCCTTGTGGCAACATGGATGCCGCTACTTCCTACTTCGACGTTGGTCTTTTCTAGACACGCACGCGCGTCACAGGCCCCGCCTTTGAAGGCTCTTCGGCGGCAACCTCTGGGGCGTCCCTGATTGATAATGTCATCAGACTCCTGAACTAAAACTCCACCTTCGCACCTAGCTAGCCGACTTGGTAACAAGTTCGTACGAGTCCTCTACTCCTGCTTCGTGTTCCTGAGACACCGCTCCTGCCTAGCTTGAGACCATGTCTGGCTCCTACGGGAACTTGCTCTCCTGGCCTATCCTGCTCCTCGGGCTGGCTTCGTGTCTCTTGGGTCCTATCCAGCTACCAGATCCTACCTCGGGTCTTCCTTGGAACTACTGGGGCAACTCGTGAGTTTCCTGGCTGGCCTTACCCGCTCCTCGGGGTTGCGCCTGTGTTCAGCAAGACTGTCCACGCTCTCCTGCTCCTCGGGCCACACTCTCCACTCTGGAGACTATCTTGAGCTCCTCCGCTCCACAGGGCCTGCTTCAGAGTATATCACTACAGTCAGCTGACCCACTCCTTGGGCCTGCTTCTCTACTACTCAGCTGGTTCTCCTCCGATCTCCGGGTACCTGTCTACATAAGCTGCTGAGACTGAGCTCAGGCTTCCCTGTCTTATGGGTCGGCCTGCGACTTCCAGTCTACGCCCACTACACTGCAGCTCTGCCCCTCGGGGCCATCTTCCCGGAGAACCTCTTGCACAGCTATTCCTGCGCCTACCGCTCTGCAGCCTGCCTGGCATCTCTCTCTTTCCAGGCCCCCATTCCAAGGACTCTTACAGCCTACCACCCTATGGGGGTCACCTCCTGGTCTCTGGGGATCTCCCCATTATTGTGTCCAGAGTCTCCCGCTATGCTTATACCTCGCCTCCTGACAGTGCGGACCCTTGGGGCTCCTCCCCACAGGGTGTAACAACTCGCACCTCAGGCCAAGGGTCCACATACCCACAAATCATAACATTCAATTATACTGCTTGCCTTGACCACATGTCCTACCAACGTCACGCAGAAGGGAGATTTGAATTTATGTCATGGAGTGCTTTAAACTCATAGTTCTATGGTCTAACCACATCTCTCTCCTGTTACTCCAGAGAAACCACTGGCTCTGCAGGAGCACTGTGGTGTAGACCAGGATGACTGACAGCCTTCAGAACATCCTCAGCAATAGCAGTCTCTGCAGGCTTATGACACCAAAATTGTTTATAAATGTTTTAAAAAAGGATATGGCACCTTGATTTGTGTTGGTGTGTACAGACAGAGAGAGGCAAAAATAGTCCATTGCATACCTTGGCAGCACTTATATGTACTCGGAAGCAGTTGAGATTTCATGGTGTTAAAACACTCAGAGCTAAATAAAATCAACATTTAACAAATTGCAAGTTTGCTATTCAGCACCTTCAGAAGCTGACTTGGGATGCAAGATCCCTCGTTTTGAATATTATTTTTCATCACAAATCTAATGAGCAAACCTCAGATGCGGCACTCACATGGGATCTTGGACCAAATTGCTGGAAAAAGTTTATAACCATATCTGGCTCTAATTATAATAGAGTTAAAATAAGCATAGAAACATTAAGTAAGCAATAACTTGAGCTCAGCTTTGTTGCAGTTGTCATAAGAATCTTGAAAACCAAGGCTTTTAAAGGTTTTCCATAATTTTGCCATTTACATACATGCTCTTGTGATTTTATTTTCACAGTTTTATACAATGATTTCCGGGGATGGTTTTCTACAACTTTGTCACTTCTGGGAGTGCTGAGAGAAATCAATCACATGTTGACCTAGAAAATACTTTGTTCCTCTTTTTGAAACTTTGCTAATGACCTGAAATCTATAGGCTTCATTCATTCACCCCCAAATCATGTTGGCCTCCAGAGGATTAATAAAAGTAGATATTCAATCCATGTTATATATCTCTTGGGGCAGGTAAACTTGATAAATATAGTTATTTTACCAAAGCTCTCATATCTTTCTCAACAGCTTCCATGCTCTGTTCCGCAATGTTATTTTTCCTCTATACGGACTATTTCTTCCTTTCACCTTGATTTGCTTGGCCAAAATACAGCTATCCAAAGAGTGCAGAGGGTTGGAGCTGCCAAATTTCTTCTTGTATTATCTGGCTTGCTTATTGATTAATCTATAAGGTTGGATGGGGGGAAGACCAGGGTCACAGATGGCATGAGCTGGAGAGTTATCAGGCTCTAGGTCACAACCTGATAGTATTGCTGTTCTATCTCCAAGGGGCAAATCAAATAACTTTGGAGATTGCACCCCATTCTATCCCACACTATTAAACTATGGCATCATCCTGGTAGGCACTTGGGGATCTTGGATGCTCTACTTTTGCTTATTATTCTCTTACCCTTACTCCTTGCCCTTATGGAAAAACGTACCTACATGCTTAAGGACAAAATTGAACTATATAATGGGATCTGGGACCCATATTGGTCCTGGAGAAGGCATGACCCTGAATATTCTTTTGACATATTTGTAATCAGTATTTTCTTTGATTTTATTGACCTTATTATTAGTCTCTTAAGTTTGGTTGCCTGTATAATTGTATTTTATCTGTATTGTATGATGATGCTTCTCTTATATGTTGACTTCATTGTTACCTCCCATGCTTAATGCAGGTTATACTGTGTGTTTTGTTAAATAAATAGTTTAAAAAAGGAAGATTTTGTCTAGAAATTAAAGAGGATAATTTTATGACAGCCAGCATAGGGATGAAGTCCATAGTGTACAAATTGCATGTGGACTTCAGCCCTAATTTTCAAAGTGGACTTGCACATGTAAATCCCTTTGAAAATTAGGACGACCTCACATACCTTAGCATAGCATAGACATGCACATTTACATCTTCTAAAGAGCAAGTATAAATGTCCATGCAAAATGTACTCGCATACAGTGGTAATTTTCAAAAGTGGTAATTTTCAAAAGAGATCCCCTGTATTGATCCTATGCTTTCTTAAATTCAGATACTGTTTTTGTCTCCACCACCTCCGCTGGAAGGCTGTTCCATGCATCCTTCACCCTCTCTGTAAAGAAATATTTCCTAATATTACTACTGAATCTATCCCCTTTCACCCACATCTCATGACCCCTCATTCTAGAGCCTCCTTTCCATTGAAAAAGGCTCACCTCCTGTGCATGGAAACCTATGAGATTTGAATGTCTGTCTGTATCATATCTCCCCTATATCGCCCTTCTTCTAGGGTATACATGTTTAGATCTTTAAGTATATTCCCATATGCTTTAGAACGAAGACAACTGACCATTTTAGTAGCCACCCTCTGGACAGACTCTATCTTATTTATTTCCTTTTGAAGGTGCAGTCTCCAGAACTATCCACAGTATTCCAAGTGAGGTCTCACCAGGGACCTATACAGGGGAAATATCACCTTATTTTTCTGCTGACCATTTCTGTCCCTATGCAGCCAAACATTTTTCTGGCTTTTAAAATTGCTTTATCCACCTGTTTGGCCAACTTAAGATCATTAAATACAATTACACCCAGATCCTGCTCTTCCATTGTGCTTAGCAAAATTTCACCTCCAGTACTATACCTTTCCCTTGGGATTTTGCATTGTAAATGTAACATATTACCATAGCAATTTTCAAAAGCCCATTTACACACTTAGGGGCGGATTTTCAGAGCCCTGCTCGCCGGTGCGCCTATGTTCAATAGGCCTACCGGCGCGCGCAGACCCCGGGACTCGCATAAGTCCCGGGGTTCTCCGAGGGGGGGGTGTCGGGGGCGTGTCGGGGGGCGGGCCCGATCCGCGCGGCGTTTTCGGGGCGGGATGTAGCGTTTCGGGGGCGGGCCCGGGGGCGTGGTTTCGGCCCAGGGCGGTCCAGGGGCGTGGACGTGCCCTCCGGACCCGCCCCCAGGTTGCGTCCCGGCACGCTAGTGGCCCGCTGGCGCGCGGGGATTTACGTCTCCCTCCGGGAGGCGTAAATGCCCCGACAAAGGTAAGGGGGGGGTTTAGACAGGGCCGGGCGGGTGGGTTAGGTAGGGGAAGGGAGGGGAAGGTGAGGGGAGGGCAAAAGAAAGTTCCCTCCAAGGCCGCTCCGATTTCGGAGCGGCCTCGGAGGGAACGGAGGTAGGCTGTGCGGCTCGGCGCGCGCCGGCTATACAGAATCGATAGCCTTGCGCACGCCGATCCCGGATTTTAGCGGATACGCGCGGCTACGCGCCTATCTACTAAAATCCAGCGTACTTTTGTTTGCGCCTGATGCGCCAACAAAAGTATGCCAAATCGCGCTATTTGAAAATCTACCCCTTAAAATGTACTTCTGCATGTAAAACATATTGACAAAGCAATGGTGTACATTGTAGTAATTTTCAAAACCCCACTTACACGTATAGGGGTAGGTTTTCGGGGGTTACACACGTAACCCCCGAAAACCTACCCCTGCCTCCTCCTGCGCGTGCCGAGCCTATCTTGCATTATTATCTGGCTGGGGGCGGGTTAGATAGGGGAAGGGAGGGGAAGGTGCAAGGGGGGGGGGGGTAGAAGGAAAGTTCCCTCTGAGGCCGCTCCGAAATCTTTTGAAAATTGAAAGTATGTGTATAAATGATTTCCCCGCCTCACCTCTGCCTCATCCCCCCCCCCCCCCCCCCCCGGAACATCTCTTTGCAGTATGCAGAAAAGTACATGCTTAAATGCTTTCACATATATATAACCCCCTGGGCAAACAATCCACCTCCCAATGCATTCTCCACTATCTCCTGGTGTTAGTTTTATCTGTTGGTCCAGAATTCCTTGCAATGGGGGAAGGTTACCTTCTAAAACCCTGTGCATTACTTAGTTCTTAATGGGTCATAAAAGGGTAAACAGCACTAATGATCTCCTGATGACAAAATAATAAATATGATGGAAGCTGTTGCGGTTTCCAATTTAAGCTTTTACTGATGATGTAGGGAATTTAATAAAGTCTCTTTACAGCTGATAATAGTTACAGAGTCCAGATTCACAGTTTATGGTCTTAATAAATTTGTGACTCTTCTTCTCAAAATTATTTATGTGAATGATGAAAGCCAATTGTCATCCATTATATCTATTATGGTTATAATCCATAATATTAGAAACTCTAAAGCCTTTAAGAAAGAATTTAAGGTTCATTTTTTGAACTGGCATTCAGCTCCCAATCCTAGGCGTTTTCATTGCTCACTGACCGCAGCCCTCTTCCTTTTTAGGATGTGGTGTTATTTTGTTGTCTCTCTTGATGTAATTTGGATTCTAATGCTATCTAATTGTTACTGTTTTATGCGTGTTGGCTATATACCCTACCCTAAACTAAAGAGGGGAATGTAATAAATATTTCATTTCTTAAAGTAGTTTTAAGCTTCCTACCCATGTAATGATAAAATTGGTTCCAATTTAGATTTTAGTATAAAGTCCCAATGTCATACCTCCCAAGTCCTGTTGCTCCCATTCTCCCCTCTTCCCTTTTACCATACTGGTGTCAGGGTCAATGGGATTTAAACCTATGCCCCTGTGAACCTACTGTGAGACTGCTGGCATTCCCAGGAGTTTTAGTATATTTGTCCTGTTTCCTAGGAGGGTTAGACTCAACCCTGCAGTGGTCCGATTGGACCAGTACTGGATGTGCCCTTTATTCCCACCAGTATATAAGGCATGCTCAGAAGGCACACGGTGCTGGTTCAACAGCCATCTTGGTATCTGTCTTGTGGAAATGCTATCTCTTTCTTTCCTGATTTTCAAGTCTTGTAGAGTATCCAAGCCTTGCCTTATCTAAGTATCCAAGCCTTGTTCTAGTTGAAGTATCCTGTTTCCAAATTCTTGCACTTGTATTTGAGTACAGCACGCCCGCACGTAAACCTTCCTGCTTTAGTTCAGTTTCCAGTATCCTGCTCGGGTCCGGTTCCAGTGTTCCTGTTCTATGTATCTCTTCTGGAAACTCTCCAGCTCTTGATCTTGCCACCATGCCTCCACCTTGCCTCTCCAAGCAAGCACCTTCCCTCTGAGGCAGCCCTAATTGCCAAGCCTAGTTGTCCGTGACAACCAGATGGGTAGTGGGTACTCTCCAGCCTTCTCTCCTCGTTCTCCTCCATTGAGCTCCTAGAGATGGCCGGGATCCCCTGACCGAGGTCTTTCCTCCAACTCCTTCTCCCTGGGAATTAATGTTAAGTCATTCCTTCTTGAAGACACAGATGGTACTTTGGGCCGTTCTCTGTGAAAGACACCCTTCCTCTTAATGTTAGAAATGGAGTACTCAGTAAACACTAAAAACAGAAACTCTTACTCAAAATGGAAAACCAAAACAAGAGGCAAAAAAGGTTGGCAAGAACTTCCTCCTCAAAAAGGAAAATATTCCAAAACCATGGCAAAAAAGGGGCAGGTAATGGCACTCTGTCTCCTGTCTTTACTCAGGTCTCAAGCCCTGAGACCCCAGAGTCCTTCACTTAAGAACAACCCCCCCCCCCCCAAAAAAAAAAAAAGGGAAGAGCAAAGACACATGCTGCTGGATCAACTGAAACTTTCACACAGTAAAATAGTGGCAGAGATTGTATCGCATAGGAGCACACCATTTTCATTCTCCCTCATGGGGGAGCTAAAACTCGCATTAATCTAGCAATGTCCACCCCCTTCCCCATACCATATGGATCAGACTGCTAGTAGAGATTCTTTAGGTTCTTTATATATACTTTTATAAATATAACCCCAAGGTCTTTTAAAAAAAAAAAAAATTTAAGCATGTAAAACCATGTTTTATGATTATAAATGGTTTTAAAAATGACCCCCAAAATATTCAGCAAAGCCTCTGTACGTATTTGTGCCATGTACATGTAGGGGCCATCATAGCCACTCCACTATCTTTGCTCAAAGACTCACCTCTCAAGGCCAAGTCCTGCCGTTTAGGCTCCTCTCGGAGCCCTCGCTGCTAAATATGGTTGCTCATACTTCAAGTGCCAAGGTGTATTATCATCACAAGGCCTCTTCCATACACTATGGGCCCCATACAGTAAACCTAGCATTGTCGCACACATTTCCATGACTATGCTAATTTACAAACATCTTTTATTGTTTCTGTGCATGATAATTGTGTCATGTTAAAATGTTTCAAACATTTTCTTTTTGCACATGCAGACAAAATCTTTTTGCATTATTCATAAAGTCATTTTTTTAACGGGAATTTTAAAATTTTGCGAGCTTGGGCCATGTATTTTGCGCAAATTTTTGCATAGGCCCCAATGGTGCATGATTTGGAAAAGGTTTTATTTATATTCAGAAATACCTAACAACAAATGCCTGAAAAAAAAAACCTGTATGTCCATTTGAGAACATAGGTTGTTTTAATTTGCTTCAGAATTATGAACTGGGATCACAATGTGTACCCATGATTTTAATACACTAACAAAGCAATTCATGGCACTCTGCTTGATTTGAGAAAACTGGGAGATTTGATCCTAATATTAGGAAAAATCAATGGCGTTGTGCATTACTTTAAAATACTTCTGGAGGAATTCCATGGCCTTTGCTCATGACCTGAAAAGAATTTAAAGCTCTGGCTGTGACATATAGAAAGACTTATAAATATCCCAGTGGAAAATTATGAATGATGTCAAGATAAAGAAATGAAAAGCAAATTTCTAGCATAGAACAAGAAAGCAAGTGCTTCTGTATAGAATAATATTTTCCGTTACATTGTGTAGTGCAGCTCAATAACAAGACTTTGCTTTTTTTTTTTCTTTTGTTGGAATTTTCTATCTGTGAGACAACTAAGTAGCGCATTGCCTTTCAATGACTGAAAGTAACGCGTAAAGCACCAAAATAAAGGAAAGGTTTGTGAACCGTGCGTGCATGGCAACTCCACAAGTTAATTTTTTATTTGGTCACATGTCCCGGAATGAAAACAGTAAAACATTAACAAACATTGGTAACAAAAGAAACAAGCGCATACGCGACACAAACAAGGTGAGAGTCTAAGAGAGAACGGATAATAAACTGCTAAGATTGGGTGTGGTGAGTTAAAGTTAAACTGGAAAGGTTATTCAAAGGCAGCAGTAGAAATTACTCTTGAAATGTGTGCTGGTAATTTGTGTTGGCGATGTGTTTGTGACAGAAGAGCGTGAGGGAGTGCCAGGAAGCTCTGGCTCTCATCTGTCCCTTAGAGCTCAGGGTCAGATGAGTGGAAACGTCCAGAGGTGGAACTGCAGATGTGCTGCTGTAATACAGTAACTCAGTCTTCCCATGACTGATATCAACATACACGGATGGATGCCTGGTGAAAATAAATCAGCTTTGGGAACCGTGATGGCAGAACTTCTTTTCAGACTCCAGGCTCACAAAGTATTATGCATTCTGAAGACTCTTATATTTGTCAACAGAAGCCATTATTTTAGCGGAGGTCCTCTTGCTACTACATGTTATAGTAAAAAAAACACCCTGCAATACAGTATGCATTTTGTCCAGCTTGTGGGGCTCTAGTTCCAATGACCGGGCATGACTGCTTGCTTAAGAGTTTAAACTCTTGCCTCCCTCTTGTGACTGTTGGGTTTTGCTGAGTGCAATGCTCATTGTGCGTGACTGAGGAGTGCTTACTGGTGTACGGTATGTGCAAACTACTCAAATATGGTTTCCAGTTTCTCTGCTGACCCTTGCAATATGTATACTTTTTTTTTTTCAACTAAATTGTTCACCTAGCCCTAACCCACAATTATTTGCTGACAAAGGCCTTGTAGTCAAAATTGTGAATTCCTTTTACTTTTTTATTTCAACATATGAGATTTATTACTCTGTTTTCTCATACCTTATGGATCAAATGATTCTGCACAGCAAAGAGTTTGAATTACAGGAAGAAATTTTCTTTTCGTATGGTCACTTCACAGGTGTGCTCAGGAGCCCGCTAATAAAACGCTCTTGTCATATGCATGAGGGAACTCATACCTTGGTAATGGCATATCAAGCTCCCAAGGATGAAGAATGAGACATTCTCAGAACCTTTAGAGGTTCTGAGATGTGCCTTAAACCATGTATTAAATGGTTTGAGATAAGAATGGAGCATTACCCTTTCTTTCCCTCAGTAGTTCAATGAAAAGATGTTTACAAGGATATCAGAGGGCGTTCCACCAATTGGAGCCTTAAGATGACCTACAATTTCATATACTTGTATTCTAGCATTTCTTGCTCTGGAGGGCAGTAACTGACTAGTCCTCTGCATTGGAGCAGGAAAACATATCTCTGATCTCAAAAGACTGCTCCATTCAGCTTTTGAAAACAGATGTCCTCTACTTATTAAAGTTTTGCATTTTAAAATTCCCATTATAAACAGCACACATGCAGATTAATTTTCAAAAGGATTTACACATATAAATCCTTTTGAAAATTTTCAAAAGACATTTACCTGCATAAAGTGTACTTATGGGGGTAAATCCTATATACACTTCAATGACATATATTGTAGTAATTTTCAAAAGTTGACTTACATGTGCATTTACTTGTGTAAACTCATTTTTAAGCATGTAAATGCTTTTGAAAATCAAGTCCATAAAGACTAACTCCATTGGCATTCTTTGCTAAGTTAGTGGAAGTGGTACAGCAAGTCATCAGAAAGGAGATTAGATCAGACTGTGATGAGAATCCTACTTCATTTTGAATAGACTGAAAAACCAGGGTCTGATTTAAAATTATGGCACCCATAGGCAGAGAAAACAGAGTAGGGGAATTTTCCCCTGAAAATCAGAGAACAGTGGGGGTAGTCCCAGTTTTCGAGCACCATCATAATTTGGCACTCAAGGTTCATGCTTATGTTGCCTTTGCTGAAATCTGGCCCCGTGAAAAATCCAAGGTCAAGGGGTCATTTCTATTTGTATAGACTTCCACAGCCAGAGTTAGAAGGCACCAAAATACTGACAGAATTCAAGCATGCTTGGGACAAACCCAAGATAAGTTGAAACAAAACATGAATTTCTACAATGCGTGTACTACTTTTTATTTGGAGTAAAGGGAGGCATCCCCAGGGATGGGGAGAAAGCAGGATATACATACAATGCAATTAGATATGATTTTCAAATCTAAGCATGTTGTTTCCCAGCAAATATTTTTACATAGTAAAAGCAGGTGCAAAGTCCATGGGCACATTGTACCCATAGGCAATTTTCAATAAGAAACTATCTGCATAGTTTCCCTTTGAACATCAGCCTCAAAGTATATGGGTATAAAGCACCTGCTAACTTTGCAACTACAGATGTGTGATGAAATAGACACCTCACACGAAGAGGGTAGAATGGGGAGATACAATGGGCTCAGTAAAGAGAACACAAATTGTTGGCTATGTGATTAAGTGGTTCACCTCCTTCCTATCAAAAAGGGTATTCCAAAATCAAACTGGGCAGCCATATGTCTGACACCTTCCCAATCGATGCAGGTGTACCCCAGGGTTCAGCTCTCTTGGCAACTCTATTCAACATCTATATGCTTCCTCTATGTAAATTACTATCTGATCTAGGAATTGCCTACAACATTCAGTTCTATATACCATGCACCAAATCTATTGAAAATGCAAGATGGACTCTTGTGATACACATGAAGGCTATACAACATGAACTATCCAAACCCAAACTAACCCTAAACACTAAAAAAAACTGAAATCATTCTGTTAAGAAGAAATCAACTTATAGCGACTCTGCATACACTTGACCTGGGTAACTTCAATATTACACCCTCAGACCAAGTAAGTGATTTAGGATAACAGATTGACGAGAACCTAACAATGGAAAAACACGTAAATGGCTTAATCAAATCTGGCTATGCTAAACTGTGCTTACCACTGAAACCATTGCTGACTCGCGTATACTTCTGCATGGTCCTGCAGACCCTCATATTCTCAAACCTCTAGACTATTGTAACTCACTTTTACTCGGTAAAAAAACTACAACTATTACAAAATGCTGCAGCTAGATTCTTAATAGGATCAAGGAAATTCAATCACATCTCACACTCACTGATAGCGCTTCATTGGCTACCTGTACAATCCCAAATCAACAACAAAGTCTTATCATTAATATATTCCACCATCCATTCTAACAACTCTGGAATGGTAGGTGTAGCACTACAAAACAAAGGATAACTAGCTGTGCCATCAGTACATCCAACAAAAATAAGAGACCGTGTTTTCTCCATAGAAGGCCCAAACACTATGGAACTCTCTACCTGAGACTCTACGACTGACTCCAGAAACAAAGAAATTCAAACGTGGCCTAAAAGCATGGTTATTTCAAAATGCCTATAACCTAACTTAAAATTATCTAAACACAGACAAAGTCATTAAGACAAAGTCATTAAGAACCTAACTATTGAACTAAACATCTTATCACATCCCAACCTCATCCAAATAAATAAAACTGGAACATTTTATATACCACCAACCTTATACCCTTCTGGTTCCTTGAGTTAAAAGAGCTAGTTCATCCCTGCCATTCTATTTCACCCCTTATTACATTACGTATGGGTGGATCTTTAAATTGTATGTTCTATTTATGTCATGTTATAAACTGTTGTGATCTTCATTTGGAATGATGATATATAAAATGGCTAAATAAATAAATAAATAAAATTTATAAATACTAAGGGAACTGCCCAACACCAAAGGGAAGTGCGTTCCTACTGCCTTTCTGTTTGGATTTCCACCTAAGGTACTGCCAAAACCATCTGGCTTCCCCTCCAAGGAATTACCTGGCACTCCCTGGACCATAGCTGCTCCGTGACGCTGATATCACTAAGCTCGAGAACTAAGGGAGGGGGGGCCACATGCTAAGAGGGCTGCGTTGCATCACGCACATGAAGGAGCATGACAAAGGAGGCTGCCTCTTTGTGTTTCCCTTTGTGCGTGCCTGAGTCATTTGTGTCATTGGAGTTGTACTTTGGAAATCTCAACTCAAGGTATTTTCTTATTCATATTGCCTCCTTTGCTTTGAAGCATGGCCTGTGAATTTCCCATTCCTACAATATTGGCCAAGGCCCAAGGGAATATGGTAACCTCATGAAATCGGTTATTTACAGTTTCAGATAATAGAAGGACTAGGGGTCACTCCATGAAGTTAGCAAGCAGCACATTTAAGACTAATAGGAGAAAATTCTTTTTCACGCAACACACAATTAAGCTCTGGAATTTCTTGCCAGAGGATGTGGTTAGTGCATTTAGTGTAGCTGGGTTCCAAAAAATTTGGATAAGTTCTTGGAGCAGATGTCCATTAACTGCTATTAATCAAGTTGGCTTAGGGAATGGCCTCTGCTACTGGCATCAGTAGCATGGGATCTTCTTGGTATTTGGGTACTCACCAGGTTCTTGTAGCCTGGTTTGGCCTCTGTTGAAAACAGAATGCTGGTCTTAATGGACCCTTGGTCTGTCCCAGCATGGCAATTTCTTATGTTCTTATGTTCTTATGATTGACCTGATCCCATTACCCACAGTTTTGCGTACAGTGGATTACCATGTATTCACTGTGGGCATTCTTAAAAACAGACTGGATAGGAATTTTCTGAAGACTGGATTAAGAACCATTGATCTAATATAGAGGCTGTAATGCTACTCTTCACTGGTTACTAACATGTTCTTTTGAGCTTTGCAGACCATTGTCTTCCCCAGGGAGCAAGTGCAATGCTTCCATAATGCGTCCAGCCTTGTTGGGCCACGAGGCAAGACAGTCAGGGTCATTGCTGCATCTATGCTATTGCATATGGAAGCACAAAACATTAACCAATAACCACAGGAACAACAGGTCACTTCTCACCTGTTGTTTTCAACTGCTTTTACTTAATCTGGAATAAACAGTTTAAGTGTTATTCATGTTTAAAGAATTATCAGACACGCTCTTTTAAAAGATTATTATGTGTTGGAAACCAATCAGAGTAAAGCACAGCAATAATATCCTAGCAACGTTTCCTAGCTCTAGGCCATTTTAAATTTAGAGGTCTCTTTCAGAATTGTTTCATATACCACTAAGAACTTGGAGAGCCTTGTGAATGTCTTAGTATCCCGCAAATACTTTTGCTGTCAGATAGTTGTAATCAAGTGAGAGCTAAGAATAAAGGCAGAAGTCAGCAAATGCGGGAATTGACAGTACTGTGAACAAACTTTCAGGTACTCTGTATGCCAGGACTTCACAAATGAAAATACGTAATATACGTTTGCCTGTACATAGTCTCTAGTATATGCAAATGTATCTCCTGTATATTCATTGTAGATATTCTGAAATCCCAACAGACTGTGGGAGTCCCTTGCTTTAATATGCTGTAATTTAGAAAAAGGACCCAATTAATAGAGGGTTTGGGGAGACAGAATTTCTGAAAGTAATAGGGTATCTGGGTGGTTGGAACTGACTAGGCGAGTGGAGGGAGAACATCTTCAGATAAATTCAGATGTGTCCAGTATTAGCCTGGATCCAAGTATTCCTGCCCTCGTCTCCTCACCAGAACTGTAATTAACTCACAGTTATCTACAGACAGCATCACACTTGGTTTACTGCCTTCTCAATGCCCTCTTCACAGCTTGATGTGAAGCATAACATTATATAGGTGTGCATTCAGCCATTTTTAAAAAATACGCCAATTGGTGACAAATTATTAAAGAACCAATGCAATCTGGGAAAGCTAACAAAATGAAATTCTTTTATATTTAAGGGTTAACAAAATCAATACTTGGTGAATTTATTTTGCTGATATATTTTTAGGACAAAAATGTTTAAATTATTTAACATGCGTAAGCAGCAAGGTATCTGGGAAAGCTGGATCTGACCGAGGTGTCTGCACTTTTAGTCAGGATAATCAGGCGTTCATTGGGGGTGGGAGAGGTGATGGTTAGGTTAGTGGAAGAAAACAGTGTACTTGCATTACATTTCTTGAAGTGTATATGTTACTTTACCTTCAGTTGGATCCCACACACAAAAGGCATGTACACTTTATGCTCATTTTCAAAAAAATATTGGGGGGAAACTTGAAAAATGCACGATGGCCAGCCCCATCTGCCTGTGGCCACCATCAAGTTAAACGGCCAGCAGTGGTCCAAAATCACCTCTCCCCAGGGGTATCTGGGTAGACCTCCACTGAGCCCCCCCCCCCCCTTCCTCTGCTGCCTGTAGAGACAGTTTAAAAGTTAAAAAAACAACAATGTTAACAATGGTGTGGTGATACCCCACCCCCTACCTAAACCCCTCCCCTTTCAAATACAACTCACCCTTTCAAGATCAACCCCCCCTCCCCATAGGAGCCATCTTACTCCTCCACCTTCCAGCCCCCTCTTCCATAGAAGAAGTCCCTAGCAATCTTGTGGCTCCCCCCACCTTCCAGCCTCTCCCCCCCCCCCCCCCCCATATCTTAGACAAAATCCCTAGTAGTCTAGTGGGTCCCAGAGCACCCCTCAGTCTCCAAGCCATCTTTCAAAATGGTGCCAGCCAGCTTTTGCCCCATCATGTGATGAGGGAAAGGCCAGCCGTAGCCATTTTGAAAGATGGTGTCAATCGGCCCAGAGCTTAGGGAGCACTTTGGAGTTTGGGTAGGGAGTGGGATGTCTCCATACTATTGATTTTTTTTTTTTTTACTTTTCAGCTGTCTCTACAGCAGGGCTCTACTCAGATACTCGGATGGATATTTTACATGGTAAAGGGGCAGTGTTCTGGGCCATCGTGGCCTTTTAAATTTCATGTAGGAGCATTGGGGAATGTGTTAACATATCAATGCTCCAGCCAAAAACTTAGCTACAACTTCTGAGCTGTAGCTAACGTTTTGGCAAATAATGTGGCTTGCATTAATTTTTGCAAGCTGCGTTATTAGATTTGCATGAAATTTCTTATACATGAGCTGTTTTTCCTGCATTTGAAAATGTTATGCATACAAAGCGCATACAAAACATCTCATTATATTAGGGGCAGGTTCTTTGGGAAAATATCTCACAATATCACTAATACTGTGCAATATCTCTGCGATAGGAATATTTATTTATTTATTTATTTATTTTTAATTTTTATATACCGGAATTCCTGTATACAATACAAATCAATCCGGTTTACATGAAACAAACAGAATTGCCCAGGTCTGGGAGTTAGGACCGAGGTTTTTTTACAGAGAACATTAAACAATAACAATAACAATAAATATCAATAAATAACAATGAACCATTAACAATTTGCAGGTTAAATTTAAATTAATCATAAATTGAATTAAAATGAAGATGATTAGCAGGATATACGTTGCATATTATTAACTGTAAAACAAAATATTCCAAGTTCAATCAGAGTAGGCGCTTAGTTACATTCTGGAGATTGGAACGCTTGCCTGAAGAGCCAGGTTTTTAACTTTTTTTTGAACTCTGGTAGACTCTGGTAGACTCTGGTATCACATCATAAACAATGTTTTTCACATAATACATGCTGTTTTTCAGTGTTATACCCTTATTGCAGCTTAGTAAATATACCCTTTAATTTGCTAATTAGGCAAACCACATTGTCAAATATGTTCCCGATAGACATGGTAGCATTCCCAAGGTCACTTAAAAAGCCAGTGATGAGTTTTTGAACTCATGTGAAAGGATTTTGTTATGAACTGGATGGTGCACACTAGTGGCAAGCACTTTCCAATTCATTAGTTACCAACAGGTCAACTAGAAAAGTTGACATAGGCTATATCACATTGCTGTTGTATTCTCCTTCAGTGCTGCGCCCTTCATTCTTAACGAAGGAAGCAAGCTCGCCTTGCCTCTTATTAATATAGCCAAAACACTTGTATATACACAGACACACACACACACACACACTGCTTTATAACTTTTTATAACATGTTGTATCAACACAGGGTTAGCAGTGAAATGATGATGGACACTTCTCTTAATGTTTTCTTTGTCAACAAATAAATCATCATTCTTAACTTTTGCAGCTACAAGGCTGAGATTTATCTCTTTTTACAGCTGCTTATAGATATGTTTTCTTTGCAGGAACATCAGCTACATCTTAGCTTTTATGATCTCTAAAGGTAATTTTGATTGTTCTGTCCTAACAGAAAACTATTTTGCCCACTATTATAAGGAGGGTCTCAGGAAAGGCCTGCATGCCTTCAATAAGAATCATTGTATAAAAAGGGGCTGGAGCAAAAGAAAAACATTTCCATAAATTGTATTCGTGTGTAACCCCATCCCTGGTTGCTGGCAGCACACCACGGGGGCCATAAAATAATTTGTTTTCTCTCTTGAGTCTAAATCACCCAGGCTAGCTTTTATGCAGACTCTTTTCCCCAGGGCCTGAGGCCTTTGTTGGTGGTGGGGGGGGGGGGGGGGGGGAGGGAGAACTTTCTTCCTGGGCCCATAGTGACAGGAGTGGAACTAGACTTCTGTTCCCTGGGAGAGGTTAACATCTTCTGTCCCACTGTGGGTGCCGTATATGCCAATAAAAACACCAGAGGCTTTGGCTTTAGTGTCCAAAAATGAAGTCTTTACTGATGGGTAATCAGGTGAAATAATGGCACAAACGAAAAATAAATTTTCAACTCAGCACCACAGTTGCCTGTTCCCTCAATCTGTGCTTGAGTCTCTACTACCAGTGCTGGGAGACATTCACTTTCCAGAGCATGGATTTGGTGAGGCCTCAGGTGGGCAAAGAGTCCTTGTTTTGGTGGGAATCCCCTCCAACACTGGCAAAATAGAGAGTCAAAAGTTCCTCTCTCTAGGGTTGCTAACTGGCTCTGGATTTTCAGGACAGGTTGATGCAGTCCTGGTTTTAATCCCCTGCATTAAGGTACTTACAGTCCTGCTTTTCTTAGGGAATGATTAGGGAATAAGCCCCAGCATGCAATGGGATAAAACCAGGATTGGACCAACCTGTCCTGAAAATCTGGAGCCAGTTGGCAACCCTATCTCTCTCCCCAGGGGGACAAGACTCCAGATGGGTGTCCTCAAAAGGTTTCAAGATGATATTACGTACTCTTAGCAGAGTTGCTCTCCAGCTGCCCTTTTTTGAATCCGACAATGGAAGGGATCCTCTCAGGAACATGAAGCTCCCAGTGTTCCTCTCCAGGCAGGAAGGGGTAGCAGAAATCTTCCTCCTGGCATTGGTAACCAAAACTCCTTTCCCCAAACTTAGTCTAAAACACCGGAAGATCCTTGAATCAAGTCACCACCATTATCTCTGTTCCCTGAAGAGGTTGCAGAGGGGCAGGTCTTCCTTATCCTGGGCCCCACAGGGACAGGGCTTCCCATGCCTTATCTCCAAGCAATCACCCAAGAGTCTATGAAAAAGGTGCAAAAACCCAGCAAAACAACCCAGAGGTAAACCCAACCAGCCGGTGAGTGGACTGGTAGTGTAGTCTTCCAACCTTACTCAGGATTCACAGGCAGAGCTTGCCTGGATTCCCCAAGTAAACCAAAACTCCAACTCAATAACCACGCCCATCTGCCACCTAACTCAAACTCAAAGCACTGCCTCCAGTCTCTCAGCAGAGAGCTGTTTAAATAATCTCGAGGAAATGACTATCCCAGCTTCTTCAAAGGGAGGGGCTGTATAGAATGGTGCCTCCCATTTATGCTAAACTGCCTGTCCCTAGTTAAAAGGACCTCACCAAGGGCCATAATGGTAATGAGCCCAGGGGGCCATTACATATGGAACAATGATGACCATTATGCACTATAAGATTAAAGTTCTGCTATAAAGTTTTCTTTAGAACTCTCATTATTTTTTAAAGAGAGGAGGGGTGTCTGGTTTAATAGCTCTGTTCAGAGCTTTATACAGCAGTAACTTCATCCATGAACAGCTCAACCTGTACACTTGATCCTTCTACTGCCCTCTTAAAGTGCTGCCATGAAAGCATCTGCCAGCCCATTGCTGATATTGTCAATCTCTCTTTAACTGCTGCCACAATGTCTCTGTGTTTGAAAAGAGCATCAGTACGACCACTTCTAAAGAAACCATTATTAAATCCCATGGAGTTCGATAATTATCTGCCCATATCTTCTCTCCCGTTTATTGCAAAGGTGATGGAATCAGTTAGTTATCTCAAATTTTAGATGACCATTCCATACTTGACCAACATTAATTTGGTTTTCGCAAATTTCACAATACTAAAATTCTTCTTATCTCTACTCTAGACATATTCCACTGTGGCTTTGATTCTGGTATTGGCTACATCATAGTCTTCCTAGACATTAGTTTTGCTTTTGACACATTAGATCATACTATATGTTGCGGTAGCAGGTTGGGGTGGACCCTTGAGCCGGCCTGATGGAACTGGGGGTTCCATCGTGGACAGCCTGGGAGGCAGAACCAAGCTGAAGCACCGAAGACCACTTCACCCTGGAAGTCCTAGATCCCCCCAGGAGGAGGCCGTAGGGATCTGGACCGCTGGGACTTAGGAGATCACGGAAGATGGGAGGAAGCAGCGAAGGTTTCACCCTGGAAGTCCTAGATCCCCCCCAGGAGGAGCCCGTAGGGATCTGGACTGCTGGGACTTAGGAGACAATGAGCGAAGAGACGAGAAGGAAGTCCGAGGGTTGAGGCAGGCGGCAGGCAAGACAGGTCAGAAGCGAGCCGGAGTCAAGAACCAGAAAGTCACAGAAATGAGGGACAGCCGGAGCTGGAGCCGGGGCAGGAACACCGGGAGGATCCGAGGTCAGCAGGAACAGCGAGGTCAGCAGGAACAGCGAGGACAGCAGGAACAGAAGGCAACTAGATACTCTGAAGAGGAACCTCGTTGCAAGACATCGTATGGGAGTCAGACACCGGCTTAAGTACTGTGCCGGCATCTGTCGTCATCCAGGGGGCGGTCCAGCACTTCCAGGTGCTGGACCTTTAAATGCTCTGCCCTCACGCGCGTGCATAGCCGCGTGGGGGCGGAGCCAGTGTCGGGCCTCGGCGGTGTCTCCCTCGTGGAGACGCCGGAGCCATGTGGCCTAGAAGGCCTGAAATGCGGCGATTCCGGCCGCGGCTGGGAGCAGGGGTAAGTGGGCACGGTCCCGATCACGAGGGAGGCGATCGGGGCCGCAACAATACCCGAGGGCCCGGTTTACCGGGGTGATCCAGATGGAACTGTCGTAGGAGGGATTTATCTAAGATGTTGCGAGCAGGTTCCCAGGTGTTGTCTTCATCACCGCAACCCTCCCAAGATAAGAGGTAATCCCAACGGCGGTTGGAAAAGCACCTTGAATGTGGGGTCCTCAGCCGTAGGAGTCGGTGTTGCCTCTGGTGGCTTGCGGTGGAAACGAGAGAGGATCACTGGTTTAAGGAGGGATACATGGAAGACATTGTGAATGTGTAATGTGGATGGCAATCGTAATCGATAAGACACCATCCCAATCCGTTCTGCCACACGAAAGGGACCAAAAAACTTGGGTGGATCCCGATCACGAGGGAGGCGATCGGGGCCGCAACAATACCCGAGGGCCCGGTTTTCCGGGGTGATCCAGATGGAACTGTCGTAGGAGGGATTTATCTAAGATGTTGCGAGCAGGTTCCCAGGTGTTGTCTTCATCACCGCAACCCTCCCAAGATAAGAGGTAATCCCAACGGCGGTTGGAAAAGCACCTTGAATGTGGGGTCCTCAGCCGTAGGAGTCGGTGTTGCCTCTGGTGGCTTGCGGTGGAAACGAGAGAGGATCACTGGTTTAAGGAGGGATACATGGAAGACATTGTGAATGTGTAATGTGGATGGCAATCGTAATCGATAAGACACCATCCCAATCCGTTCTGCCACACGAAAGGGACCAAAAAACTTGGGTGCTAACCTTTTAGAAGGTAGCCTCAGATGGATGTTCTTCGTACTGAGCCAAACGCGGTCCCCAGGCAGAAATACTGGAGCTGGTCGCCGATGCCGATCAGCATACTTCTTTGCCACTTTGCTAACTGAAGCGAGTTTGCTCTGTATGGAATTCTACAGTCATTGGAGTTGCTGAGCAGATAACTGTGCTGCCGGCGAGGAAGCTGATAGAGATAAAGGCAAGGGTGGTTTAAGTTGCTTCCCATAAACTGTTTGGAAAGGAGATCTCCCAGTTGCAGAGTGAATCTGGTTATTATAGGAAAACTCAGCCCAGGGAAGTAGTTCCACCCAATTGTCCTGCTTCTCATTTACAAATGCCCGGAGGAAGGTCTTCAGTGAATGGTTCATACGCTCCGTTTGACCATTGCTCTGAGGGTGAAATGCCGTGGAAAAACTGAGCTGTACTCCAAAACTCTTACACAGGGCCTTCCAATACCAAGCCGTAAACTGTGGCCCCCGGTCTGACACGATGTCCTGTGGAAGGCCGTGGATGCAGAAAATGTGCTGTGCAAACTGGAGTGCTAGCTCTGGAGCAGATGGCAGCTTAGGCAATGGCACAAAGTGGGCCATTTTAGAGAAGCGGTCTACCGTAACCCAAAACACGGTCTTCCCTAGTGATGCCGGCAAATCCACCACATAGTCCGTGGCTATATGGGTCCACGGTTCCGTGGGTACTGGAAGTGGCTGTAATAGACCCCAGGGAAGCCCACCTTTTGGTTTCTGTTTGGCGCATGTGGAGCATGAATTCACATAGGTTCAGACATCACGTCGTAGGTTGGGCCACCAGTAGTAGCGATTCAGTAAATCTAATGTCCTGTCTCGCCCAGCATGCCCACCGGTTAAAGAATCATGGGCCCAGCTTAGCACTCTCTGTCATAGGCATTTCGGGACTAACATCCTTTCTTGGGAATCGATGGAGACAGCTGCCAGACGAACTTTGGCGGGATCTAGGATGAACTGAGGGCTCTCCTCCTCCTCCTCCACGGATGACGTTCGTGATAAGGCGTCGGCCCGGACATTCTTTGAGGCTGGGCGATAATGGAGAGTGAAGTTAAAGCGGTTAAAAAAGAGTGACCATCTGGCTTGTCTGGGATTCAGGTGCTGAGCTTGGAATAGGAACTCGAGGTTCTTATGGTCTGTGTAAACCGTTACTGGGTGGATTGCCCTTTTGAGCCACTGCCTCTATTCCTCAAAGGCTAACTTGATTGCCAAGAGTTCTTTATCACCTATGCTGTAATTGCATTCGGCAGGCGAGAACTTCTTCGAGTAATAGGAGTATGGGAGCAACTGGCCGGATTTCGAATGCTGGCTGACTATAGCTCCTATTGCGAGGCTAGAGGCATCGACCTCTACCACGAAGGGGTGTTGGGGGTCTGGATGATACAGACACGTATCCGTTAGAAAGGCTTGCTTCATATCTTCAAAGGCCCGACAAGCTGTCTCCAGCCACACCTTAGCGTCAGCTCCTTTGCACGTCAAAGCAGTAAGGGGTGCCACTCTACGCGAGTAATGAGGAATAAAATGCCTGTAAAAGTTGGCAAATCCTAGGAACCGTTGTAACGGCTTGATTCCCGTGGGGCGAGGCCATTTGGTAATCGCGGATACCTTTTCTGGATCCATTCGAAATCCGGTTGACGACACTATACCCCAGGAATGGGAGTGACTCGCACTCAAACATGCACTTTTCGAGTTTGGCATAAAGATGATTATCTTTCAAGACTTGCAACACTTGTTTGACATGCTGTCGGTGAGACTCCAGATCTTTAGAGTAGATCAGAACATCGTCCAGATACACTATGACATAAGAATTCAACATGTCCCTCAGTACCTCGTTCATGAGGTTCTGGAAGACTGCCGGAGCATTACACAGCCCGAAGGGCATTACCAGATATTCATAATGCCCGTCTCTGGTGTTAAAGGCAGTCTTTCATTCATCTCCCGGGCGGATGCGGACTAAATTATAAGCCCCACGTAGGTCGAGCTTGGTAAAGAGTTTGGCTCCCTGTAGTCTGTCCAGGAGCTCGGGGATCAATGGAAGTGGGTAGCGATCTCGCTTGGTGATGGCATTTAACCCATGGTAGTCGATACATGGTCTAAGCATCCCGTCTTTCTTCCCCACGAAGAAAAACCCTGCTCCAGCAGGCGACCAAGAAGGGCAGATGAAGCCCTTAGCAAGGTTCTCCGTGATATATTCTGACATGGCACGAGTCTCTGGTAGGGATAGCGGATACACCCTGCCCCGAGGGGGCATGCTTCCAAGTAGCAAGTCTATCACGCAGTCAAAGGGTCGGTGCCATGGAAGAATCTCTGCTTTTTTCTTCGAGAACACTTCCGTGAATTCTTTGTACTGTTCAGGAGGTAGTATTGAAGTGGTTAGCATAGATATCCTGGGTGGTCTGGGTGTCTTGATGCAATGGGAAAAGCAGAAGGGGCTCCATTGCGCATGTTGTAGGGTGTCCCACTTAATTACTGGAGAATGTAACTGCAACCAGGGCAAGCCCAGCACCACTGGATGTACTGCTTTCTCCAACACCAAGAAGGAGATTTCTTCCGAATGTAGGGCTCCCATCTAGAGCCTCAGGGGCATGGTGGCTTCGGAGATGCTTCCAGGGAGCATAGTTCCTCAAATAGATGTGACCCATAGTGGGAAGTAGAGATGTGAATCGTGTCCTCGATCGTCTTAACGATCGATTTCGGCTGGGAGGGGGAGGGAATCGTATTGTTGCCGTTTGGGTTTTAAAAATATCGTGAAAAATCGTTAAAATCGTGAGCCAACCCCCTAAAACCCACCCCCGACCCTTTAAATTAAATCCCCCACCCTCCCGAACCCCCCCCAAATGCTTTAAATTACCTGGTGGTCCAGAACGGCGGCGGTCCGGAACGGCCCCCTCAATTGAATCCTTTTGTCTTCAGCCGGCGCCATTTTGCAAAATGGCCGCCGCAAAATGGCGGCGGCCATAGACAAAAACAATTCGACACAGGAGGTCGTTCCGGACCCCCGCTGGACTTTTGGCAAGTCTTGTGGGGGTCAGGAGGCCCCCCCAAGCTGGCCAAAAGTTTCTGGGAGTCCAGCGGGGTTCAGGAAGCGATTTCTTGCCGCGAATCGTTTTCCGTACGGAAAATGGCGCCGGCAGGAGATCGACTGCAGGAGGTCGTTCAGCGGCGGTCCGGAACCCCCGCTGAACGACCTCCTGCAGTCGATCTCCTGCCGGCGCCATTTTCCGTACGGAAAACGATTCGCAGCAAGAAATCGCTTCCTGAACCCCGCTGGACTCCCAGAAACTTTTGGCCAGCTTGGGGGGGCCTCCTGACCCCCACAAGACTTGCCAAAAGTCCAGCGGGGGTCCGGAACGACCTCCTGCGTCGAATCGTTTTTGTCTATGGCCGCCGCCATTTTGCGGCGGCCATTTTGCAAAATGGCGCCGGCTGAAGACAAAAGGATTCAATTGAGGGGGCCGTTCCGGACCGCCGCCGTTCTGGACCACCGCTGGATCCCCAGGTAATTTAAAGCATTTGGGGGGGTTCGGGAGGGTGGGGGATTTAATTTAAAGGGTCGGGGGTGGGTTTTAGGGGGTTTTAGTGTGCCGGTTTTCCTGCCCTCCCCCTTCCCCCGATTTACAATTTTTTAACGATAAATCGGGGGAATTGGTATTGTATCGTGGCCCTAATGATTTTTGACGATTTAAAATATATCGGACAATATTTTAAATCGTCAAAAAACGATTCACATCCCTAGTGGGAAGTGCCATGGTACAGTGGGCAATTGTAGTTGTTGTACCAAGTCCGCTACGATGAAATTTCCCTCCGCTCTGGAATCTATGAAGGCCAAGGTGTGGAAATACCTTCCAGGGTATTCTATTGTCACAGGGACTGTACATTGAGGAGCAGAACCAGCGCAGCCTAGGAGTAGCTCCTCCATACCACCTAGGCTCTGGCGTTTTCCGGCCGTTCTTTGCACTGCGCTAAGAAGTGGCCTTTACCACCACAGTACAGGCATAAGCCCAGTGTGCGACGTCTCCTCCTCTCCTCAGCTGTCAGCGGCGTACGACCTATCTGCATAGGCTCTTCTGAGGAGGGAACCGCAGGGGCCGCTCTCGAGGTGGCAGACGGTGTCAAGGGCCTGGAGAATGCTGGAGCTAAAGATATAGGGTGGCGTGGCGGACGCCCCTCTTTAGCCCACTGTTGAAGCCGCCGGTCAATCCAGCCAGCCATATCAATAAGATCATTGAGGTCATCTGGGATGTCTCTGGCGGCCAATTCATCTTTGATACAGCCCACCAGTCCTTCTAGAAAGACTCCCCGCAAGCAGTCGTTGCACCAACCCACCTCCATGGCGAGGGTGCGAAATTCGATGGCGTATTCGGCCAGGGGTCGAGATCCTTGCCTCAACTGTAGCAGCTCTGACGTGGCCGTGGACAGGCATGCGGGTTCGTCGAAGACTTGCCGGAAATTAAGGACAAACTGCTGGAGGTCATTCAGTAAGGGATCCTAGCGTTCCCACATCGGCGAAGCCCAATCCAAGGCCTTTCCATCCAGCAGTGAAAAGATGTAGGCTACTTTCATCGAGTCGGATGTCAACTGGGCTGGAAGCAAGGAGAACCGGATGTAACATTGGTTTAAGAACCCTCTGCATATCTTGGTGTCGCCCGCATACCGTGTCGGAGCTGGGAGCTGAGTTGGTGCCACTATATTCATGGTAGGAGCTGGGGGTGGCACTGGAGGCGGATCCAGTGGGGCCGCATCCAGCTGGTTGGCCAGGCGCTCGACGGTGGCCGCCAGGGATGGCTTGCAAGCCAGGCATGTCCGCCGGGTCCATGGCCTTGCAAACTGTTGCGGTAGCGGGTTGGGGTGCACCCTTGGGCCGGCCTGATGGAACTGGGGGTTCCATCGTGGACAGGCCGGGAGGCGGAACCAAGCTGAAGCACTGAAGACCACTTCACCCTGGAAGTCCTAGATCCCCCCAGAAGGAGCCCGTAGGGATCTGGACCGCTGGGACTTAGGAGATCACGGCAGATGGGAGGAAGCAGCGAAGGTTTCACCCTGGAAGTCCTAGATCCCCCCAGGATGAGCCCATAGGGATCTGGACCGCTGGGACTTAGGAGACAACGAGCGAAGAGACGAGAAGGAAATCCGAGGATCGAGGCAGGTGGCAGGCAAGACAGGTCAGAAGCAAGCCAGAGTCAAGAACCAGGAAGTCACAGAAACGAGGGACAGCCGGAGCTGGAGCCGGGGCAGGAACACCGGGAGGATCTGAGGTCAGCAGGAACAGCGAGAACAGCAGGAACAGCGAGGTCAGCAGGAACAGCGAGGACAGCAGGAACAGAAGGCAACTAGATAGTCCGAAGAGGAACCTCGTTGCAAGGCATCGTATGGGAGTCAGACGCCGGCTTAAGTATTGTGCCGGCGTCTGTCGTCATCCAGGGGGCGGTCCAGCACTTCCAGGTGCTGGACCTTTAAATGCTCTGCCCTCGCGCATGCGCATAGCTGCGTGGGGGCGGAGCCAGTGTCGGCCCTCGGTGGCGTCTCCCTTGTGGAGACGGCGCAGCCATGCGGCCTAGAAGGCCTGAAACGCGGCGATTCCGACCGCGGCCCGGAGCAGGGGTAAGTGGGCACGAACCCGATTGTGAGGGAGGGAACCCAGCATCCTGGTCAGGTCCAGGCATCGGGCCTGAGTCCAGGCCAAGGCCCCAGCATCTGGATCCAGTCTCTAGACTGGGTCATAGCATCAAGTCCGGGCCCGTCCCCAGTCTAGGCCGAGGCCCAGGCATCGGTACATGACCTCCAGATCAGGTTCTGGTGTTGGACCTGGGTCCAGGCTGAGGACCTTGCATTAGGACCCAGTCTCCAGACCAAGTCAAAACATTGGGTCTGGGCCTGGTCCCCAGCCTAGACTGAAGCCCAGGCATCAAGACTCAGCCTCTGGGTCAGGCCCCAGCATCTTACCTGGGTATGGGCTGAGGACCCAACATCAGACCTGGTCTCCAGTCTGGGTTGTGGCATCAGGCCTGGGCCAGAGCCCAGGCATCGGGTCCAGGCCTTAAAGCCTGGGTATTGTTTAGGGCATAGGCTGAGGTCACAGTGACCTACCAGGGCCTAGGCCTATGAAAGCAGAGGCTTCAGCCTGGGCCTAAGAGTTGGGGGCATCCTGACGCTTAGTCCCAGGCTGAAGCCTCAGCCTTGCATAGGCCTAGCACACAATAGGTCTCTGCAATCTTGCCCTATGCCATATGCAAGGTCTCGGCCTTGGTGTCAGATCCCTCCCTGGACTGGGTAAGTGGGGCCACGGAGGATCCTGGCCCAATATTTTTTCAGGTGGAAGGGATGGGCGGGGGGCTTGGGAGGCCTCGGGAGACCCTATTTCTTTTTTTTTTTTTTGCTTGTTTTTAGGGAGTTTTTCACATTTCATGAAATGAAATCCCGGGAAAATCAAACCCCTGAAAATGAAATGAAAAATGAAATGAAAATTTTTCTTCTTCCCACCTCTAGTATTTTTTAACATAGCACAAGCGTAAATTCTACAGAAAAAAAAGTGAGAATTGGCTGAAAAATGTACATAATAATTATATTACTCAAACTGAGCTATAAATCTTAGCCAAAACCTCAGGTATTTAAAGGAAATGCATTGGGGAGATGCAAAATTGTATATAGCGATACAATTAGAGGAAAACAAAGAAAAAAAAGAGAGAGTCAGCATTCAAAATAACATTAATGCCAAAACAAATTATGGGGAGCTCAAACAAAATTAGCACCTAGGTTCTAAGTTAGTCAAAATGTATTTACATGAGTAACAAAGAATAAAGTGCATGCCTAGGGCAATTGCCTCTTGGCTCATTACAAGAAAATGTTATGTCGTTCCTGTGTCACTCTAGTAATACCAACAAAGCACTGGAGTAATACTTGCACTCTAATATATTGACATCCACACAAGTGCAAGAAACAACGTAAGTTCCTGGTGTAGTTTAAAGTTTCATGTATGACATTTTATTGCGGCAACTCCTGAATTCAAAACAATGACTTTAAATACAATACCCCCACTCTAGTAATATCCATATAAATCCAGATTTGCTGACCTTAGAATAAAGTTGTTCTATGGTGAAAAAACATTCTGAATATGAAGTCACAATGCTGGGGAAAAAAACCCAAAGGAAACTAATAACATCCTACATTTAGATACTGAGGTACCTTCTGAAGTTTCCAAAAACTCTGATAAATTCAGATATGGTTCCTGACACTAGGCACAAGAATTTGTGCTTTATTGAGGCCTTAAATAATAAACTTTAGCAATAGAAGGTACTGTTTCAGAGGGAATCTTAAGAACTTCAGAGATGTATTTCTTAAGTAATTCCAAGGAGGAAATAAAATCAACACCTGGAAAATCCTTAGATTATGAAGAGAGTTCTCCCTTCAACTGAGTGAGAGAGAGAGAGAGAGAGAGAGAGAGAGAGAGAGAGAGAGAGAGAGAGAGAGAGAGAGAGAGAGAGAGACCATAATATCATGGCCCATAGGTAGGTGTTTGTATCCCTATAGTAGGCCCACCTAGTAACTCGAGGTGGGGTTTAGGTAAGAGTGTAGGGGGTTAGGGGCCACTTTGACATTCTACATGACACCTACGAACAGAACAGTGGTCTCTTGTGAAGATTTGCTGGCCTTTGGAGTGAGGAAACTCACTCCGAAGCTAGGTTGAGAGGACATTGCCCAAATCTCATCTTGGAGTGAGTTTCCTCACTCCAAAGGCCAGCAAATCTTCACAAGAGACCACTGTTCTGTTCGTAGGTGTCACGTAGAATGTCAAAGTGGCCCCTAACCCCCTACACTCTTACCTAAACCCCACCTCGAGTTACTAGGTGGGCCTACTAAAGGGATACAAATACCTACTTATGGACCATGATATTATGGTCTCTCTCTCTCTCTCTCTCTCCCCCCCCCCTCCCTCCCTCCCTCCCTGAAATAGGATGTACAGGAGACATTGCAAATGGTGATTTCTGAGTTTGCATTGTATGATATGGTACAAAATTGCATTTTGATAAATGACCCCCTTAGATTGAACATTTTGAAATGAAACAACTTGCTTTCCTAAGTCCTCAAGTTTTTCATCTTGTGAAGCCAGCAATAATTCAGAACTTTGAATATGAGTAAAGGAATCCAAGGCAACACAAGCAGTGAGGAAACAGATTTTTCCAGCACCATCAGGGCTGACCAGACCGAGTCAAAGGTAACCACAAAAAGGTTTTCCAAAATAGGATGAAAAACAGACTTCTCCAAACCTTTGTTGTTGGGAGACAAAGGATTGCCCTCAAACCCCTCACCACTTCACACCGGTGCCAAGGCCTGACCCTGGGGCCTCACCACAGGATCTTCAATGATTGCAGAAGCTCCAAGCTCTCCCACAGACACTGAGAATCCAACTGGTGCATTGACCAGAGGTCTAACAAGATCACCAGGAGAAACCTCCCCAGAAGCCACCGATCTAGAGTTTGACTGTGACCTACACAGCAGAGGGGATTTGATTCTGGACATAAATGCCTTTTGATATTGTTGTATCTTTCAACAGAGTTTGACATGCTTAACTATTCTATTCTTATAGGCTGACTTCAATCCATAGGTCTTACATCTACAGTCCTATCAGTGATTTTCTTCTTTCCTCTCAAATCACTCCTACCGAGTAGTTATTGGGGATTCCAGTTTTAGATCATTGCCATGTATTCCTCAGAGTTCATCTCTTTCCCCACTTCTTTTTAATATTTGAATGTTACCTCTCTAAACTGATTTGTCTCAGATTAATATTAATTTTTAATTGTTTGTAGACAACATACAGTGTTTTTCCCCATCACGACTTCCCTTAATGCAGTATTTGATAAGATTTCCAACTGATTTTCTCACATTAGCAGGTAGCTTTCTGATAATAATTTAGCCTTGAATCTTAATAAGGCAGGAATTTTGTTACTCTCTTGTTCGGAACGGGCAATTTCCCAGATAGATGGCTAATTAATGGTATCACTATTCCTATCAAGTCTGAAGCTAGAGACTGTTGCGAGCGCAGCATTCGGGAGCTGATGGTGTGGGCTCGGTGTGCATCACTAGGCTCAAAGGAGAGCAGAGCTCTTGGGCCAAGGAGCAGCTCAGGTCGGGACAACAGTTGCACCCATGGTGAGGTGTGTGTGCAGGAATGGGCAGCACAGGAGTAGAGCTGAACGGAGCTTGGAAGACTGGACGTAGACGTGGAGATTTAGACATAGACGTGGAGACTTGGACATAGACATGGAGACTTGGAGGTGGATGTGGAAACTTGGATGTAAACTTGGATGTAGACGGGGACATAGATGTCCCCGTCTACATCCAAGTTTACATCCAAGACTTGAAGACTTGAAGACTTGAAGACTTGAAGACTTGGACATAGAGTTGGACAGAGACTTGAAGGTAGACGTGGACATAGACACGGAGACTTGAAGACTTGGACGTAGATGAGAACGTAGACGTGGAGACTTGAAGACTTGGAAGTAGATATAGAGACTTGGACGTAGACTTGGAGACTTGGAGGTAGATGTGGACATTGACATGGATGTAGACTTGGATGTAGACTTGGACATAGACTTGGACATAGACTTGGAAGTGAGGAGATGAGGAGATGAAGACTTGGAACTGAGGAGACGAGGAGACGAGGACAGGAAACCAGTAGGGATGAGCAAGACCCTCAGGCACCCTACACAGCATGTAGGGCTGGTCATGGACCACACTGTCTCCGTCGTGCCCTACACAGCCGGATGGCTGGTCGCGGACCACAAGGAGAACGGGACAGGCTCAGGAAGTCTCTTAGCGCAGGGTAGCACTAGCAGCGACCCCTCGGATCCTCCGGAGTCGGGACTTGGGAAGACAAGCTAAAACCTTGGAGCTTGAGAACTCGGATAAAAACAGGGAATCTTTGGAGACACGGGTCCTAAAGAACCTGGAGCGTTAGGACCAGATACATGATGGAACTTGGGACATCAGGACATCGAAGAACATCAGGACATCACGGAACTTGGAATATCAAGGAGACTTGGAACATCAAGGAGGTTTGGAACATCAAGGAAGACTTGGGACATCAAGGAAGCTTGGGACATCAAGGAAGGCTTGGAACATCAAGGAACTTAGACATAACTAGAATGGAGTCACAGAGGTCTCTCTGGAATGGAGTCATGGACATCTCTCTGGGATGGAGTCACAGACATCTCTCTGGGATGGAGTCACGGACATCTCTCTGGAATGGACTCACGACATCTTGGAATGGACTCACGGACATCTTGGAATGGACTCATGGAACATAGACATCAGGGCATGGAACAAACATCAGGGTTCAGAGTCATGGACATCAAGACATGGAACGGACCTCAGGACATGGAACAGGCATCAGGCTGAAGAGTCACAGACATCAAGACATGGAATGGACATCAGGACATGGAACAGGCATCAGACTGAAGTGAAGTCTTCAGGAGCATCTGGATAGATACGAAGACAGTGGAGGAATGAAGCAAAGCCCCTTTTATAGGGCAGACCCAGGAAGGAGGCGGAGACTGGACGTCGGTGAGGCCGTGGCCACTTCCTGTCACTAGCCCTTTAAAAAGAATGAAAAGGCGCGGCCGCGCGCCTAAGGAAGGCCAGGAGCAGACTGCAGGACCTTGGACAGTGGCCTGCACAGGATGAGGCAGGCCGAGGAGGCGGCATCCCAGTCGCGTAGGAGGGCTCGAGGCAGGCAGTGTTGGCGGCGTTCCTGCCGGGCCAAGGGGCAGGGCCTGAAGGCAGGACCCAGCCACAAGGTCGAGCTTCGTCAGCAGCCTCGCAGGACTGCGAGGGAAGCGGCATCCGCCGGCATCTCCAACTGCAGAGGAGGGGCAAGGCCCGACGTCCTCCTTGCCGCAAGGCAGCAGCGGTGCGGGCCGCGAGGCCAGGTTTCATCGGTGGCCTCCCAAGGCCGCGAAGAGCAGCATCGATAGCGGCACAGGGCCGCAAAGGTAAGGCCCTGTCCGCAGAACCGCAGGCAGGGGCGCAACAGTGACATGGGTATTTTGATTGACTCTAAGCTATCTTTACGTCCCCACATACAATTTATGGTCAGGGGCTCATTCCGTAAACTCTACTTTTACGGCAATTAAGCCATTCTGAAATCTCTCAGATTTTAAACTGGTAGCTCAAACATTGATCATGAACTCAATAGATTACTGTAATTCTCTCTTTCTAGGCCTGCAAACAAGCACAATTCATGTGCTACAACTTTCCAAAATTCTGCAGTCCACTTGGTCTCTGGCACTTCGTTACATGCACATATCTTCCCAGTTTTGGCCGCATTCCACTGGCTCCCTATAGAGCAGCGGATCCAATTAAAAAAATGTAATCTGATTTTTAAAGCCATTAAGGGCCTTGTTCCCTCTTCTTTTCCACAACCAGTTTTCCATTGTCCTCCTTTCAATTTGCGCTCAACAGATCATAGATCCATTTGCTTAGCTGAGTCACATTCTCGTATTTCCAGCATCGCAGGTTACACCATTTGGAATAGTCTCCCAAAACAACTAAATATGGAATATGACTTATTACATTTTAGAAAGATGTTAAAAACTTATCTCCAAAGCTTTCCCTACTTAGTTATCTCAAGGGATTAGAGCAAAGGATTATAGATAGCTAAGCCTTACTATGATTGATGACTAGCAATATTTTGCTGTTGGTTTAAGATTTTAATCTGTTTAATGTAATGTTTGTCTGTTTAGTCTAGGCATTGTATTAATTTTTGTACTGTCTGTAACTTATGTAATTCTTGTTACCTGCTGAAGTCTGTGGATTAGCAGGCTACAAATTTGTAAAATAGCTAAATAAATAATCGGCGCGCCGGGAATCAAGGTGGTCTCAGCATCAGGTAAAGGGGCTACTCGCTCTGCAGCTCCTTCCACCATGGGACAGGCACCGGGTGAGTAAGCGAATGCTGGGGGAGGGAACCCATCAATTTTAGTCTGGGAGAGGTATCTAGAGATGGCTGCCAAATATTTGCCTTCTGTTTAGTATGAGGCACAATGAAGGTTAAAAGGAAATTCAAAATGAAGAGCTCTGAATCACAACCTCTCTGTTAAGCTGCCATCTTGATCCCCAATAACTTTACTTTTCTATAGCAATACATGACATGCGCAGCGCTGACTGAGTAGTGACTTTGTTATCATCAGTGCTGCGATTATAAGTACATAAGTGCAAAAGACTTAAATATGGAAAAAGTAAAGAGCAATGTGAGCGCCCTGAAAGGAAACTTCCCCTCCCCCCCCCCCCCACACACACACACAGGAAATCTTGGAAAAATGTAATGACTCTATAACAGTGTCCAACTAAATATAAGTGTGAGATATGACCTTTGAGACTATTATCCGGGTTCTACCATTACAGGAGTTACAAATATAAAACTGCTGTAATTATCCATAATCTCCTTTTTAATGTCTCTTCTTCTTGCATAGAGTCCACTCAAAGAATCCATACTCCTTCACATTCATTGCACTCTTCCGGACGATATCTGTACGACATGCCCTCCCCCAGAGTAGCATGCCTCTCCACAACCAGATAACGCTCCTTCTTCATCCAACGCCTTATCTTCTGGAATTTTTTGCCCTGTCATATACAATTGACACAAGACTGCAAAGTCTTTAAGAAATTCTTTAAAAATATCAGTTCACTCGGACCTTCCCTGATGAATGACACCTCTAGAATCGTCCTCTCCTGGCTGAGAACCTGTCTTCTATTGCTTATAACTATCTGTTATTGTTCCGATTAATATTTTTATTGTAACTTGCAGCATTTTTTAATGTCTAGACATTTTTGTCCTGTTAGTACTATGGTTTTATTGTTGTATTAACTGTGTATGTTTTATTGTACCCTGCCCCAAACTGTTCTGGAGGGGCAGGTAACAAATACCTCTAAACAAACAAACAAATAAATAAATATAGAGTGACGATGTATTTTTGATTGTTATGTGACTATGATTCAATGATATAAAGAATTCTCTGAACAAAGCGCATCTCAAATGACTATGGTTCAGAGGGCTCATTTAATCCTAGGGAGGACAATTTTCAAGTTATTTACACAGGTAAATAGTGGTTTAGCTGGGTAAAAAAGCAGTATGAAAATTGCCTAGCCTTAATCCAGCTGAGTGTTCTCCCAGTTAAAGATACTGTTTCCAGGAGGGGTTGGAGGTGGGAGGGGGATGTGGGTGGGATTTTTTAAATAACCTCCTGGGCCCTGGCTATTATGTTACTGCTTCTTTAATGGGTGTCAAAAACCAACTGGATGCCACCTCTTGCTCTAACACAATTTACTGGTGACTTGAAATAAACTTAGGGACGGTAATTTTAAAACGGGTGCGCAGGCACATATATACACGTGTGTATGAGCGTACTGCCAGATGCACTGCCATTTTATATCATGCACGCAATACACGTGCATGTATGTGTGCCCCTAATTTTAAGCTTGTACGCGTACAACAGCATAATGTCAGCTTTGAACTGCGCACACGAGAGAATTTTATAACAGGCGCGCATTCAGCCCATGACCAGTTTCACCAATTCATCCACCAGTTTGCCCGGTCTACAGTTGGGTCCTCCAAACCCCCCTGGTTCTTTAGCCTGCACTCCCCCCAGTTAGCTCAGACTCGTCAAGCACTTAATAGATGGCTGGAAATAGTTTTATGCAGACTTACACCTCATCCGTAGCAGAAATAAGTTTGCACTGAATTGCATCTGGGCAAATCCAAGGCACATAGCCCCATGCCCGCATATCTCTTGGCCCCGCCGGCTCGGAATGCCCCTGCCCTGCCCACATTCCGTGCCTTTATTTCCCAATGCAAGATATTCACGCATTGGTATTTGTGCGCGTTATGTGGGCATCTTATAAAATCGGGTGGGCATGAGCATGAGCTAGATTCGCGCCCTTCTTCAGGTTTTGGCACGTGTCCAGCTTTTAAAATTCACCTGAAAATATGGTACTCTTGTACAAAAGTATTTCACATTGTATCCATAAAGCAAGTCATTGGTAAATAAGTGAATCTGTGGTTCGTAACTCAATCACCAAGTAAGTATTCTGGATTAAAATTTTGAAGCTTCCCTGGGTTATTATAAATATTGGAGTTGTCTTCCCATTTTAAACTCCCATTTCTTCACGTTTCTCTCTTTTTCTGACTCTGTCGCGAATGGGCACATGTAGTTGGTGACACCGGATGGGTGCCTCAGATTCTCCTCTCCTTTTCTCCGCCACCTGTGTTGTATCTAATACTTCTGCTATGCTGGAACTGACCTTCTCAAACTGAGAGAACCAGATGGAAAACTTAAAACCAGTTCCCAAATAGAATAGAATGGAAAGTGGAAAAACTTCCTTTCAACTGAAATTCCACAAAGGAAAGGTATTTTCTGACCCAAAACGGTAAAAATAATTCAAAAAGTTTCTGATATTTCCAGAATTCTTGGTCCTGCTGACTAAGGTCTAGGATTTTGCAAGGGACAAAAAAAAAAAAGAGAATAGAAACACTCCTCTCCCACCGACTTTCAACACAAGAGTCCACAATTCCTCGAGGGATCTCTGTCTTATAAAGAAACTGGACACAACCATTGAACAGCTTCACAGGGGGATGCAGTGGCATACATGGAATGTTCCTTTTGGCTTTTATTAATGCCACATCTTAGTATGGAACCCAGTAGGTCCTTACATTAACTTTCTTTCCTCTTTGGTCATTGTATATTTCCATATCTGTGTTCCACAGGGATGTGTGCAGTAGGTAGGGACTTTCATTTTCAGTTTTTTGTTTTATTTTTCTGGGGAATTTACCAATGTTTTTATATTAACAAACAGAAAATGTGAAAAATGAGTGGAAAAATGAGTCTTTTTTTTTCACTGATTTTCTCCTATTTTTTGTTTGCTATAATAAACTACAGGGTGGCCCATGGAAAGGTAGCCCGCCTCCAATACCAGTGCCACGCAGGCAGGCTACTTTTCCATGGGCCTCCCTGTAAAAAGTTTTTCAGCTGTTAAAACTGAGAGAAGGGCTGCTGCTGCCTGCGTACACTAGCAGCCCAGGTAACTTTTATTTAATAATACATTTATTAAACCTGTTCACTAAACACTGATAAATTCCCCAGAAAAATAAAATAAAAACGAAAGTCCCTAACAAGATGGCATCAGGTACACTTCGTGCTTGATACTAAACAGGGATTTGAAATTCTTTATTCCATGAAGTTTGGATTCACATTCTGTTAATTACATCTGTGAAAATGGAATGACAATTGGGGATCATTAACCAGAGAGAATATTGATGGAATTTGAAAAATAGCAAAAGTCTCAGGAAAAAAACTGAAATTATTTCGAGTTTCACCACATGTTCTATTGAAATTCTTTTTAAAAACCAGCAGGACTGGCCCAGCATTAGTGCTGCCGAATGCCATACAGAGGGACCTGATTTGATTCTCAACTCAGATCCTCCACTTCCCAGATCAACCAGAGCTGTGGATACCATGGAAGGGTTGTTCACAGTCCCTGGAGGGGAGGGGGTTTATAGTCATTGCATAATTGTGACACCTACTGGTCAGATTTAGGACCCATGATTGCAACATCCTAGAAGGAGCCCTGGAACATGTCCCCCACTCAAGGTCTGGAGCTGTGATGACTGGACTTAAGTAAGATGGGAATGGACATAAAACCAGGGGGAAAGATTCCATGAGTAATTGCGAATGAAGGGTCATGGTGCAAAATCCCAGGCCTGGTTCCAAAAGAAGCAGGACGAAATGGCTGAATTCATCAATCCAGTGCAACCATACACAAATTCTAGCAAATACAGAATTTCGGGAAATGAATTGAATATTTGGTAAATATAGTGGCCCAAAAGTGAGAATATTATGTTATTGTCATTGTGAAAATGAGGTTCATCAAAATGCAAATTAAGTAAACAATTGAATGACTTTAATGACAACTGCTAGCAAAAAAAAAAAAAAAAAAAGATAATCAAATCTACAGTTTTAGAGCACAATGTGCTTGTTTGAAGACTGGCAGTGGTTGACAGTCAGGTGTTCCATCCTTCTAGATGTTGGGACGGGACCTACCTCCAGACACCATTAGAAACAGTAAGCTGAGGGATCCCTCTGCAGTGCCTCAGGCAGGACTGCACTGATTTTTGAATGATCGTTTTTCATGTGGGGACTGTTGCAGGGAAAGGAATGCCTTGATATAATGTGATTCATTTTAGTCCTACCTTGCTTGCATCTCGACCAGCTTTCGGTGTGTGTAATGTTGCATTGTGTTAGACCATAGTGGAGCTTCTAGCTCTCTGGCACCTTTCCTTGAGTGGCAATGTAGGCCAATGACATTTGACTACAGCAGGATGAGTAGGATGGGTAATTAATTATTGATTATTATATCTATATTTGTATTTTTTCTCTGTCAGTTTGCTGTAAACTACTTCGGGTTCATATTTTAGAAAAGAAGATGGTACATGATCTGTTATGTTATGTTATATGTTACCTGCATCTAAGTATTCAGGATTCATTAGTCATCTTTATTTGTAGACCTATGGTATTATGCTCCCCAATGTTTCTGCAGAAAAGTACTCAGAGCCCTTTTACAGTTTTTCTATAAAGTGCTATTTCATTAAAAAAGAATGTAAAATTTCACATCTGGATATTGGAGATCAGACAAGAAAGCTCCACTGAAATCAGTGGAGCCAGGTCTGATTTCCCATGGTCCAGATTTCTACAGTTTAACAGACAATGCTGTATATTGAAATCTGTTGCCTGGGAGAACCAGATTAAGCCAAAAACTGTTGTTTTTCATCGGGGGTCTTAAAGGCTGACCTGGTAGATATAAAGAGGCTGACGACTAAAACAAAAGGACACAGCAAAGACTAGACAACTGCACATTACAATTGAATTTTTTCAAAGAGCTTGTTGTAGATGACTCAAGCCTGCTCATATGTCAAAAATGTGGACCTATTGTTTCAATTCACCAGCTCTCTTTACTGTTGAACTCTTGACCAGATTTAGTAGCCAAACACAACAAACATGCTGTGTGTCTTGTTTGATCCCCTTGAAACTCATACTATTACAACCAGCAACCATCAGGATGCTGGCAGGATTTCCGTGGATAACAACCAGTGTGGCTTCTTCCTAGAGCAAACTGGTACGTGCTTCGTAATAGCTGCTTGGTCAATGTGAAAAGAAGGCCCTTCTAAACCACATAAATAGATATTTGTTTTTGCTTAAGCAGTCTTTTTTTTTTTTTTTTACAAGGTCCACCACAGTTCATCATCTAAGTCCAACTCCAAAGCATTCAAATAACACAGGCTCTTGCATTTAAAGAAACAGAAGAGCAAGTCCAAAAATGTTTTAATTTCCAGACTACAAAGTTCCAATTCCGATATCAGCCCTGAGTGATTAAAAGTCTTTTTTTCTGCATCTTTCACTGCCTCCTTGAGAAAGCAAATACAAGCTGTTCACAGGGGTGGTAACTTTCAAACCGGCGCGCGGACACACATGTGCACACATGCGCAGGTCCACGCCCAGGGACACGGCTATTTTATAACATTCACATGTCTATGTGAGTATGTTATAAAATAGCCTGGCCACGAGCCCAAGTGCGCCCAATTTTAAGTGGACACTTGCCTGTGCACGCAAAAGCCACTTCTACTACCGTGTAAGTGGGGAAATTTTAAAAAGGATGTGCACCGATGCCACTGCCTCCTCTCCAGTTCACCCAGTTCCCTGCTAGATCCTCCAAACCCTCCTGGTTTAATAGCCTGTACACCCCAGACCATTTACACCCCTCTCAAATGGGTCATTATTTTTATTTTTTTACTTACACGCCATCCATAGCAGAAGTAAAGTTACGCAGCGGGGGACCTCGGCATGCATCGGATTGTGTAAGTATTTACACACAAATTTATGGCTGAAGTCCCAAACCGCCCATGTACCACCCATGCCCCACCCAGACCATGCCTATGCCCCACACCTTTCTGAGAAGTTCCAAGATCTGCATGCTGTGGGAGATACGTGCATATCCGGTGCTCGGCATGCACCCTATCCAACATATTCATGCATTCCCTAATTGATGCATGCATCAGGCTTTCCTTTTAGGAAACAGACTTCTTCCACTATAGTAAATGAAATTGCCACAAGAGGTAGAAAATCATAAAACCTTCTTGTCCATATAAGGTCCATATAGAAAGGAGGTCCTCTGTTAAACTTTTTAACTTTGTTGAAAATTAAAAGGGTTTTAAAACGTTTTTCCCTTTTTGTGCGTATGGGAAAAATGCTTTGCACATAGGTCCCAAAACTAGAAGGCACCTGCCAATGGTGCTTTAGTGATATGTTGACAAGTGTTGCAAGACGTAGCTTGGCAGAGCAGCAGCTCATGTGAGTCTGGAGTGGGGGGAAAATTGATTGCATCAGTCACCTGATCTTTAGTAAATTTGTGCAACATAAAACTGATTTTATAACAGTTACCAGACATCCTGCGGTGTTTATTAAATAATAGAAGACTGTTCAGTAAAATCCTGTGATAAATAGGAAAGGGCTCTTTACATTCCCTTAGGTCTAAGTATTTTAAATACAAATGCATAGGAATGGTCTTGAAACTGAGTGGAGCACCCTGTTTTTGGCTAAATTTCTCATTGCATGTTGCATAATTCTGTGGTTCATAAAATAAAAAGAATGAATACTGATGACCCTACTAAACAAGTGACTTACATGGAAATGGTGATGGAAATTACATGACACACTTTTTCCATGCAAATATCTTTGCAAGTCTCTTAGGGAAGGGCCAAAGATTTTTGTTTTGATGAAACGAGCTCTGTGTGATGTTTAGAACATAACTAAGCACTCCTGACTTTTCATGGCTCTTCTTTTCCTTGTATTCAATCTATTTTATTGTTACATGCAGGCAGCATTTACATGGCGGTGTCAGCTCCAAGCTATGGCAAACACCAGTCCTTGTATGCCGCAAAATTACTGAGATTAACTTCATCCTTGAATCAAATGCATGCAAATATATATCATACCTGTTATGCACGCCGGCCACAGCAGACCCGCGGCTTGAGCCCCTCACCTCTTTCAGAGTTATCCAGTGCCTCCCTCATCTCTGGCGGCTGTGGGCCGCCAGCTCCGACCTCGGGCTGCCCTTGGTGCCTCTGGCTCTGCTACTGCTCCTGGCACACCGCGCCAGGCCTCTCTCCGTTGCCCGCGGAGAGATGCTGTTCTGACCAGCACCGTGCCCCTCCCTAGGCGCGCACAGACAACCAGAACTTAAGTAGGGCCCATGGTGGGAACTTAGCCGCAGGCCCTGGATGATGACGTCAGCGGAGCTCCACTATATAAGGCCGGGCCCCGCTACCTCAGAGTACCTTTGCAACAGGTCCCCTCGCTTGTTGAATGCTCTTTGCTTCTACTGTTCCTGGTTCCTGATCCTGAGTATCCTCATTCCTGTTTCCTAGTTCCTGTGTTCCTGTTCCTTCGTCTCCCCTTTGGACTGCTGACCTGGTTTGCCCTCTGCATTGCCTGACTACTCCGTTGCCTCTCTCCAGCCCTGGACTTCTGCTTCGTCTGACCATCCACTTGCTTCTCTCCTCGTCCAGACCTCAGCCTTTCTTGCCACTGCTTCCAGATTGCCGCCAGCCTTGAACCCAGCTTGCTCAACAAAGCCTCTTCAGCCCTTTTCCTGGGCGTGGCTAATTCAGGCTTCGGCCTGCTCTTGCTCGGGCGCCCCCTGTCTGTGTTCCTATAGGCGCCCGGGTCTACGGGACTCCGCCTCGTCCAGTACGGACTGATACCTTCACCTGTTGCTGCCTCTGGGCTGACCTCAATCCATCCATCGACGACCACCGACGGAGGCCACCTAAGTCCAGCCGACCCTGGCACCCAAAGGCTCAACCCACGGGGAACGAGGGTTGGTATTGGTGAAGCGCCAGCCGGCCTCCGTCCATCAGCCCTCTCCGCCTGCCGACGGTGGGGACCTGTAGGATCCCTCCTACGGGTAGTGTCAACCCCACCTCGGTCCAAGGGTCCACCTCCGGTGCAACACTACCAAAAGAGAGACACTGGAGTCATTTAATTTGAATTTACTGGGAGTTATGTGAGTAATTTCATCTAAATGGCCAACGCCATGAATTGTACCAGTTGTTTATATTTATGAACATGTTTAATTGTTCAAACTGTTTATTAAACTTAAATAGAACAACATATGCGACAAGCGGTTGCTCTGATGCTCACCACACATAATAAAAAATACAATGAATTTTGTTTTTGAGTACATTCATTTTTAAACACATCCCTCTAAATCCCATGAGGAAACCAACCCCTCCCCCTCCCACTCATAAATCACCCCAAATCAGGTTGCATTACTCATCAAATCAACTATACATACTGTGTCCAAAATCCCATGGACTGCAGAGTGTACAAAAATATGGCATTGGGAACATATTTTAAATCCCATTTTATAATGTGCATTAGCTGAATTTTCCTGACTGGTACCTGCATAATTTAAAGGGGTAAGTTGATCAAAATGTTTTCCCACTGCAAATATTATTTTTATTTTGCACCGGGTGTATTTCTGATTGAAACTACCAGGGTATTTTTATTGATATATCTGGAAGAGTGTTTGCACTGGAGATAAGCAAAACCAAAATATTGATCAATGTGCCACCTACATACCATAAGTACTAGAAGGCACCAGGGAGGGTGGAATTTGAAATGTAACCCTGAAGCAAAGACCCAAAAGATGATGTACCATGATACACTTGGTAAAGAACATAAAAAGTTGCCATACTGAGTCAGACTGAGAGTCCATCAAGCCTTGCATTCTGTTTCCAACAGTGGACAATCCAGGTTACAAGTACCTGGCAAGTACTCAATTATTAAATGGATTTCATGCCTATAATGTCGGTAATAAGCAGTGGCTATTTCCTAAGTCAACTTGATTAATAGCAGTTTATGGACTTCTCCTCCAGAAACTTGTTCAAAGGCTTTTAAACCCAGCTATACTAACTGCCTTAGCCACATTCTCTAGCAATGAATTCCAAAGTTTAATTATGTATTGAGTGAAAAAGAATTTTCTCCCATTTGTTTTAAATGTGCTACGTGCTAACTTCATAATGTGTCCCCTAGTCCTTGTATTATCTGAAAGAGTAAATAACCGATTCACATTTACCTGTTCAAGTCCATTCATGATTTTATAGACCTCTATCATATCCCTTCTCAGCCATCTTTTCTCCAACCTCTTTAGCCCCTAACCTCTTTAGCCTTTCCTCATAAGGGAGGGACTTTGATGAAATGGGGACGTACCTGGAAGAAGAACTAAAAGGCTGGGAGAACAAGAGAGATGTGGATCAACAGTGGACCAATCTAAAAGGAGCAATTACTAAGGCAACTAATCTATATGTTAGAAAAGTAAAGAAAAGCAAAAGAAAAATGAAACCTATCTGGTTCTCAAAGGAGGTGGCTGACAAAATAAAGGCCAAAAGAACAATGTTCAAGAAATATAAAAGATCCCAAAGGGAGGAGCACAAAGAAGAATATCTGGTAAAACTGAGGGAGACGAAGAAATTAATCAAGACAGCAAAAAGTCAAGCGGAAGAGAGGATTGCCAAGGACGTAAAGAGAGGTGACAAAACAGTTTTCAGATATATCAGTGAAAAGAGAAAAGTTCAAAGAGGTATAGTGAAATTGAAAGGTGGAAAGGATCAATGTGTGGAGAGAGATGAAGAAATGGCAGAAATATTAAATGAATACTTCAGTTCTGAGTTCACTAAAGAGGACCCTGGAGAAGGACCGTCGCTAGTTAACAAGAAACTGGAGGGGAGTGGAGTAGATGTAACGCCATTTACAGTAGAGAATGTATGGGAAGAGCTGGGGAAACTGAAAGAGGACAAAGCCATGGGGCCTGATGAGGTTCATCCCAGGATACTGAGGGAGCTCAGAGATGTGCTGGCGGGTCCACTATGTGCCCTGTTCAATAGATCCCTAGAAACGGGAGTGGTGCCGAGTGATTGGAGAAGAGCGGTGGTGGTCCTGCTTCACAAGAGTGGGAGCAGAGAAGAGGCTGGTAACTACAGACTGGTTAGCCTCACTTCGGTGGTGGGAAAAGTAATGGAGTCACTGTTGAAAGAGAGAATAGTGAACTATCTACAGTCGGGAGAATTGCTAGACCAGAGGCAGCATGGATTCACCAGGGGAACATCCTGTCAGACAAACCTGATTGACTTTTTTTGACTGGGTAACCAAGGAATTGGATCAAGGAAGAGCACTCGATGTCATCTACTTGGATTTCAGCAAAGCTTTTGATACGGTCCCGCATAGGAGACTCATGAATAAAATGAGAAGCTTAGGAGTGAGTGCCGAGGTGGTGGCCTGGATTGCAAACTGGTTGACGGACAGAAGACAATGTGTGATGGTAAATGGAACTCTCTCTGAAGAGAGTGGTTTTAAGCGGTGTACCACAAGGATCGGTGTTGGGACCGGTCCTGTTCAATATCTTTGTGAGCGACATTGCAGACGGGATAGAAGGTAAGGTTTGTCTTTTTGTGGATGACACTAAGATCTGCAACAGAGTGAACACGCCGGAAGGAGTGGAGAGAATGAGACGGGATTTAAGGAAGCTGCAAGGGTGGTCGAAGATATGGCAGCTGAGATTCAATGCCAAGAAGTGCAGAGTCATGCATATGAGGAGTGGAAATCCAAATGAACTGTATTTGATGGGGGGAGAAAGGCTGATGTGCACGGAGCAGGAGAGAGAACTTGTGGTGATAGTGTCTAATGATCTGAAGTCGGTGAAACAATGTGACAAGGCGATATCTAAAGCCAGAAGAATGCTGGGCTGCATAGAGAGAGGAATATCGAGTAGAGATGTGAATCGGAACTGGAATCTGATCGGTTCCGGTTCTGATTCAAATCTTAAAATTTTTATCGTCCGGCTCAATTTTTTTTTTTGTTATTGGCTGCGCCCGATCCAATAACAAAAAAAACCCTCCCCCACCCTCCCAAACCCCCCAAAAACATTTTAAAATTACCTGGTGGTCCAGTGGGGGTGCGGGGAGCAATCTCCCGCTCTCGGGCCATCGGCTGTGTTAATAAAAATGGCGCCGATGGCCCTTTGCCCTTACCATGTGACAGGGAATCTGTGACGTTTTTATACAGAAACTACTGCAAACTCAAACAACCATACCTGCATTTGTCAGAAAGAAAGCACTGAAAGAGCAGTCTAAGTACAGTCTAAACAATTTGGCACTGTAGGATATCGAGAAACTTAAAGAGTTCAAAAAGGCTCCAGAAAGATTACATTTATTTATTTATTTATTTTTCTATACCGATGTCCATCAGACATATCACACCGGTTTACAGTGTAACGGAGGAGCCTATTAATGTAGACTTCTTGTTTTACATTGAAACATTGTAACATTTTAGATTACACTTTGTAACATTTTACATTGAAATTTGTAACATTTTGCATCGGACTTTATAAACACTTGCATTGAATTTCACATAATATTGTATTGAACTTTATAACATTTTGCATTGAAGCTTTGAAGCATGCATATTGATTGGTCTGTGAGGAGTAATACATTATGGGGTAGATTTTCAGACGAGCGCGAATAGCCTACTTTTGTTTGCGCTCCAGGCGCAAACAAAAGTACGCTGGATTTTAGTAGATACGCGCGGAGCCGCGCGTATCCACTAAAATCCTGGATCGGCGCGCGCAAGGCTATCGATTTTGTATAGCCTGCGCGCGCCGAGCCGCGCTGCCTCCCCCCGTTCCCTCCAAGGCCGCTCCGAAATCGGAGCGGCCTCGGAGGGAACTTTCCTTTGCCCTCCCCTCACCTTACCCTCCCTTCCCCTACCTAACCCACCCGCCCGGCCCTGTCTAAACCCCCCCCTTACCTTTGTCGGGGATTTACGCCTCCCAGAGGGAGGCGTAAATCCCCGCGCGCCAGCGGGCCTCCTGCGTGCCGGGCCGCGACCTGGGGGCGGGTACGGAGGGCGCGGCCACGCCCCCTGGCCGTAGCCACGCCCCCGTACCCGCCCCCAAAACGCTGCCGGCACGCCCCCGAAACGCCGCGACGACCGGGCCCGCCCCCCGACACGCCCCCGACACGCCCCCCTCCGAGAACCCCGGGACTTACGCGAGTCCCGGGGCTCTGCGCGCGCCGGGAGGCCTATGTAAAATAGGCTTCCCGGCGCGCAGGGCCCTGCTCGCGTAAATCCGCCCGGTTTTGGGCGGATTTACGCGAGCAGGGCTCTGAAAATCCGCCCCTATATTAGTATCAAGTGTAATAAGAAAGCTTGGGTTTTTGGGGTTGATCACATTATGTGGTTATGTGGTTCTGTAGTGGGTGGTGTGGGAGGTGGGGGGAGGTGTATGGGGGAGGCCCCTCTTCATGTGTTGGGTGGTGGGTGGTAGTTGGATATGCTTTTTTGAAAAGCCATGTTTTAAGGTTCTTTTTGAATGATTGGGTTGTGGGGTTGAGCCTGAGTTGAGGCGGTAGGCTGTTCCAGAGTATTGGGCCTGCCATTTTTAGGGGTCATTCCCTTGTTGAGGTTAGGTGGGCCATTTTTGGTGATGGTGTAGGAATGAATCCAGTGTTCATGGATCGGAGTGTTCTCTGAGTGGATTAAAAGTGAAGGGCAGGGCTCAGCCAGTCAAATTTTTCAGTGTATAGTGCTTTGTGTATGAATGTTAGAACTTTGTATTGAATCCTGTGTGTGATGGGCAGCCAGTGTAGTTTTTTGAGGATTGGTGAGATGTGTTCAGATTTTTTGGTATTTGAGAGTGATCTTGCAGCTGCATTTTGGAGCAATTGGAGAGGCCTGAGGGTGTTGGATGGGAGGCCCAGGAGTAGGGCATTACAATAGTCAAGTTTGGAGAAAAGCATTGATTGGAGTACTGTTCTGTAGTCTTGGGCATAGAGGAATGGTTTGATTTTTTTGAGTATTTGCAGTTTGTGGAATCCATCCTTTATTATTGATTTGATATGATTCTTCATATTGAGTTCATTGTCAATGAGTACACTGAGATCTCTGGCTGAGGAGGATATTCTGTCGTCTTTTGCAGGTGCTGGGTTGTGGTCTTTGAGAGTTGAGATGGTCTTGTTGTTGATGAGAAGTATTTCAGTTTTGTTGTGGTTGAGGTTGGGGGACATTTGAGATAGTAGTTGTGTTATCTTCGGGAGGTGGTTGTCCCAGGTTTTTAGTGTGTTTGTGATAGTTTCTTTTATGGGGAAGAGAATCTGAACATCATCTGCATATAGGAAATAGGTTAGATTTAGTCCAGTTAGAAGCGTACATAGGGGAGGATGTAGATGTTGAAAAGGGTGGAGGAGAGGGATGAGCCTTGAGGTACACCATGTGTAAGGGGGATTTGTTTGGATTCAGTGGAGTTAAGTCTGACTATGTATGACCAGTTTGTCAGGTATGATTTGAACCACTTGAGTGTGATGTTGTGTAGGCTGATGTCACTTAGTCTGTTTAGTAAGGTTTCATGGTTGACAGTGTCAAAGGCGGCAGAGATGTCAAGTAGGATGAGGAGGTATGATTGGCCAAGGTCCAGGTCTCTGAGGATGTAATCTGTGAGGGAAAGGAGGAGCGTTTCAGTTTTGAAGTGTTTTATGAATCCATGTTGGGATGGGGATAGGATGTTGTGATTTTTCACGTGTGCTGAGAGTTGACAGTTGACGATTTTTTCACGGATCTTGGCGAGGAAGGAAAGGTTGGAGATGGGTCGGTAATTTGATGGATCGGCTTTGTTGTGTTGTGGTTTTTTGAGGATTGGTTTGATGCTGGCACACTTGAGAGAGTCAGGGAAAGTGCTTTGTTCGAGTGATATATTAACTATGTCTGCTATGGGTCTGGCTACGATGTTTGGGATTTGCTTTAGGAGTTTTATAGGAATGGGGTCGATGGGGTGGGCACCTGGGTTTAGTTTTTGAATTATCAATTCTACTTTGGTTGAGGCAACTGTTTCAAATTGGGTCCAAGATGGTGTGGAGAGATGTGCTAAGTTGGGTGCAGGCTGGTTGGTGTGTGGGTTGGTGGCGATTATTTTAGTAATTTTGTCATTGAAGTAGTTGGCGAGTTCTTCACAATTTCTGGTGGAGTATTCTTGATGAGGTGTGTCGGGAGTAGGTTGTATCAGGTCTGAGACGTATGCAAATAAGGTTTTGGGGTTAAATTGGTGGTCATGGATCTTTTTGGAGTAGTAATCTCTTTTTGCCTTTTCAATGTGTGTTCTGTAGATGTATAGTATGGTTCTATATCTGTCTTTTAGTTGAGGGGATGGATCTTTTCTCCATTTTTTTTCTGATTGTCTTAGAAGGTGCTTGATGTTTTTTAGTTCAGGCATGTACCAGGGTGTTTTGTGTTTATTAGCAGTCTTGATCACTTTTTTGATAGTTGGGCATTTGATCTGTGCAACTTCTGTGTTGATAGCTGTCCAAGAGTTTGTGGCGGTGTTTGCATCGTTCATGTTGAGATCTTTTAGTTTAATTGGAGGATTTCGGTGAGTTATTTGATTGGGCATAGTTTGGTGAATTCAATGAGTTTGTTGGTTCGGTTTGCTTCTGTGGGTGGGTGATTTAGTTGTTGGTTGGTGTAGATGAGCTTATGGTCTGACCAGGGGATTGTGGTGGCTGATGGGGGGTGAGAGTGGTCTATGAGATTATTGATGAATATTAGGTCAAGAGTGTGTCTGGAGTTATGGGTTGGGGTGTTGATTATTTGTTTGAAACCAATGGCTGTCATGGTTTCTAGGAGGAGTTCACCGGTTGGTGAGAATGGGGTTTTGTCCATGTGTAGGTTGAAGTCCCCTAGAATGATAGCAGGTATGGCCATTTTGATGTTGGTGGCGATGGTTTCAATTAGGGCGGATATATTGTGTTGTAGTGTTCCTGGAGAGGCATATAGTAGGATAATTTGTAGCGCTTTAGATTTGAAAAGGCTGATTTCAGTGGGGGGTGGATGGTCATGACCCAAACCACCATTCAAGAGGGGTAAGGAAATAACCAATCAAAGTTTGAAACAGGAGACCTGTCAATGACAAAAATAGGTATTAGATAAACAAAACAAAGGTGTGTGTATATAAAAGGAATATGAAAATGGCGCCGATGGCCCTTTGCCCTTACCATGTGACAGGGTATCCGTGCCATTGGCCGGCCCCTGTCACATGGTAGGAGCACTGGATGGCCCGCGCCATTTTTAAAGATGGCGCCGGCCATCAGTGCTCCCTCCATGTGACAGGGGCCGGCCAATGGCACGGATACCCTGTCACATGGTAAGGGCAAAGCCCATCGGCGCCATTTTGATTAGTGGCAGCCGACGGCCCGAGAGTGGGAGATCGCTCCCGGGACCCCCACTGGACCACCAGGTACCTGTAAAATGTTTTTTGTGGGGTCAGGAGGGTGGGGGAAGCAAAGGGATTAGTTTTAAAGGGTCGGGCTGGGTTTTTTGTTTATCGGCTTGGGCGCAGCCGATAAACAAAACAGCGATTGGGCCTGATGAAAAAAAACCCACATGTGAATCGGAACCAGAATCCAAACAGATTCCTGTTCCGATTCACATCTCTATGAACTAGCAGCATGTGATCTACCCAACAACATGGAGGGCCAGAACAGCTTGGCCATATGCTTTGACCTCTGTTTTCAGGAGCAAGCCTGTGAGAGAGGCGCAACATGGATTTACCCAAGGGAAGTCTTGCCTCATAAATCTGCTTCATTTTTTTGAAGGGCTTAATACACATGTGGATAAAGAGTAACTGGTAGATGTAGTGTATTTGGATTATCAGAAGGCAAAGTCCCTCATGAGAGGCTTCTAAGAAAACTAAAAAGTCATGGAATAGGAAGCAATGTCTTTCGTGGATTACAAACTGGTTAAAAGACAGGAAACAGAGAGTAGGATTAAATGGTCAATTTTCTCAGTGGAAAAGAACATAAGAAGATAAGAAATTGCCATACTGCATCAGACCAAGGGTCCATCAAGCCTAGCATCCTGTTTCCAACAGAGGCCAAACCAGGCCACAAAAACCTGGCAAGGACCCAAACATCAAGAAGATCCCATGCTACTGATGCAATTAATAGCAGTGGCTATTCCCAAAGTAAACTTGATTAATAGCAGTTAATAGACTTCTCCTCCAAGAACTTATCCAAAACTTTTTTGAACCCAGCTACACTAACTGCACTAACCACATCTTCTGGCAACAAATTCCAGAGCTTAATTGTGCATTGAGTGAAAAAGAATTTTCTCCAATTAGTCTTAAATGTGCTACTTGCTAACTTCATGGAATGCCCCCTAGTCCTTCTATTATCCAAAAGTGTAAATAACCAATTCACATCTACTCGTTCAAGACCTCTCATGATTTTATAGACCTCTATCATATCCCCCCTCAGACGTCTCTTCTCCAAGTTGAACAGTCCTAACCTCTTCAGCCTTTCCTCATAGGGGAGCTGTTCCATCCCCTTTATCATTTTGGTTGCCCTTCTCTGTACCTTCTCCATCGTAACTACATCTTTTTTGAGATGCGGCGACCAGAATTGTACACAGTATTCAAGGTGCGGTCTCACCATGGAGCGATACAGAGGCATTATGACATTTTCCGTGTTATTAACCATTCCCTTCCTAATAATTCCTAACATTCTGTTTGCTTTTTTGACTGCTGCAGCACACTGAGCTGACGATTTCAAAGTACTATCCACTATGATGCCTAGATCTTTGTCCTCAGTGGTAGCTCCTAATATGGAACCTAACATCATGTAACTACAGCAAGGGTTATTTTTTCCTATATGCAACACCTTGCACTTGTCCACATTAAATTTCATCTGCCATTTGGATGCCCAATCTTCAAGTCTTGCAAGGTCCTCCTGCAATGTATCACAGTCTGCTTGTGATTTAACTATTCTGAATAATTTTGTATCATCTGCAAATTTGATAATCTCACTCATCGTATTCTTTTCTAGATCATTTATAAATATATTGAAAAGCATCGGTCCAAGTAGAGATCCCTCCACTGAGAAAATTGACCATTTAATCCTACTCTGTGTTTCCTGTCTTTTAACCAGTTTGTAATCCATGAAAAGAGATTGCCTCCTATCCCATGACTTTTTAGTTTTCTTAGAAGCCTCTCATGAGGGACTTTGTCAAATGCCTTCTGAAAATCCAAATACACTACATCTACTGGTTTACCTTTATCCACATGTTTATTAACCCCTTCAAAAAAATTAAGCAGATTTGTTAGGCAAGACTTTCCTTGGGTAAATCTATGTTGACTGTGATCCATTAAACCATGTCTTTCTATATACTCTACGATTTTTAGAATAGTTTCCACTATTTTTCCTTGCACTGAAGTCAGGCTCACTGTCTATAGTTTCCCGGATCGCCCTGGAGCCCTTTTTAAATATTGGCCTTACATTGGCCACCCACCAGTCTTCAGGTACAATGGATGATTTTAATGATAGGTTACAAATTTTAACTAATAGATCAGAAATTTCATTTTTTAGTTCCTTCAGTAAACAGTAAAGTGCTTCAGGGATCTGTACTTGAAGTCCGACACGATATAGCAACCCAAAGGACATCTCAAACCAAGCATAGCAATTTTTTATGTTCTTATGCCAAACCATTTGGCTCCCAACTTCCAGCGTCCCATAGTTACCATGCCAGTTCCTGAATCCAGTACTCTCCCTAAGGAGCCCATGCCATTGGATCACTTCAAACTGACTCAAGAGAAGAAGCAGGGTACCAGCGCTTTAACCTATGCTTATATGGTGCCGCATCAGGACACTTCACAAATCATTGCCTGGTTAAGCCAGGAAACTCCAGTCTGGTGGGAGAGGCCACCTTAGGTCGACCTTGTATCTCTCTACAAATCCTAGTACCTGTACGTCACTCAGTTGGGGACACCCATGTTGGTTCACAAGCCTTCCTAGATACCAGCACTGGAGGCAGCTTCATCCATGAATTACTGGTACAGCAGTATGGTATTCCGATCATTCCATTTGACACCACGTTCACCATCTCCTCTGTTCATGGAGAACCATTATTGGGGCAAGTCATGATGGATATGGTTCCATTCACCATGCAGACTGGCCTCCTGCATCAAGCACATTAGCTTGTATGTGCTTCCTAAGGTCATTCTGGGTTTATCCTGGTTCATATTACACCAACCCCACATTGACTGGGATACTCTGCAACTTGTTAGATGGGGATCTCGATGCCATGAGCAATGACTCATTAAGGTCTTGTCTGTCTTGTACCTTACCGAATAGTCACCCGGGAGTTACCTGGCCTGCCATGCAGTACGCAGAATATGCCGATGTCTTTAGTAAACAGCAGGTGGAAGTTCTGCCTCCACACCATTCCTACGATTGTGCTATTGAATTTCTGCCAGGGAAGGTACCATCCAGGGGCAGGATTTTTCTGCTTTCTGCACCAGAAACAGAGGCTATGACCCAGTATATCAAAGCAAATCTGGACTGAGCTTTCTCGAGCATGGATTCCGTATGAAGAGCTCCAGTCCTTAAACTGACCGGTTCCGTTTGTAGAGTTACTTCACCCAGTAAGGGCTCCCCATGAATAGAAGATAACAGAAGCGGCGGCTTTATAGTCATAGTGGGGATACGAAGGTGTTCCACTAGATGTCTCAGGATAAAATTCCCTCCTGCTCCGGAGTCCACTAAGGCAAGAGTCTGAAATTCAAGTGGTCTGTTAATCAAGGAGACTAGCAGAGAGAGTGGAAGAAAAGGAGCAGTTAGACCTAAAAAGAGTTCTCCCACAGGACTTAGGTCTGCCTGATTTTTATTTATTTATTTATTTATTTATTTATTTATTTTTATATACCGGCAACCGTTTGCACATCGTGCCGGTTTACAAGTAACTTACAAACAGAAGATATATAGGCATAGCCTTTACAGAGAACGGTATATAACGTTAAAACGCAGTAACAGAACAATTAACTAAGTAACTGGGGAGGGATGGAGGGGGTAGTCGATACAAAAGGGGGGGCAGGGGAGGGTGCAAACAGATACATGGGGATAAGATGTGAATAGGGATTCGAGGTAGAAATATGTACACTGGTTATATACAGAAGTTGTATGAAACTTTAGAGGGGGAGGGTGTTGGGTGTAGGTCCTGAAAGGGGGGTGTTGGAGAGAGATGATGGTTGGGCTAGCGTGTTAGTTGGTGAAGATGATGAAGAATGGGGGTATGCTTGGAGGAAAAGCCAGGTTTTGAGTTTCTTTTTGAAAGTAGGTGTGGAGGTTTCGGTACGTAGGTCAAGAGGCATAGAGTTCCAGAGGGAGGGGCCTGCAAGGGAAAGGGCTCTATTGGTGGTGGAGATGAGTCTAGTGGATTTTATGGAGGGAGGGACAAATAGGGCATGTTTATACTGCATGGCCGGCTTGCCCACAATACATGCAGAGGCCTAATCTTCTCCATGTTCTTCTCTCCTTCGAAGTCAGGTGACTACGGCCTAGTTGCATAGGTTCCTCTTCACCCGACACCACTTTAGACGGAATAGGCTTAGGTAAAGTCTTGACTTGGATCTCTCTCTGGCTAGGCCTTTTGGAACATTTAACCTATTTAACCTTGTCCCAAAGTCATTGATCAATTCTTGCGGTTAACTTCATCAGGTTCTCTAAGGTCTCAGGCATCTCGCGAGCCGCTAACTCATCTTTCAATCGGGAGTTCAGGCCTTCAAAGAAAAGGGTCTTCAGGCATCTCGGGTCCCAGTTCAACTCTGAAGCCAACATCTTAAACTCAATGGCGAAGTCAGGCAAAGGCTTACTACCTTGCTGTAAATGGACCAGTGCAGATCCGGTAACATTGTATCTGCCAGGATCGTCGAATATGGATTTGAACAGTTCCAAAAATCCAGTATGGTCCTTCAAAATGGGGTCATCACGCTCCCACAGCAGAGGAGCCCAAGTCAGAGCTCTTCCATCCAGATAAGACAGAATGTATGTTGTCTTGGCGTAGGCTGTGTGAAAATTATTAGGTTGAAGTGCAAAATGCATACAGCATTGATTGAGAAATCCCTTGCATCTCCAGGCCTCTCCAGAGAAGCGAATAGGAGCGGAAAGGGGTACAACAGTTTTAACCGTCACTTCTGATGGGTTTTCTTCTTTATCTACTGTGAGTGCATTAGATTAAAGGCCACAGTCAAGCTTTCCGGCGTGCTCTGTTGTTCAGTGATTCGCTGGGCCAGGCCTGGAATGGCCTGTAACGCGGTGAGCTGAGCCGAATCCATGGAGTTAGCAATCTGTTATGATACTGAGGTGTTTGGTGGATTCTCAGGGGCAACAGTGATGTTATCTCCTATGGAGAGGAGCCCCGTAGAGAGACTGATGCACCGGGCTAGACTCAATAGCACAAACACAGAGATAGTTTCTTTTATTGTACAGCTAGGATGACCACCAGAGGTGACAGTAGATAGCAGGTTACCTGGTAGCAGTCTGTAATCCTTGGCAAGGGAGTCCTGTCCCACAATGGTGGTGTAAGGCCCAGATGCAGATGTCCAATAAGGCACTGTAGGAGAGACACACTCCCGTAGCTGAGTAGAGAGAATCCCAATGAGCAGTAGAGAGGATAGGTGTTAGCAGTTCGTGGTCCTCGGCAGAGGAGACCCGTTCCACAATGGTGGTGTGGGGACTGATGCAGAGAGGTAGCAAGGAACTGATGAGAGACAGATTAGTAGAAGTTGTACTCACTCTCTGTAGCTGATAGATGGATTTCCAGCAGGTTGAAGAATGGAGCAGGCAACAGGATAGACACACAGGCCCTCAAGGAGCGAGTACCTGTAAGAGGATAGGCACCTGTAAATAAGCAGAGGGCCTCCGAGGAGCGGGTACCCAGGACAGAAAACCCCAAAGGGTGAAAATAGCTTCCAGTGGATAGAAGCGGCAGAGTAGCTTCAGACCGGGGCATACAGATCCTTGCTAACTCGGCGAGAGTCAGGAAATGGGCAACCTTAAATATGTGGAAGCAGTTACGTCACTCGAGGGGGACGCCTCTGAGGTTCGCGCCAACACTGCTACAAAGGTAGGAACGCACATGCACGCACGCGCCCTAGGAGGCCTTGGGTCAAGATGGCCGAACGCCGTGCCAGAGCCGCTCCGGGGAAGCCAAAGGCTGCAGCAAGGAGACGCCATGGATGCCATACTCCCGAGGCTGGTGGAGAAAGCCGAGAGAAAGGTGAGGCATGTCGGGCGAAGTCGTCTGAGCCTGATGGACGCAACACTGATCCTGATGTATCTGAGTTCCGCGTTCCGAGTCCTGATCCTGATGTTCCGAGTTCCAAGTGTTATGTAAGCGGATGGCCTTGAGAGGCCTTCGCAATCTGTTGCGCTCCAGTGGCTGGGAGCGCTAGGGGTGAGATGTGTGCCCCTTGGCGTAAGACGGACCTCATCTAGGTTTGGAGCTGACCAGGCCCCTGCTGACCTGCTTGCCTGGATGAGGCCAACCATGCAAGGTTGGTCTCTGAGTGGTCCTCCGACTACTCCCAGCCCTCTCGGACCTGCTGCAGGGAGCAGCACAGGCGGCAGGCCAGACAAGGGACGAGGCCGGACAAGGGCTGAAGCTTGAAGACTGAGACGAAGGCTTCAGGACTGAGAAGAACACAAGGCATCGACATCCAGCAAGGCGAGCAGATGGAAGCTCCGGTCATAGAAGTCATCTGAGAATAGAGTAGGTGGAGTCTCAAGGCTACAGAAATGTCCAAGGCAAGGATGACTCTTACGGACCTTGGGAAATCCAGACGAGACGAAAAGGACTTGGAAGACTTAGACAAAGACAAGTGGGCACTATTCCTCAGGGCGCCCTACACAGCCCACTACTCAGGGCGGACCCAATGGGCTGGTCACTGACCACCCTGTCCTCTACGCACCCTACACAACCTAAGGAGGCTGGTCATGGACCACGCGGGAGCAGGGCAGGCTCAGGAAAGGAATCCAACTGACAGAGGCTCCAATGACTGGAAACAGGAACCAGACGGAACAGATTTACCCTCGGGGTGGCCATCTGGAGGACTCGGGGAGCTGAAAGACTGCAGGAACAGTCATCAGGAAGATCAGATACATAAGGACCTCTAGCCATCGAGGATGTCAGGCCTTCTGGAACATCAAGAGGGCAGAGACGGAGGACGTCAGACTCAGGAAAGGAATCCAACTGGCAGAGGCTCCAGTGACCGGAAACAGGAACCGACAGAATGGATTTACCCTCAGGGTGGCCATCTGGAGGACTCAGGGAGCTGGAACATTGCAGGAACAGACATCAGGAAGATCAGATACATAAGGCCCTCTAGCCATCAAGGACGTCAGGCCTTCTGGAACATCAGGAGGAAAGAGACGGAGGATGACAAAAACATCAGGACATCAGAGACCGGGATCAGGAACAGCAGAGACGAAATGAAGAGGGATCCCTTGGAATACTGGAACACCAAGCAAGAGCAGGACCATGGAGTCCGAGAGGAAGGAAAAGCTCCTCAGACGACTGGCTCATTGCGAAGGCAAAGCTGACTGGAAGTTGAAGTCCTTTTATAGGGCTGAAGACAGGCAACTCCCTGGGAGGAGTTTGGATGGGCCACACCTAGCTGGCCCTATAACTGAGGAGAAGTGCTATGGGCCGGCCCCTAGGGAGAAGGGCGTGGCCCAAACCAGGAAGTCCATGCAGACCCAAGCAAGCCTCAGGCAGGCCCCAAGGACATCAAAGGCCTCCCAGGCCCTGGAGCAAATCCTGGATAGTTTGTAGGCGAGACCCCGGCTATAGAGCGGCCTCCAGGAAAGAGGTGAGAAGCCTCCCATAGCACCAAGTCCTGATCCTGATGTCATATGTTCCAGACCTGATCCTGATGTAACTGCTAGTTCCTAGCTCCGGGTTTAGCTTTGCCTCACCCCGGACCTCGCCTCTAGCTGACCTTCCTGGGAGTAAATCAGTATCGACCCAGTGTCCGTTTCCTGTGACTGGAGGCCTCTTCCGGTTTGATCCTTCCTTGAGCACTGCCTGTATGCCTCCTTTATCTTGAGCCTCAGTCCTGCTCATGTCCCGCTCTCCGCATGGTCCATGACCAGCCTATTCAGGTTGTGTAGGGCATGCAGTGGGACAGGGTGGTCCGTGACCAGCCCATGTTGGCTGTGTAGGCGCCCTGTGAAGCAGTGCCTGTCTAAGTCTCCGAGTATCCAGAGTCCTTGTCTCATCCAATTTCCAAATGTCCTCATCTCATCCAAGTTCCAAGAGTCCTCATCTTGCTCAAGTCTTCAAGCCTTGTTGAAGTCTCCAAGTTCCTGTCTTGTTCCAAGTTCTAGTACCATCACCTGTCCTCAACCTCTGTCTGTACTGTCGCATCTGCATCTGCCGTTCCCAAGCGGCAGGTCCAAAAGGGCTATCGAGTGCGTTCAGGTTCGGCAGAGGTGCGTTCAGGTTCGGCAGAGGTCAGGGCTCCGGTGGTCAGCCCGTCCGCCCATGCTTGGACACGTCTTGGCTGCTTCAGCGCTTCCACGGAGCTCCTCTGCAGTCATGCCATGGTCCAAGGGCACACCAATCTCCCCAGAATCGGAACCGCTCCCGCAACAATTTATCTATGATTACTCCTCCTTTGCAGCCCCACACACAACCCTAACTAAAAAGGGGTTTGGACACTGAGAATTGGACTCCAAACTCTATCCAGGCTTTCAAACATCTGAAAGAGGAGTTCATCCAGATCCATCCAAGCCAGTTATCAAGGAGGTAGATGCATCCACCATTGGGGTAGGTGCTGTCTTCCTACAACATAACCATAATAAAACACTCATGACTTGCTCCTAGTTTTCAAAGAAATTATCTACGTTATAAATTATACATTTTTATTAATTATTAAAATTATACCATTGGAGATTGTGAGTTACTAGCAGTCAAGCTTGTCTTGGAAGAGTGGCAACACCTACTGGAAGGATAACAAAAACCAAGAGCATCTGGCAAAAGTGCAGAGGATGAACCCCCGACAAGCTTGGTATTCATCATTTTTAATTGGTTTGACTTTGAGTTGCGATACCATCCTTCTAAGAAGCACTCACATTCTTTTGACACTGAGGACTCTCTGGAATCGGCATGACATATCATCGACCCTAAAAAGATTGTGGTTGCCACCATATTTATAGTTTCTCCTGGGTGCCCCAGTGCCAAAGACAAAAGGTTCTTCAGTGGACTCACGACTCCTGCTTGGCAGGGCACCCAGGTATTACCTGAACCTTGGAATTAATCATGTGACTCAGCAGGAAAACTGGGCCTCCCTCCTACCATGGGATGAATAATCATGTGAGCAGTTCCATAGGGTCATTGCCCTTCTACGTTGTGTTTGGACGCCATCCCCATACACCCAGACCTATTGCAATCTCTGACTCTTGTCCAGCAGCTAACCTGATGGGACAGGAACTCCAGAAACTGTGGCAGAAAACACACCATCTTCTGGAGCAAATGGTGGAGTACTTTAAAAAATATGCTGACAAGAAACGCCATCCATGCCTCAACTTCATCCAGAAAGCTTAGTTTGGCTCAGCATTAAAAACCTATGACTGAAGATACCATCTCAGAAGTTTGCACCATGATTCGTGGGACTATTTTCTATTGAGCAACAATTGGGTCCTATAGCTTACAAGCTCAAATTACCAGCATTCTTAAGGCTCATTTCTCTGTTAAAACCGGTGATTTTCTCTTGGCCAGGCAGACCACCTCTTCAGACCACCAAAGTTGCTACAAAATAATATACTCAATTTGAGGTTCAAGAGATTTTGGATTCCCAAAGGGTCCGAAACCAATTACAGTGTCTGATCTGGAAAAACTACGGACTCAAAAAATGTATGGGAGCTGGCCTCTGATCTCCAATTCCCCCCCCCCCCCCCCCACCCCATTCATACATGAGTTCCACAGAAGATATCCAGAGAAGCCCAAGCCCAGGAGATTGGGGAGGGGACTTTGGAGGGATAGTACTGTTAAGATTTGCAATGCACAGGAAGTCCTGTGAAACGCAGCACTTACCCCTGATGCATCATGCTGTCCCCAGCCCCACTGCTGCCCCTTCACGGCCTATTCATCACCCACGCTGACTGCTGCTGATGCGGCATGGGGACACGACCATGCTGTCCTGATCCTGGCTCCCCTAGGCACACACACGCCTGATGCACTGATATTTAAAGGGTGCATGGCAGGAAAGCAGCCCAGGTGCCTTCAGATCACATCACCAGCTCCCACTAATATAAGGCTCCTACAGACAAGCCACCACCACCTCAGCAATGGGTATTCTGCCTTGCAATGCATATTGCCAGCATTTCCTGTACCTTGTCTTCCAGCCTTGTTTTCCAGCCTTGCCTTGTTCTGCCTTGCCAGCCAACCTTGCTTTATCCAGTCTTGCCTCATCCTGCCTTGCCTGCCACCCTTGCCTTGTCCAGTCTTGTCATCTCCAGCTGTTTTTGTCCTGATTTGTGTTGTCCAGCTGTCCTCATCCAGCCTTGTCTTCTTCAGCCATCCTAGACCAGCCTTGTTCTGTCCTGCCCATCTCATCCAGTGTCTGCTTTATGTCTGTGTGACAAGTGTACCTGTCCCCATGAGCATGTATATGTTTCTGGATTGAGCAACATAAGGACTTTAAGTGATTTAATATTGACCAGCTGCTTTTAAGTTCCATACAGGGAAAATATCCATCAACTATAACAGCCTTTACTGAGATAAAAAGGATTTATAGCTAGACAACCTGCAGAGAACTGGCAGTGAATGCAGAATAAATGTTCACTGTTCTTTAATGCCTCCCCCTCCCCTCCTGAGGACAGCCAAGCTGTCTTATTTTTAACAGATGGACACTGAGGCGGAGCCGTGGTAAGGCAGCTCCACTTCAGCCAAGAAAATGTTGCGGGAGTGCTAGGGCGAGGTCCCATTTCGGAGAGGTTAGTGTGCCCTTGAACCATGGTGTGACTGCAGAGGAACTCCAAGGAAGCGCTGAGGCAGGCAAGACATGTCCAAGCATGGGCGGACAGGCTGAAGACCAGTAGCCCTGACCTCTGCCGAACCTGAACACACCAGAAGAGACCCAACAACACAAAGCTGGTCTCTGGGATAGCCCTCCGGCCACTTGATAGCCCTTTCGGACCTGCCGCCCGGAAACGGCATATGCGAGAGGACGGACAGAAGTCGAGGACATACGATGGTACTGGAACAGGAACAAGACGAAGACACTTGGAGACATGGTGGAGATGAGGGTACTTGGAGACTTGGTCAAGGCGAAGACACTAGGCAAGTGGACATGGCAAAGGCAAGGCTAAGGCTCAGGACGAAGAGAGGATCCGGGCGGCACTCATAGCAGGTTCCAGCCGGAGTGGAGGCTTCAGTGACCCGGCGTGGCTGACGTCCAGGTTGGTCATCTGGAAGTGGAATCCACCAGGGGGAGGCTAAGGCTGGCCCCTGGAACCTGGAACATCCGAAGCGAAGAGTCAGGTTGCACTGGGACGTCTCGAGAAGTGACATCCCCAAAGGGTGATACAATTGTGTTATAATCATAAACGGACCTCCTACATCCTAGTTTTTTTTTTTTTTAAATTGTAATGTGAAAACACCAAGTGAAAACCTCTTTCATTTTTTTAAAAAGATATTCTTGCTGAAAACTGTGAATATCACTTCATAAATAACTGAGACCATGAATATAACTGTCCCGGTAATCTGTGAAATACCCAATTGTATTTATAATGCTTAAACAAGCTATATGGACCTCTCAGGCATTTGTAAATGTAAAAAAGGCTTGAACACAAGCTCAATCAACATCCCGACTTATCTGATGTTATAAATCAATGACCGACGCAGCCACGTTTCAAGTCCGTCCAGGGAACTTTCATCAGGGAATTCGTCCTCATTAAATCCTCTGTCGGTGAGTGTTGAGATGTTGCCTGATCAATTTTGTATGAAGTCTTAAGCGTGAGTCAAAATGACTCTACCCACATCTGAAAAAGCTCAAAGCTACCGGATGTGCTTTTTAAACTTGGTGAAAGGATAGCCGAGTAGCCAATCAATGCATTGCTATAATGTCACTATGTACAGATACAAATGACCAATCCTGAAAACACAATTGTTCTGATGCTCGGAAGGACTATAAACATAAAATGAATTACAATAATGAATTCCAATCCAAAGATTCAAAGATTCATTCAAACCTTGTGGCGCTTGCGATTGTAATGTAAAAATCCAATAAGCCTCCTGTTTGTTCAATAGTCTTACACGATCTCCTCCTCGCGAGGATACCTGAACTTGATCAAGAATAGTCCATTTTAAATCAATGAATGCATGACCTTGTTGAACACAATGAGAAATGATAGGAGCTGTCAAGGTTTCTGTGTTCAATTTAGACTTGTGCTCATTCAACCGTATCCTGATTTTTCGAGTAGTTCTTCCAATGTATACCTTGGGGCAGGTACAAATGATAGCATATACAACCTGGTCTGAATTGCATGTAGTGTGTGATTTCCGAAATACTTTATATCCAGTGCAAGGCTCTACCCAAACATCCCCATCAATGCTATTTTGACAATGGGGGCACTGGCCACAATGACTGTGGCTACCACTTTCCTTATAGGTAGAGCGTTCTGTGGTTGCATGAATCAACTTATCTCGGATGTTAGCTCCCCATGTAGTAACAATTAATGGGAGTTCTTTAAAAATATCATGCAATGCTAGCACTGGCCAGTGTTGACGAATTGAAGATGCAATAACTGATGTCGCTACTGATTGTTTCAGCACACACACTAATGCAGGATCTTGTTTGGTTGGTTTATAACTGAGCAACGATGACCTATCTGAGTATTTCACCCGTTTGTATGCACGTTTAATAACTGACTTGGGATACCCATGTTCTAGGAACCTGTCACTCAAAATCTGAGCTTGTATTTCAAAATCTATATGATTAGAACAAATGCGTTTTATTCTAAAAAAATTGGCTCACAGGTTACCCGCGCTTGAAAGATTGTGGATGATGACTGAGGATATACAGAAATCTCGCCCTCCAGGCCCAGTGTCTCACTCACATGAAGGAGATGCTGGAAGAAAAGGTCTTAAAACACATGAACATTTCACTTAAATAGACAATGCAAGTCACTTGTTAAATATTGAGTGCTTTGTTTAAGGAGACTGCATACAAATAGGAACTTTGACAGCACTATTAAGTTAGATGTCTTATGTCTTAAACTGAGAACGTGCTGAGTTATTTATAATCATTGATCCAGGAACATAAGGTTTGTCAGGTGGAGTGCCAGAGGCATGGGCAGAGTAGGGATGTAGCAGCACCAAAGGAAACAGTGCAAGCAGGACACCACCATGGCACTTCTCCCCACTACAGTATGCCAAAGCCACATTGCCAGCAAAGAGCCATCTTTCCTTGAACAGGCCAGATTGAAAGCAACTAGCAATAAGAAAGATTCTTGGCCCACTCAGGCAAAAGAGAGCTCAGCACAAAAGTCGGTGGCTGAAGGAGATAGAGTGAAACTTTTGCCTGTGGAGGGCCATTCCTGGGGTGAGGAAGGAATCCCGGCCCTGATGGGGCTACAGCGGCATTTCTCTGACATCATCAGGGAGGCACCAGTAGGGCCTTAAAACCGGCCCCTCCTGCAGTGATTACCTCAGGCTGAAGGAGAGCGAGAGTGGAACTTTTGCCTGCTGGTGGGCCATTCCGGGGGTGAGGAAGGAATCCCAGCCCCAACAGGCTACAGCAGCGTTCCTCTGATGTCATCAGGGAGGGACCAGTAGGGCCTTAAAACCGGCCCCTCCTGCAGCGCGCAGCCACCGCCAGCACATCGCCAAAGGGGCGCGCGGCTTTATTTAAAATTCACCTTCACCCTGGAAAAACTTTAGGAATTTCTGGACTCTCTGTAAGCTAAGGTTTTCCGTATTGATTTCTTTCTCTTCTAAAGCCTCTACGAGCTAAGATGGTTTTTAGCAGAGGTAGTTGTTAAGAAAGAGTTATCCTTATCTCAATTGCCTGATATATATAGATTTCTTTGTTTGAAGAGGGATATGCCGCATACTAAGAGAAAGGCTAGGGTCAGAGAGATATTAACATCATCTCTAGAGCCCATAACAACTCAGCCATGGATATCGTCTTTCTTCACACCAACACTGGGCATGAATCCGGAGGAGAGGGACACTGTGGAATCCGAGTCAGAGCGTGAGTCGACTCTGCTGGCCGAGGTAATATTACTCAGCCCCGGAGCTCCTAATACTCCCTCCCCGCCTTTACACGTGAGTTTGACGGGCCTTGGAAGTTCTCCTGTTGAAACTGTGAGACCTGATGATTTACCTTGTTTGACAGTGGAAGGTGTGAGGAGAGGAGACCAGGCTGTGGGGGGAGAAGAAGAGCCCAAGCAGGAGGAGAATTTAATTAGACTTCAAATCTTGACTGAGATTACTCTTGGCTCACTCTGGACTGCGATTAAATCATTAGAAAAAGCTATAGTTAACTTATCTCAGAATATTTTAAATGTTCAACAGCATTTTACAAACCTGGATAATTCAGTAGCCTCAAATAAATTAAATATAGAAAAGTGCGAATGTTGATTGGAAAAAACAGAGGTGTTTCAGCAAAAGTTTGTTAAATTTGAATTGCTGAATGAAAAAAAAAGCTGGAATTAATGGAAAATTCTATAAAATACCTGAATCTTCGGGAACTGAATTTTCCAAAGGTAAAATTAATATCTGTTAAAGAAATGTTTAATCAATATTTAATGCAAATATTGAAGATGCAACAGCAAACTCTGCCAGTTTTTTCTAAAGTGTATTATTTACAGTAAGATCTACAGCTGATATTTCAGCTGGAGGGGAAATACCGGGAAGATCTCTTGATTTGTCAGAAGTGTTGGAAATATCAGTATATACTGAAATTAAGACAAGGGCCACATTATGTATTTCATTTGTCTTTACAACAGACCGTGATGCGGTTCTGCGGTTATTTTTGAAACAACGTTTGCAAGTTTTTCATGGCCAGAAAATCTGGATTTATCCAGATCTGGCAAGGATAACCCAAATCAGGAGAAAAAATTTCTTAAGATTAAGACCAGAAGTAGAAGCAATTGGAGCCAGATTTATGTTGAAGTTTCCTTGCAGATGTGAGATTAATTACTCAAATTATAAATATACCTTTTTTGAAATTTCCCAGCTCCAAATGTTTTGGACTCACATGCCCCAACATGTGGTTACAAGCAAATAGTGGGAAGCCCAGTGTTACCTCTGATTGTAATTGATATATGGGATGGTGAGAACCCCATTTTTCTAAAATAACTGCTTATTTACTATTAGCTCATAAATATTACCTTTATTAGACAGATATGTGGTATATATGAGAAATTTTATTCTTGATAACAATTGTATAGTTAATACAAAATATATGTATTTCAATTATAATTTGTCATTATGTTTTTGAAAATGCAAAAATTAAAAATTAAAAAAAAAAAAAGTCGGTGACACGCTATCTCAGTGAGCCCATTGAAGACATGGACATGGATGTTCTGGCATATTGAGCACATAAGTCCACCATCTGGCCAGACCTAGCCAAAGTGGAACAGCCTTATCTTTCCTGCCCACCAGGTATTTTCAATAACAGGGACATCGTGATCTCTCATTGCTTATAGCTAGTGCCACACTTGATGATAAAGCTGATCTTTCTGAAAATCAACCTACCTTTGCTAGAGTTTCAGTTTTTCCATGCCAGCAGCAAGAGACTTGAAGGCCTTGCTGCCTCTCTGCTGCCTGCCATGCCCCTTGGACCACCACAGATACCTGACTGTTACTGCTCTGCCTGTATGCGATGCCCCCTTATACCACCAAATAGGTCTTGGTGCTACTGCTCTGCCTACCTGCTATATCTATTGTGTATGAGCATCTGAGGTTTTGTGCCTCTATATTGTTTGCTGTTGTTTGTTCTTGGTTGCAGTGAAAGTTTGTTTTTCCCCATAAAAAAAAGGTACATTTTTTTTTAAAATTCATCCCCTTCCCCTATTTTACAGTTCTTCATTTTGTAATAACCCCTTTAAAATGATCCCAGCTGTTCTCCCACCCTGTTTGTTGGTTGGTTGCACTGGAGTGTTTTGTCCCCAGAACAAAAGAATGAAAAAACCACCCCCAAAAAAGAAGTTTCTCCTACCATGGATTTGCTGCCTCATGCCTATCTTCCATACCCCTAATACCACCATAGGGAACTTGCTGTCTCATTTCTAGCAGCAATATCCCTAATAACACCATAGTGGACTTGATGCTCATGCCAAGCTGCCATATCAGGAAACTGTTGTTTGTGCCCTCTTTTGGAGTCCTGGGATGTACTTTCCACACTAGCTTTCTTCTTGCTTTGTTATACTGGGGTGTTTTGTCCCCAAAATAAAAATATGTAAAAAGGCAAAAGATACAGATTTTTGCTATCACAGCACACACCTATTCTATAGTTCTTCTTTTTCTTCTACCCCTCAACATATCCAGCCTCTTTCTCTCACCCTCTTTGTTGATTGATTATTCTGGGGTGGTTTCTCCATAAAAGCCCTTAGTCTGAAAGAAAAAATAAAGGCAGAACAGAAAACATGCAGGAGAGAAACCATAGATATGTTCTAAATGTTGTAAAAGTAAATAAATCAGAAAATCAGTAAATGGAACAGCCAGAGTTCAGCTCGAGGATATGGGAAAAACTTTCTAAATAATGCAACCCTCACAACTTACCAGAAACTCAAATTATACTAATTAAAGAAATCATCGACATGTTCTAAATGTAAAAAGTTTCCTTCAGAAAGCCCATTTTTATAAGAAAATCAAAATTCTACCCAGCAGCTAGATCAAGTTCAAGCAGGGAATGCAATTAAAGCTTATGCCAAGAAAATGATACTTATCACAATTCATTTTCTTGTTCTGAATCTGACAAATGACAAGTGTATTTCACCAGAATGACTGGCATCTTCCATGTCACTCTGCCTTGCTGCTAGTCCTCTGATGCTACATTTTGGGAGTCTTTCTGACACTCAGCCTCGCTGCCATGTCCAGACTTTACACCTTGGAGTTATTTTTGCTACTGTGCCTTCCTACTATACTCCACCTTGAGATGTTCCTGTCACTCGGGTGGGGGAGGGGAGCTGCTTTGCACCTCTCATGTTGTTTTGATGTCTTCATGCCACTCTCTGTGCTGCTTGGCTCCTTTATCGTTTCCTTGGGGCTTTTCCTGCCACTTTTTCTGCTTCATTCCCCCTTCATTGGTTCCTTAGGATGCTGATGCCACTTTTGGTGCCACTTTGACTTTCATGTCACTGTTGCTGGTGCCCTCATTTGGAGCTTTGGTGCACTTTTTTTTTTCCACACTAGCTTTCCTCTTTGATCCTCTAATGATGCCTTTGAAATCTCCTGCCAGCTGTGATAGCCTTTTGCCCCTTTATAGAGCCTTAGACTATTCATGCCACTTTTGGTGCCATTTTGCCACAGCCTAGGCAGCTTGGAAATCTTTCCCCCTTTCTGATGATTTCTTCTCACAAGTCCCATGAGAATTGTTGAGAATACCACAATTCTGGTCCCAAAATAGGCTGTAATGCTTCTCCCATTGAGTTTAATGGAAAAAAAAAAACCCACATGAATAAATTAATTGTTCTTTGTTTTGAAACTAAACAAATGAATTGAGATCCTTATGAAATGAATGGGCAAAATAAAAGAAAATGTTTTTCTTCTGCATATCCCTATCAGAAATACAGGCATCTGTTAAATCTGTACCTTAATAAATATAACCTATTTGTGAGATTAAAAGAATAATAGAACTGTAGAAATTTCCAGTTTTATATATTGTTTGTAATTCACTGGTGGATCCCTGCTACCAACAGTGCATGAAAATAAGAGAAAGATATTATGAAACTAAACAGCTGTATTGAGCATTAGTAGAACTGCAAAGTTGACATTAAGTGGCACTTTATCTAAAGAAATTGCATTTGTTGGTTTAGATTTAGCCTGGATTAAAAACCAGTAGTTACTGATAACTTGTGCAAAAGTCATAACCTGCCATACACTGTCTCTCAAAATCTGCAGGATTTCTGAAGAGGGTAGGCTTTCTTTCTTCCTGGTCCCTCCACCCTCCATGCGACTCCAAAATAACATCATGGGATTCAGTCCAACTGAGTCCAACCATCTTGTTTATTTTCTTGCACATATATGGCACAGCAGACAAAGGTCCCAGTTGAGATATAATTGTTACAGTTTCATAAAATCCAAAAACTGCCAGAACATCAATGGATATTAATGCTGCCTGATGCAATTTGATAATCCACATCTGGCAATGCTGCTCATATCTCTGAGATGCAACCCCATGGTACTCACATGTGGATGGTTTGTCCAATACCTCATCAAGGGGAGTCCCAATAAATCAGTTGGCATTTCCCTCCCTGGCGCTACAGGGAGCTGAGTCCTATAGAGCTATATGCTGGAGCAAAAGATCTTGCCTGATCCAAAGCTCTCCGAAGAGTGACTCAACTAAAGTTTTAACATGATCAGATTAAAAAAATAACAAAACATTAACAATTCAACAAAAGGCACTTGAGTACCATTATAGCTGGTAACCATGGATTACATAAGCAGCAATAGGCCCACCAAAGCTTTTGAATTGTAATTTGAACAAAATGTGTATCTAATGGGGGACAAAACCCTGTCCACTCAGCCTTCCATTCACATAGGAGCTGAGATTTCAGGGCCCCTACCAAAAGTCAGCATGCCTCAGTCACACCTCCACACGTTTTATTACAGAGTCGATGGCACTTAACTGATTCATAGTAGCTTGTCCTTCATCTTGCACACTTAATGGCCTCGTCCTTACATTATACTGGTTAGCATCTTAGAGCATAAGAACATAAGATTTTCCATACTGGGTCAGACCAAAGGTCCATCAAGCCCAGTATCCTGTATCCTGTATCCTGTTTCTTACAGTGGCCAATCCAGGTCACAAGAATCTGGCAGGATCCCAAAAGGTCCATAGATTCCAGAAACTGCATGGCTTGTTTTTGATTTCCACAATGATAGATTGTTGATCCATTGATGAAATTGGTCAAGGCATTCCTTCACCTTCTAATTCCAGGGTAATCTCAAATGAGGCAGGGTTATATGCACCATGGTTGATACATCACATAGTAGCTCTCCCAGAACACACACAAACACACACATATATATATATATATATATATATATATATATATATATAATGTCAATTCTGATAACTGGCTGCTTAAGTAACTTAGGGCCTGATTCATCCAGGCAGTTTCCTTTAAACACAGAATGGGAGAAATGCCTTAGTGAATCAGGCCCTTAGCTACATATAACCTATCTGGCTAAGTTACAAGGGATATTCAGTGGCACAGCTAAACTGCTGAATATATGCGTATATATCCGCACTTAACCATATAGGTTATAACTGGCTAAGGTAGACCTGCTCTATGGCATGTCTGATTTAGCTGCATAACTTATGTGGCTAAGTCTGAATATCAGTAGTTAGCCGCATAGCTCCGCACCAATCCACCCACTACACGCCCACAAGTTATTCAGCTACCTTTTTAGCAGTATAACAGGCCGATACTGAACTGCTCTTGGACGCACGTTTTCCCTTACCCCTTATTCAGTAAGGGGAGGAAAACGCGCGTCCAACCCGTGGCACCTAATAGCGTCCTCAACATGCAAATGCATGTTGATGGCCCTATTAGGTATGTGCGCGGGATACAGAAAGTAAAATGTGCAGCCAAGCCGCATATTTTACTTTCAGAAATTAGCGCCAACCCAAAGATAGGCACAAATTTCTTCCGGCACCGGGGAAGTGCACAGAAAAGCAGTAAAAACTGCTTTTTTGTGCACCCTCCAACTTAATATCATGGTGATATTAAGTCGGAGGTCCCAAAGAGCAAAAAAAGTTAAAAAAAAAAAAAATTGAATTCGGCCTGCAGCTGTCGGACCGAAAACCGGACGCTCAATTTTGCCGGCGTCCGGTTTCTGAGCCCGTGGCTGTCAGCGGGCTCGAGAATCGACGCTGGCAAAATTGAGTGTCGGCTGTAAAACCCGCTGACAGCCGCCGCTTCCTTTTGCCCGTTTTTACTGCCGGGCCTAATTTAAATACAGAATCGCGTGCACCGGCAAGTGCGCGCGCGGGGAGAGCGGGCGTTTGCCCGCTCTCCCGCGGACTTTACTGTATCGGCCTGTAAGTGACTTATGCAGCTAAACAGTGGCCGCTGAAAGTAGGCATAAATTCAGCAGCCACTACTTAGCCGCATAAGTTACACATCCATTTAAATAGCACTAAACGCTCTGGGCCGGATTTTTAAAAGGTTATGTGCGTAAATCCTCCGGATTTACACACGTAACCAGTCTTATGTTCGCCAGGTCTATTTTAAAAAGGCCCGGCAACGCGCGTAAAGCCCTGGGATGCATGTAAGTCCCGGGGCTTTACTAAAGGGGTGGTCCGGGGGTGGGGTGGGGGCGGGGACAGAGGCGGGGACAGAGGATCGCGTGCCGGCAACCTGCCGGTATGCGCAACTTGCGCCTGCCCAGAGGCAGGCACAAAATGTAAAATAAAAATTTGGGGGGGGGGGGGTTAGAGTAAGGCTAGGGGGAGGAAAGATTAGGGGAAGGGGTGGGAAGGTCAGGTTAGGGGGAAGGGAAATTCCCCTCCAGGCCGCTCTGATTTCATGTACGCCCACACGCACCTTTTTAAAATCTACCCCTCTTTGAATATTGACCTTTATATATACAAAGTGCAAACTCTAAGGGTCAGATTTTAAAACATACGCGTGCGGCGTACATTTGTGCGCGCAAACTGGCATGCACAATTATACGCGCGATTTTATAACATGCGCGTGCAGCCGCGCACATGTTGTAAAATCAGGGGTCGGCACGCGCAAGGGGGTGTACAATTGTGCACCTTGCACATGCCGAGCCGCGCTGCCTTCCTCCGTTCCCTCCCAGGCTGCTCCTAAATCGGAGCGGCCTCAGAGGGAACTTCCATACCCCCCACCCCACTTTCCCTTCCCTTCCCCTAACTCTCCCGCCCCCCAGTCCTAAGCTAAACCCCCCTAAAAAATGTATCTTAACCTGTCCTTTCTTTTCTCTCCTCGCCCACTTCATCCCACCCTTGTTCTATGTAACTGCTTTTTTCCACACCATAGTTCCAGTTTGAAGTTTATTATGCACCCCTGTTTCACTGTGAACCAGCATGATGTGACTGTTGTCATGAATGCCAGTATATAAAAAACTTAAATAAATAAATAAATAAAATAATTACGCCTGCCTTGGGCAGGCACAAGTTGCTCGCACCGGCCGATGGCCAGCCCGCAATCCTGGGCACAGCGGCAAATGGACACTGTGCCTGGAGGCTCCAGCCCCGCCCCTGGACCGCCCCACCCATGCCCTGGCCCATGCCCCACCCCTTTTTTCAAGCCACGGGACATACGCTCATCCCGGGGCTTTACATGTGCCGCCGGGCCTTTTGAAAATAGGCCCGGCGCGCGTAACCCCCCCTATGCGCGTAAATCCTCCTGGATTTACGCACCTAGGGCTTTTAAAATCTGCCCCTTAAGTATGCGAATCAAATTCGTTCACACTCTAAAAAGATTCAAAATTGTGAAACTTCCTGATAACCTTCCAAATTAATGTGTACTTCTAAAGTACTCATTCTGCAATGTCAACTTAATAATATGCTAAGGAAACTGACAATATCCAGCAGTCTAGCAGCTGCTTAATTCTCACTAAAGATAAGTGTGAGTCATAGTTTTTGTACATGATTTTATATCTCTTTTTCTTGACATTTGTCTGTAAATGATCATGGCCTATTCAACAATAATGCAAGAATGTATTATTATTATTGTTATTATTATTATCCAGGGTGTGAACAATAGGAGAGAACAATGAGTTACTGAAACATTATTACAAGGTGATGATTCTGACAAACTGTGAGGTAACAATCCAATGGCTGAATCAGTGCCACAACAGGAGAACCATCATCAGTGGGCAATGTGGGTGAGCATGGCATAATGGTCATAAGTTTAATAGAAATCGTTTTTAGTATTCCTAGTTTTCAATAGGCACTCACATGATTTTGCAAATGAAATGTATTTAATAAAAGTGAAATTGTTTACACCATTACCTTCTCTGGCTGGAATGCTTGCTATGCACACTCCTTCGCAAAGTGAATCATAAATACTTGGTTGAGATTTTTTATTTTTTTTTACAAGACTTTATTTTTTTGGGTGGAAGACAAGTGAACATATTTCTTGATCTTGTTTTAATTACCATCCCATTTGAGCTGCTCATCAAAGAGACATACTATTATGATGAGCTCATTGTCTTCCAAATATGCAACACTGTTGTTTTTCTAAACAAGTCTTCAGATGTCCTTCTCAGTGTTTCTATCATCCCGTGAAGTTTGGACAAGAAGATCACTGGTGGAGTAGATCACACACTTATATTGACAGTGATCCTCGTGCTTTTTGCCTAAAGCCCTTACTTCTTTTTTCCCATCCTAAAAAAATTCTGGAGCCTGTACTCCTTTGATAATGTGTGTGTGTGTGTGTGAGAGTGTGTGTGTGTGTGGGGGGGGGGGGGGGGGTAACAGATAACAAAATCCAGAATTATTTGCGAGGGGAATTAAAATCCAAAGACTGAGCCAACCCCGCCCCCCCTCCAAATATCCCAATGCCATCAATTTTCATGATAACCAAAATTAAATAATAAGCAAACACTTGGTTATATGTACTGTATATGCATTTACCACGAGGTCTCCTGCCTTTGTAATTTAAGATATTTGGATCTCTCTTTAAACTAGTTTGTTAAGGGCTCCATGCACTAAACCTCACTCGCAAATGTTTTTTGCATACATTTTAAGGGTGAATTTTTTTATGAGTTATGTGCATAAAAATTTGCATATATGTGTGTAAGTAGCCCGTAATCAGTATTTTATACATTTCGAAAGTATGCGCATACTTTAGATTTGCCACACACATGGGGTAGATTTTCAAAACTTATGCGCGCACGGCCATGTGCGCGAGCTACCCGGCACGCGCACATGGGCGTGTGATTTTATAACATGCGCATGCTGGCGAAAGCATGTTATAAAATTTCGGGTCGGCGTGCGCAAGGGGGTAGAAATTTGCTAATACGCACGGCGACGCATCAGGGCCTTCCCAACCCCCCTACCCTAACCTCCCTTCCCCTTCCCCTATCCTGCCCTCCCCCTATCCCTCTCCTAACTACCCCAGTTTGTTTTGTTTTAACTTTTTCTCCTGCCAAGGAGCAGGAGCAAGTTGTGCGTGCCAGCACCCTGCCGTGTCTCGGGGTTTACACGTGTGGCCGGGCCTGTTTGAAAATTGTCCCGGCGCGCATAAGGCCCGGCCACACGCGTAAACCCTGGGATTTACGCGTGCTGGGGTTTTAAAATCTACTCCATTATGCGTGCGAATAAAGAGGAGGTTTAGGGGTTTTCTGGAACAGGGCCAATAGCTATTTATTTTATTTATTTATTTAGAAACTTTTATATACCGGTATTAGTGGGGACATCATACCGGTTCACATATCAACTGAAAGGCATGGAAAGTACATATCAACAGGGAGAATATAACATGTATGTAAGCTGCTATTTTAAAAAAAAAAACATACATGCATTTGGCAACTTGCTTGCATACTTTTATACCTGCTAATTGTCTTATATAATTGATATCAGACTTGTTTATAGTGTGCTATTGGTTGAGTGGGAGATGTGGGTGAACTGCGAGGACTACAGACTGAAGAACCAGGAGGGTTTAATGACCTGGAGAAGCACTTGGCAAACTGGTGGAGGAACTGGAATACTGGTAATTTCAATTATGCACATGTTTGAAAATATACTGACTTACATGTGTAAACTGGGTTTTATGCAAATAAGTTCTACTTTACTTTATGAAAGCAGTATTATAGATAACAGATAAGTTTTAAACATAAATCTGAAAGAAAAAATCCAATTAAAAAAAAATCCTATATAAAAAAGTTAATAGAATATTTAAGAGAGCAAAATAGCATGCCCGGTGAGAAAACAGAGCGCGAAGTAAGCCAAAGGCATGGCAAACATACACACACCAATAAGTTGCTTAGATCTCCTGGAGCATCCAAGGGTGCAGGCAACCTCGCTCTGAATAGGGAAACGGTGATTGGCCCGGTGTAGTTTAAAAGCAAGTAAAGCAACGGGATGCCGAACGACAGAATGAAGGCGCCGCTCACGAAAAAGATTTCTAAAGATTAACCAAGGACTTTCAGTAAGTCTTGGGGGGGGGGGGGGGGCTGGGCAAGTCTTGGGGGGTTGGGAGGGTGGGGGGTTGCAATTAATTAAATTTGAAGGGTTGGGGTGGGTTTGTTTGTTTTTAAATCTAAAGGATTGAGGCGGGTTTCGGGCATCATTTTAGGGGCAGATGAAATAAAATTGGCCCGAACCGTGGGAAAACGAAATTTAATACAAACTCACAAACTCCTGGTTTTTGCCTGCCCTCTACCAGCTATTTAATACAAGCACAAAACCTCCTGGTTTTTGCCTGCCCTCTGACTAGCTGTTTAATACAGACATACAAACACACTAAAGAATATACCCCTAATAGTTTACTTCTCCCCAAAACTTTTAAGTTCTAAATTTTCCCCAAGCAGTACTTACTGATTCTTTGCAGCCACCAGCAAGGTGACCCTCTCCTCTCAGTGCTTCCACTGGATTCCCAATATTATATTTACAATACAATACAACACAATTCAAGTTGATCGAATCATAGCCAATATGAGAATAGCTGAACTCAAGGGACAAATGTCCTCATTCAGCTAAACTATATTATGATATCGAGGTGTTTGGTGGATTCTCAGGGGCAACAGTGATGTTATCTCCTACGAGGAGGAACCCCATAGGGAGACTCATGCACTGGGCTAGACTCAATAGCACAGACACAGAGATAGTTTCTTTTATTGTACAGCTAGGATGACCATCAGAGGTGGCAGTAGAGAGCAGGTTAGCTGGTAGCAGTCTGAAATCCTTGGCGAGGGAGACCGGTCCCACAAGGCTGGTGTAAGGTCCCGATGCAGATGTCCAATAAGGCACTGTAGGAGAGACAGACTGGCAGGTGTTAAACACACTCCCGTAGCTGAGTAGAGGAGAATCCCAATGAGCAATAGAGAGGATATATGTTAGCAGTCTGTGGTCCTCAGCAGAGGAGACCCGTTCCACAATGGTGGTGTAGGTCGATGCAGAGAGGTAGCGAGGAACCGATGAGAGACAGACTGGTAGAAGTTGTACTCACTCTCTGTAGCTGATAGATGGATTTCCATCAGGTTGAAGTATGGAGCAGGCATCAGGAAAGAAACACAGGCCCTCGAGGAGCGAGTACCTGTAAGAGGATAGGCACCTGTAAATAAGCAGAAGGCTTATCCAAGGAGCTGGTATCCAAGTTAGAAAACCGCGAAGGGTGAAGATAGCTTCCAGTGAATAGAAGCGGCAGAGTAGCTTCAGACTGGGGCATACAGATCCTTGCTAACTCGGCGAGAGTCAGCAAATGGGCAACCTTAAATATGTGGAAGCAGTGACGTCACTCTAGGTGGATGCCCTCGAGGTTCGCGCCAACACTGCAAGAAAGTTAGAGACGCACATGTGCGCATGCCCTAGGAAGCCTCGGGTCAAGATGGCCAAACGTCGTGCCAGAGCCACTCCGGGGAAGCCAGAGGGTGCGGCAAGGAGAAGCCAAGGACGCCATTCTCCCGAGGCTGATGGAGAAAGCTGAGAGAAAGGTGAGGCATGTCAGGCGAAGTCGTCTGAGCCTGACGGATGTAATGAACTATGGAAGAATGTAATTTTAAAAGTCTTTTTACAAGCATATGCTTAAAGTTCACAGATAATGAAATAGTTTAATTTTATATAGTAAACATAATAGATGTGAATTGATGCAGCATTTAAAAGATTTATAGTGGTATCTATTCCCTTTAATATTTTGGCTGTGGTGTGGAGTCAGCATGTCATGGAGGTGTGCAAGCAACTCCATTAAAAATAATGTCATTTCTAGCTGGGGACGCCATAAAACAAGTCTAGAGTGGTGGCAATGTGTTTTGAAGGCTAATCAGACCTCAACCAGAACGCAAATATGCTTTTAGATTCCAGTGCTACAGTGCACTCCTGCTTAATTATTACTAGGGTAAATCTATTTTGAGGGTGTAAAACCAATTTAGAAAATTGGAAATAGCAAGCAGCATTGATGAAAAAGAAAGAAAGAAAAAAGGTGGGCTGTGGGGCTAGGTTATGACATGTTTGTCTGGGTTTACTTGTCCCATAGTTTGATACATTCAAGATAAGTCTGTGAATTTAGTTGAAGATATCATTCTAATTCCAACTTGTGCAAACCTTGGTAAAATAATTTGTGAAAGCAGTTTCTTTTTTAGTTCTTCCCTTCAGCCTGCCAGGGTCTGTTGCGACCGTTGCTGCTCGACGCCCTCACTCCGCCCTCTTTACCTCTGTGGCGACTCCCTCCGGGTCTGATGGATGGCTGGCTACCATCCATCAGACCCGGATGGATGTCTCCTTCCGGCGTCCCCGGACCGGCTCGACATTGCAGTTCCGCCATGTTGCCTGAAGATCTAGGGCGTGCGCGCGAGCGCGCTCTGATTGAAGTACCAGCAAGAGCGCGAACCTCAGGGGCGTCTCCCTGAGATGACGTCATCCACTTCCAATATTTAAAGGTCTCTATTTCTCTATCTAACTGAGTTAGCAAGGGGATTGCTTTGGCTAAACCTCCCAAGCTACTCTGCCTCCTTGGACTTACCAGAGGTACCTACCTGCTCCTCGGGGACCTCGCTCATTTTCTTTACTTTCAGATTACAGATAGGAACCGGTACTCGCTCCTCGAGGGCCCATATTCCTGGACACTCTAAAGATTCTCTACTGCCTGGAAGCTATCGCTGCTACAAACAATTGTGAGTTACCATCGCTCTCTCAGAGCTTTCCCTGGAACCAGGTACTCGCTCCTCGAGGGCCTAAACCTTTCCAGCTCCTGAGCTTCCTTGAGACCTTATGTTAGTTTTGTCATCTAGTTCTGTTCATGAACTCTGCCCACTCTGCCTACTCACTTTCTACAGTTTCTCAACAGCTCAGCCATCCTGGATCGCTGTTCCAGTACCTGAGGGACTACAGCCCTGCCGGGCATATCAGCTCACTACTGCTACCTCTGGTGGTTTCAAAAACCTGTTTAATAAAAGAACTAATGTGTGTCTGTCTCCATACTCAAGCCTAGCCGGTGGTCCCTCTTGGGATATCATCCCGGGGACGTGGTCATCTGCCACCGGCCCAGGGATCCACCCACAACTATATCAGATTCATTACAGATTGCTACTCCTTAGCAAGACGATATCTGAGACTCTACAAGATCGCTGACTCCTCCTTCTTTAGGAGCCATTACATCAGATTGCTAACTCCCAGCTCTAACATAGAGCTTTCCTAACAGATTGCTAACTCCGCACGGAGATTCAGAACAGGGTCTTCCAAAGAATTTCTGGAGCTCAAGACAGATCTTTTCATTGGTCTCTGTTTTCCAAATCATCCCTAGTGCCCCACCTAACTGGTTTGGTTTCAGGCTGTCCACAATAAATATGCATGATATACATTTTGTGTACACATAAGAGGGATAACTTTCAAACAGCTGTACGTGCTCCTATATACTCATGTACTATAGATCGGCGCATGAACATCTACTCCTGCGTTTTATAAAATATGGGCAAATATACCCTGCAATATGCACACAAATATCAAAAATAAGTGTGAATACATACTGCATTTATCCGGATAAAAATCCGACTTACCCAGCTAAGCAGCTGCACTTATACAGATAAGTCTTAAAGCGCTAATTATCCAGCTAAGTCAATTCTTTTTAGACTTATCCTTCTATCTGACATAGCAGGACAAGTAAAGCTTTTCAGACATCGTAATTTATTCAGATAAGTGCTGCTACTCAGCCGGATCCAGAATTTATCTGGATAAGTACCCACTTTCAAGATTTATCTGGCTAAGTAGTATCAAAACACAAACAGCCCAATATACTAGAAACCGGGAGTAGTGATACAAACTTGAATAAGGTTTCCAGGTCAATAATATAAATCATAGACGCCGATATATAATATAATGTAGAAAGTTAATATATGTAGGACTACTACCGACTGGATCTGCTAATCAGTCAGACCCAACATAGGAGGAGTCACATTACTTTATTTAATAATTATTTAGAGTCTTTTGTCATATATTCAAAAAATATTGCCATGGGAAATGTCGAAGCCACAACGGGCTTTCAATTAAGAATAATAGCAGTACTTAGCTTCAAAAAATGCAGTCCCGACATGATCACGTTTCGGACCCTTTAGGTCCTGCTTCAGGGGTTGATCCTTCAGAAATCCTTAGTAATGGAATCACGATATTATTCCCAAATGGCAAGCAAAACAGCGTTTTCTTATCTAATCATTCGTTGGCGGTCCGCATTAGGACCGCCAACGAATGATTAGATACGAAAACACATGCATTTATTTCCCTCCTTCCCCTGAAAGTTGGGCTTTACATGTGTAACCTGGGAGATCTTCTAACATGTGCTGGGCAATGAAATTACCAGTTTTACCAATCAGACTACCAGTTCACCCAGTCCATCTGCAGGTCATTGAGACCCTCCTGATTCTTCAGCTTCAGCTCCCCCCCCCCCCCCATTTCATCCGGAACCTCCCCCCCTCCCATCCAGTCATTATTTCACTTTTAAGGCATTTACTATCATTTACTCCAGATATAGAGCAAGTGTAAATATGTGCGAGTAAGCTGTGAAATCTACTTACATAAAACTGCTTATAAAAAAGCAACTTATATGCATAAATGTTGGCCCTGCCCGAGAACAACCCTGGTCCGCCCCTTTTTTACAGATGAAAATTTACTTGTGAATCCTCATGTGTGTAAATTTGAGGTTTATAAAACAGCATATATGCAAGCATAAGCTATTTATATGTATATAAGCTGATTTTTATGCATGCAATTTTTGAAAATTCACCTTTCATGCATGCATATTTCCTGCATATTCATTTTGGATAGCCTGAAAGTCGAGTTGTTTGGGTGAGGTTCCAAGACTAGACTGGGAAGCACTGTCCTAGTTCAGAAGTGCTCAGAATGGCATTGAGGGCCCAGGTCCCCTCACAGCCAGCCTGGTCTTCAAGATATCCCCACTGAATACTGATGAAATATAATTGCAAGTATTATGATTTAAATGACATGTTGTTGATGTGTACAAAAATATCTCATTTATATTCATTAAGGATAGCTTGAAAATAAGCCTGGCTATGGGGAGAGGGGAGGCAGAGAAAGGCTGATTTTATTATTACCATCCTGGATAAACAGTCTTGAAAAATCTGCAGTATTCCAGGAATATGCGTTCATTTTTAATGAAAGCCAAAAAATGCAATTAATAATTCCTTTTTCAATTTGTTCCAAATGGAACAAACTGAACTTCCTATGAAAATAGCCAACATTTTTCAGGTATTTTCATACATGTTGCAAGAAAAAACATCAAAAGAGCACCAGTCTCTCTGTTACTGCAGTATAAATATAGAACTACCAGTGAATTTGTTTGGCTTCACAGGACCTTCATACCACTCTATGGCAACTCAGAAACTTTGAGAATTTTGCATGCCGTTATTCGGGGTCACAAATAATCATCGGTCTGATGCTGTGATTAGTGCTGTTCCAAAAGTTCTTATTTTTTTTAGAGAATTTTTTTTAATGCTAATAAAAAAGAAAGATTTTCTCAGTTCAAGTGAGAAAACATAAAAAATATAAAGAATATAACTTTCCTTAGGATAGGGTTCATTCATCACAGTAGCCCTTGGCCTGATGTGAAATCTCGTTTCGTGTGCCATTGCTTCTGGGGCAAGTCATTAAGGTAACGCCAATACTTTATCCTTAAAAAAATCATAAAGGTTTCACTACAAAAGTGATAATATAAAAAGAACAATGTCAAATCATAATTGAAAAGCAGTTAGAAAAAGTTGAAAGACCGTTCAAAAGAAATTGCCGCACCATCTTCACTTAGATATTGAAACATACTCATGAATGATCGTCCTTTTCTTTTGGCATGTTTTAGTGAGCAGCCATCTTTCAGATCTAAACATCACTTCAAATTGATTTGACGGAACCCTTGATTTAAACACACTCCATAACGTACTTAATTCGGAGCACTATGACATCACTTAGTGCCATTGAGGCACATTAAGTGCCCAAAGAGGTACATATAGGGGTTAATTTTAAAACCTGCACATGTGCAACCATGTGTGCACGGTTCCCAGTGCACGCACAAGGATGTGGCTATTTTATAACATGTGCATGGTGACGCGCACATGTTATAAAATATGATTCCCGTGTGTATGTGCGGGTGAGTGTTCTTTAAGGGGTGCAATGGGGGAAATTTTCTAAAGAAACATGTGGCGATGCAATAGGGCCTTCCCCAGTTTCCTCCCAGTCCTCTCCAATTAAGGAGCGGACTGGGAGGGAACTGCCCTATCCCCCTAACTACCTTTCCTACCTTTTCCCCTCTCCTTCCTGACCCCTAACCCTTACCTAGCTAGTTAAAAAATTTTTGTTTTAAATATTACTGCTCCTTCGGAGCAGAACTACCTTCCACGTGCTGGCCAGTTGCCAGCACACAGTTACTCAGGACAGGGCCTAATGGCGCTCTCATGGTCCTCCCCGCCCCAACCAACCCAGACCCCGCCTCCAACCTACCCCTTTTGCATGGTGTTGTAGATCTGCTAGGAGTTAGCAATCTGTTAGGAATCTGTGTTGCGGGCTCCTGAAGAGGGAGGAGTTAGCAATCTGTTATAGATCTGCTATCTGATGGGAGGAGCAATCAGATAGGAGTAGCAATCTGTTAGGAAAGCTCTGTGATGGAGCTGTGAGGTAGCAATGTGATGTAATGGCTCCTAAAGGAGGAGGAGTCAGCAATCTTGTAATGTCTCAGATATCATCTTGCTAAGGAGTAGCAATCTGTAATGAATCTGATATAGTGGTAGGTGAATCCTTGGGCCGGTGGCAGACGACCACGCCCCCAGGAGGATATCCCGAGAGGGACCACCGACTAGGCTTGAGTATGGAGACAGACACACATTAGTTCTTTTATTAAACAGGTTTTTGAAAACACCAGAGGTGGCAGTAGTGAGCTGATATGCCCGGCAGGGCTGTAGTCCCTCAGGTACTGGAACAGCGATCCAGGATGGCTGAGCTGTTGAGAAACTGTAGAAAATGAGTAGGCAAAGTAGGCAGAGTTCATAAACAGAACTAGATGACAAAACTCACATAAGGTCCCAAGGAAGCTCAGGAGCTGGAAAGGTTTAGGCCCTCGAGGAGCGAGTACCTGGTTCCAGGGAAAGCTCTGAGAGAGTGATGGTAACTCACAATTGTTTGTAGTAGCGATAGCTTCCAAGCAGTACAGAATCTTCAGAGTGTCCAGGAACATGGGCCCTCAAGAAGCGAGTACCGGTTCCTATCTGTAATCTGAAAGTAAAGAAAAAGAGCGAGGCCCCCCAGGAGTGGGTACCTCTGGTAAGTCCGAGGAGGTAGAGTAGCTGGAGTCGAAGCGAGTCCTTGCTAACTCAGTTTGTTAGCAATAACAGAGACCTTTAAATATTGGAAGCGGATGACTTCATCTCAGGGGGACGCCCCTGAGGTTCGCACCCTTGCTGGTACTTCAATCAGAGCGCGCGCGCGCCCTAGGTCTTCAGGGAACATGGAGGATCTGCAATGTCGAGCCGGTCCAGGGACGCCGAAGGGAGATGGCATGGAGATGCCACGGTAGCCAGCCATCCATCAGACCAGAGGGAATCGCCACAGAGGTAGAGAGGGAAGAGTGAGGGCTCGGGCAGTGTCGGTCGCAACAGTACCCCCCTTCAAAGGGCAATCTCCTCTTCGGGTACCAGGCTTAGGTTTAGAAGGATGTGCGAGATGGAACTGATGAAGCATCTCTTTGTCCAAGATATTGGTCTGAGGCTCCCAAGAGATAAATCGGGGCCGAAGCCTTCCCAATTCAGAAGGTATCCAAAAGTCTTGCCTCTGTTTCGAGCATCCAGAATCTCTTTGATCTTAATTTCTAAGTCATCTTCTGCATTGATGACAGATGGATCTTGAGATTTGGAAGAATCTTGCAGAGTGTTATTGATGAATTCAACAGCAATGGATTGAGCTGTTGTGGATGTCACTGAAGGTTTCAGTGGAAGTGGTGCTGTTAGGGTACGTCCAAGATCCACTTCTAAAGATGACTCTCCAGTAGAAATTGCTGGATGATAGATGAAGTAGAATTCAGCAGTAACAAGTAGCTGCTATGGACATCACTGAGGCTTCAGCAGAAGAAGCGATGTTGGGGTACATCCAAAATCCACTTCTAAGATGACTCTCCAGTAGAGGTTGCTGGATGAGAGATGAAATAGAATTCAGCAGTAAAAACTAGCTGCTCTGGACGTCGCTGATGCTTCAGTGGAAGTGGCGATGTTGGGGTACGTCCAAAATCCACTTCTAAAGGTGGTGGCATTACCAGCGGAACAGACTAGCTGGTTGCCAGAGATATCTTCTTCGGATCTAATATGTGCTTTGGCTCATCAGACATATCCACCGAATGACTGGAATGTGACAGATATCTCTAAGTTTATAATCCATGAATACGGATATATGTTGAACGCTTTTGAGCCAAGGTGAACGTAGAAGGCGCAATGAATATCAGCAGCCAAGTATTGAACTGCCATGGACGGCATTGAGATCTTGAGGAGAAGTGGCGATGTAAAGGAACGTCCAAGCCCACTTCAAGTTGTGATGCAATAATGGATCTTCTAATTTGACGAAGTGACTCCTCAGGTTTTCCACTAGACGTCTGAGAATAAGGTTGCTTACTGCCCCTGAGTCCATTAGGGCAGGAGTCTGAACCAAAGCCAGTTTGCAGATCACGGAGATTGGAAGAGAAGGTGGAGGAGAAAACGCCGTATGGCCCAAGAACAGTCCTCCCGCGGGACTTAGGCCCGTCCGTTTCCCTGACGAATGGGGCATGTAGAGACATCATGGCTGGGCTGACCACAGTACATGCACAGGCTGTGTTTCTTCCGAAATCTTCTCTCCTTGGAGGTCAAGTGTCTATGACCAAGTTGCATCGGTTCATCTTTATCAGCAACAGAAGTTACTGGAACCATCCAAGGTGCAGTGGTAGTACTAACCTGTTTCAACCCAGGTAACTCCTTAGGCCGGAATTCCTTCACCTTGTCTCGGAGCCGATGATCAATCTGAGTGGCCAAGGCTCTTAATTCGTCCAGCGAGTCAGGAGTCTGGCGAGCGGCCATCTCATCCTTCAAGCAGGTATCCAGGCCTCTGCAGAAGAGAGTCTTGAGACACCTGGGGTCCCAGCGAAGTTCCGCTGCAAGAGTCCTGAATTCTATGGCAAATTCAGCCAGTGATCTGTTGCCTTGCTTCAAGTCCACCAAAGCAAAACCTGCAACAGTAATACGAGCAGGGTCATCAAAGATGGATTTAAACAAGTCCATAAATCCTTCTATGTCCTGCAAAATAGGGTCCATGCGTTCCCACAAGGTAGATGCCCATGACAGGGCTCTTCCATCCAAGTATGACAGGATGTAGGTAGTCTTTGAAAGAGCTGTGGGAAATAAAATTGGCTGTAAGGTGAAGTGCATGCAGCACTGGTTCAGAAAGCCCCGGGTCTTCTGGATTTCTCCGGAAAAGCGTATAGGAGCCGCCAGTGGTACAGCAGTTTTTAAAGTTACTGCCTGTAACTGACCTTCTTGGTTAGCAGCTGTGCCTTGTATCTTCTGGGTGTGTAGCTGATGAAATGCTGCAGTAAGTTTCTCCAAAGTTTCTTGCTGCTCTGAGATGCGTTGAGCCAGGCCCGGTATAGGCTGTAAGGCAGAAAGATGTGCCGGATCCATGGAGTTTACAACATCCCAAAGTTGAAACCAGATCCACTGGAGTTAACAACATCCCATAATTAAGCCAGATCCACTGGAGTTAGCAACCTGTTATGAATCTGCTAGGAGTTAGCAATCTGTTAGGAATCTGTGTTGTGGGCTCCTGAAGAGGGAGGAGTTAGCAATCTGTTATAGATCTGCTATCTGATGGGAGGAGCATTCAGATAGGAGTAGAAATCTGTTAGGAAAGCTCTGTGATGGAGCTGTGAGGTAGCAATATGATGTAATGGCTCCTAAAGGAGGAGGAGTCAGCAATCTTGTAGTGTCTCAGATATCGTCTTGCTAAGGAGTAGCAATCTGTAATGAATCTGATATAGTTGTAGGTGAATCCTTAGGCCGGTGGCAGATGACCACGCCCCCGGGAGGATATCCCGAGAGGGACTACTGGCTAGGCTTGAGTATGGAGACAGACACACATTAGTTCTTTTATTAAACAGGTTTTTAAAACCACCAGAGGTGGCAGTAGTGAGCTGATATGCCCGGCAGGGCTGTAGTCTCTCAGGTACTGGAACAGCGATCCAGGATGGCTGAGCTGTGAGAAACTGTAGAAAGTGAGTAGGCAGAGTAGGCAGAGTTCATGAACAGAACTAGATGACAAAACTCACATAAGGTCCCAAGGAAGCTCAGGAGCTGGAAAGGTTTAGGCCCTCGAGGAGCGAGTACCTGGTTCCAGGGAAAGCTCTGAGAGAGCGATGGTAACTCACAATTGTTTGTAGCAGCGATAGCTTCCAAGCAGTAGCGAATCTTCAGAGTGTCCAGGAACATTGGCCCTCAAGGAGCGAGTACCAGTTCCTATCTGTAATCTGAAAGTACCGAGGAGCAGGTACCTCTGGTAAGTCCGAGGTGGCAGAGTAGCTTTGGACAGCCAAAATGAGTCCTTGCTAACTCAGTTTGTTAGTAATAACAGAGACCTTTAAATATTGGAAGCGGATGACGTCATCTCAGGGGGACGTCCCTGAGGTTCGCGCTCTTGCTGGTACTTCAATCAGAGCGCGCTCGCATGCCCTAGGTCTTCAGGCAACATCTGCAATGTCGAGCCGGTCCTGGGACACCGGAGGGAGACGGCATGGAGACGCCGCAGCAGCCAGCCGTCCATGAGACCCGGAGGGAGTCGCCACAGAGGTAGAGAGGCGGAGTGAGGGCGTCGAGCAGTGACGGTCGCAACACATGGCCCAGCACTTCTGCACGTATAGGGAGATACGCGCATGGCTGGGCCATTTCTAAAATGCACTCAGCACACACAAGGCCAGGCCAATGCGTATCTCCCAGAATTTACGCAAGCCAAGCTTTGAAAATTTGGGTAATAATATACACAGTATATTTACTTCATCTGTATCAAAAACATTAATAAAAAAATATAGCCCACTCCACTTCCTTATTCAAACCCCAAGATGTTATGGACTGCATACGATGTATCCATTGCTGTTCACAACACGCCAGTTTCTTCATCCTATCACTACCTCACCAATGTACTGGTACCATATCCAAAATTGTCCATTGAATATCCAAAATTGTATGTCCAAATTGAATAAAATGTGCTACCAATAGAGCTTCCAGTCTACCTGTATTGTGTTCAATCAGTCTCACCCTGTTCTGCCACTTAGTCATCCTGAAATAATAAAGATTACAGGAGCAGTTGATTAGACAGACCACAAAAGATGATTTACAAGAAAATTTCTTTACTGTGGGATAAGAATGATCTGCTGTAGACATAACAAATTCAAATTGCATTATAAGAGGACACCAATGACAAGAAGGAAAAGCAATATTGGTATCAGGTTCATATGTAGATGATCAAATCACTTGATTGTGGATATTTAATCCGCGAGAGTATGCAAGGCGTGGCAAAGCAGCAAATGCAATATACATATTTTGCAGTATATGCCAATGTTTTCAAATGGATTTAGCAATATTTGTAGATGCAGTAGAGTATCTCAAAATGAAGGTTTGATGCTCGGTGATCTCCTTAGATCTTGGAGTCAAAAGAAGATCTCTATTAGAGCATAAAGCTTGCCAGTACACCAATCTAATACATGATGTGGGGTAACCGCTTTCCAAAAATTGAAGACCCATCCCTTTGGTTTATTCCTTGAAGTCTTCCTTGTTGGAATATAACTGCCTCAACTACAGGAATTGACCAACCCAAAGGTTCTTTTTAAAACTGGGCAGATGAAAACTTTGAAACATCAAAAGATTGTTATGTTCAAGCAGTTTACAGTATATCAAGATACATAGGCAATTGTGGTACTTGCATATTTTAATATCTAAATAGTTAATTTCTTGTTGATGATAATTAATTGAAAATTTAAGGCACGGGTCCAATACATTTAACCATGTATGGAAGTCTAAAAGAGATGACCCCGAATAACGTCATGCAAAATTCTCAAAGTATTTGAGTTGCCGTGGGGTGGTATGAAGGTCCTATGAAGCTAAACAAATTCACTGGTAGTTCTATATTTATACAGTAGTAACAGAGAGACTGGTGTTCCCTTGATGTTTTTTCTTGCAACAATCTATTGTGCATACATCAATATGAATAGTGGACTATTGATATTTTCATTTTCATATATGTGACATTTTTAAAAAACAGTCCTCTAGCATTCCTGGATCAGCTTCCCTGTGCCAAGCCTTAGCCCTGGGTCCTGGGCCTGGTGCTGAGGCCTCCAGTTGCTCCTCCAGGTTCTGGCTCTTGAAAAATGACACCAACCTCCTAGAGGACAACACCAAAGTGATGTCACTTTAGCACTTTCCTGTCATGCAGACAGCACTATTGTGATGTTTAGCTGTATAAATGTACAGCCATATCTCAAAATGCAGCCAACCATACCGACAGAAGATGCTGAAGTGACATCACTTTGGTGTCATCCTCCAGGCAGATGCCATAATTTTTCAAGCGCTGGGACTGGGAGGAGTAGCTAGAGGCCCAGGCCATGGCATCAGCCCCAGTCCAGGCTTATGCCCAAACACTGGGCCAATGTCTTGGTGCGGGGTCAGCAGTATTTTGGTCTGGGAAGGCACAGCCAGGACAGCCAGAATTCCTTTTTTTAAATCTTTGTTTGTTTTGGGGGGAGAGGTTTGTTTATTGTTTTTTTGTTTGGCAAATGAACCAAATATACAAAAAACTATTAAACCAAGGGCTGGATTTTAAAAGCCCTACGTGCGTAAATCCACAGGATTTACGCGCATAGGGGGGGCTTATGCGCGCCGGGCCTAATTTAAAAAGGCCCAGCGATGCGCGTAAAACCCCGGGACGTGTCTAAGTCCCGGGGCTTTACTAAAGGGGTGGAGGAAGAGGGGCGTGGAGTGGGCGGGGCCAGAGGCCTCGGACACAGCAGCCATTGCCTGCACGCGCAAGTTATAAAATCGGGCATACATGTGTGCGCACCGGGTAGCGCACACACATATACACCCGCGCGCTGCTTTGAAAATCTACCCCCAAGTGAATAAAAACTATCTCAAAATGAAAAAATGAACCAAACTGAAAATTTTGGGACTGCACATCCCTGCAATATTCATGAACAGCTACAACCATTCAGATTTACTATGAGGTCCATATTCAGCCGCTGTGCAGCTGTGCTAGTTAGCCGGTTATGCTAACTAACAGGGTATATTCCGCAGAACAGTTGCACCGCTGAATATACCCAGTTATCTTAGCCGGTTTAGGGCAGCCCTACGGCTTGACCAGAGTTAGCTGCAGAACCTATGCAGCTAATTTTGCTCCTCCCCAGAACACCTCCTGCCCGGCCTGTCTTATCTGGCTAGAATTTAGCTGGACAAGGGCTGAATACAGCCGGGTAAGCCATTTAAATGGATAACTATTATGTTATGTTTCTAAATGGCTTTTGAATATGGACCACTAAACCTGCTTTTCAGATGAAAGTGTCTGCAAAATTGGAAATGACAATTCAATTAGCTACTCATTACAGATCACTTAAAAGAGTAATATATTTGAGATTAGCTTGAAAAAAAGATTGTACCTGTAAGATTATGTTTGCAAAAATCCAACATTTGTTTTAGGCATGTTAAAGACACACACATAGTTTTCCATACTGTAAATTTTATGGATGTTAACCAGAACATCTGAACACAATTACCCCTGGTGCAGCCTAAGCAGTCATTAAACAGCATTATGGAAAAATACAATTAGTTCCCGGTAAAGCATCAGGGCACGTAAATCTTTTCCTCAAAATGTGACATAATAAATTGTGTTTGGAATGCAATAAATGTCTATGCATGCATTAGAAGGATAACAGGATTAAGGAAATGTGTGTAGTGCTTAGAAATTGCTTTTTTTTCCAGTTACAAATTAGATAATAAGAGAGTTTCTTATGTTGGCTGGCAAATGTAAAAAAAAAAAAGTATTCACTATAGTTTACAAGCCTGGTTTAAAATTGCTGTAAGTCCTAGCTAGGTATGCATGAAGCACAAAAAAATGTCATTGTGAATAAATCAGCAGGACAACATGAACAAACTGCACGTTGAATATCATAGCCAAATCCACAGTACTTTATCCATTTGAGTCAATGAAAGCACAAGCCTTCGACTTTTCCCATAGGCCTAGATTTATCATTTTGCGATAAATATCGCAAAAATAGTGCCTGTGATAAAAATGGGCTGTGGTTAGGGTAATTTTCCTGGTATTACTTTGCAATGTGTGTTAAATTTATTGCACCCAGTCCTGGGCAGGCTTTTATTGTATTTTGGATAGCTGTAAAGAGAAAGGGGGGGGGGAGAACCTCTAGAGACTCACAAAAAAGTAAACTATATATACCACTGTAAGAGAGGGCATTAGTAACTCGGGGTGAGGTTTGTGGGGTGAGTTGGGTTTTAGGTGGCAGTTTAACATGCAGAGTCATATGTACGAACAGTAGGGATGTGCATTTGTTTTGAACATATGCGCAATCCACGACGGATAGGTCCCTTTTCATTGCATTCGTGGGTCCGCGAAATGTATGGCGAACCCCCATGAATGCAACATATCATTACCGAATTTTTTGTGTGTCTTAAGGAGCAAATATAAAAAAAACGAATTAAAACCCCCACCCTCCTGACCCCCCCAAGACTTGCCAAAAGTCCCTGGTGGTCCAGCGGGGGTCCTAGAATGATCTCCTGCACTTGGGCCGTCGGCTGCCAGTATTCAAAATAGTGCCGATAGCATTTGCCCTTACCATGTCACAGGGGCTACCGGTGCCATTGGTCGGCCCCTGTCACATGGTAGAAGCACAAGATGGCACCGGCCGTCCATTGCTCCTACCATGTGACAGGGGCTGACCATTGGCACCAGTAGCCCCTGTGACATAGTAAGGGCAAAGGGCCATCGGCGCTATTTTGATTACTGGCAGCCGATGGCCCAAGTGCAGGAGATCGCTCCCGGACCCCTGCTGGACCACCAGGGTCTTTTGGCAAGTCTTGGGGGAGTTAGGAGGGTGGGGGGTTGTAGTTAATTAAATTTAAAGGGTTGGGATGGGGGTTGGTTTTTTTTTTGTTTTCCAACTTTAATGGAAAACGAATACCGAATGCAACTAATGGACGAATCGGGTTTCCCCCTATGAAAACGAATGCGACGGATTTGGGTCCCAGCGCAACGAATACCGAATAGCAACGTATCTTTTCCCTCTGCACATCCGTAATGAGCAGCACAGTTACCATCAATGAAGACTGTATGTGATTTGGAGGGATGAAAGGTACCTAGCTTGAACCTTTCATCCCTCCAAATCACATACAGTCTTCATTGATGGTAACTGTGCTGTTCATACATATGACTCTGCATGTTAAACTGCCCCCTAAAACCCAACTCACCCCACAAACCTCACCTCGAGTTCATAATGCCCCCTCTTACAATGGTATATAAAATTCAGAAATCAGTGGCTCTCTCTCTTTCCCCTCAAACTGGGATTTGTAATAAATCCCATTTTGGCTGTAATGCACAGCTATCGTAGGAATAATGCCAAGAAAAAAGGTGTAGTTATTTCCGGCATAAACCTGCAATAGTGTGCATTACGTTATCACATGCAACGTTAACCAGTCCTCGTTTCCATTTACTCCTCCCGCTTGAATAAAATTTTAAAATTTGCATACGCACTTCACAATGCCATATTTATCGCATGCATTATGGAGTTATCACGGGCATTAGGGCCTAAAGCTGGCATTCCCCTTTGTGCACCCCTTCGTGCATCCCCTAGTTTTAAATATTCCCCTTGTTATCTTTTATCCCTTGTTAACAATTTCTTCTTTATAATTGTTTTACATTTCTGACAAAGGTAATGTATGCTTTTTAGTATAATTTGTTGATTGTTCTACGTAACGCTCACAGGCGAAGTTATGTTTTATTCTAAACCGGTGTGATTTGTATTTTATACAGGAATATCGGTATATAAAAGTTAAAAATAAATAAAATAAATAAATACATAAATATGTTGCGCCCGTTAGTTGCAGACAGCTGCGACCTCTCATGCTCATCTCTTTTTCTCTCTGCACCATCAAATCTAGGACGAGTGGCGGCCTCTGCCAGTCACCGCCGACCTCCCTGGTGTTCCCAGGACGGCGTGGGTGCCGCCAACCGCCATCTTCCTCCTAGAGTCCCATAGGCGCGCCCGTGTGCACATGGGCCAGCTATGTACACGTCGTGGCGGGAACCTCGGGGGTGTCCCCTCCGGATGACATAGTCTTGCTACCTGTACTTAAGCAGACCAGCCCTATGCACTGGCAAGTTAGCAAGGAGTTTCCTCGTTGCTCAATCCACTACACTTGTACTATTGGTTTCAGTTCCTGGCTTGCTGTGTGAACGCTCTGAGTACCCGCTCCTCGGGGGATCTTCCGTATTCCTAGGCTATCTGCTCCTTGGAGGGCCTTTCTGTCTTTGAACTCCTGTTTGTTCTACTTCTCAGGATTTCCCTTGGAACTATGCCTCGTGAGAACTTTCTTTGTACTTCAACTCTACCAAGCTTTGCTGGGATTCCTTGCGGTGTACCCTGTGCCTCGGGCCACTACCGCGCTCTCCTCAGCAGGATTCGCTTCACCATACCCTGCGCTGCAGATTGCTGCTTCAACTTCTTCAAGAACCTTCTGAGCTTCCGTACCTCTGACTACCTCAGCATCACCATCAGTATACAGTCATCCTGGGCATACCCTGCGCTGCGGGCCACTACTGGATCTGCACCCCTGAGGTAATTGCTTCATCACTGAGAAGACTGTATGGTGTACCCCGCTCTGCGGGCCACTACTGGATCTGCACATCGGAGGTAATTGCTTCACTACTGAGAAGGCTGCCTGGTGTACCCTGCTCCGCGGGCCACTACCGGATATTTACATCTGAGGGATCACCCTGGGCATAACCCTTGCTCAAGAACTGTATCTCTACTGCAGTCCCTGCTCCATGGGTTCTGCTCTTTCTCCTCTATAATAAAGTCTCTCTTACAGTCGTGCCCTAAGCCTCTGAGACCGTGCCAACCGACGGTGAGGCCCACAGGGCTCCTCCCTGTGGGCAGAGTCATCTCTCACCTCAGCCCAGGGTTCACATCCATACCAAAATATAACACAATAAGGCCCTTTAAGCGATTTGATAAATGACCCCTGTAGTTAGCTCTTCTCCATTTCCCTTTATTTCTCATTCCTCTTTTTGCCCTTATCTCTCCCTACCTCTTTCTGTCCTTCCTTTTTCCCTCTGTTTCTGCCCCAAAATGAAAGCAATTTACAAAAGCCATTTATCGAGTAACTTAGGCTGTCTGAACATCACCTATATTCCTTTCCTCAGGTGCAACTATGCACAGGGATGAACATGGCATGTCCTTTTACCCTGCGGGAAAAGCAGGAGAGCTCCGAGGTAGGGGAGGCAACAATGCACATAGGTTTGCATTTTCAAAATTATGCCAGGTTTGTTTGTTTTCTTTTCTTCCCCCAGGGAAAAAAGTATCCAGAGAAAAAAGCAGGTCCAAATCTCACCGATATTCTCTTGGCAATTTACAAATGGGTCTATGTTCATGCTTTCCCTTTGAGAACTGGTGCAAAACACGCAGGGAAAAGTGCCTGCAGATTTTGCCACAGTGCGAGCATTTTTGAGTACTGACCCCCTTAACTAGACTAGCCTCCCATTATATACTTACCCTCCCTTCTGCCTTCCTCCCTCCCACTTTCTCTCACCTGATTGTCTCACTAATCCTTTTCTCCATTCCTTTTCCTTGGTGTATCACACACCTTCTTCTCTCTGACAAAGATCCACTTCCTTTCTGTATCTTTCCCCCCCATCCTTTATCCCCGCAATGTTTTTCTACATGTCTTTTGTAAGTCCCCCATAGGTTTAAAAACAGCTAAAACCTGTAGAAGTCCTCAACTGTCTTGATATGAATTTAAAGCTGGCTTGAAACTGCTGGCAAATTCGGTATAGAAAATGCTTCATGCAGACTGTACTGGGTCTGCATCGAATAAATAATTTTGCTACATTTCTGAATCAGGGAGGACATACCAGGGTCCCAAACTTGCAATAAACATATAGACATCAGCAGACTCCTCCGGGCTCTGCTTAGTGCTGAAGCAATGAGCAGAACCTGTAGCAGGCGACAGGAAAGGTCATTCTATTATAGGAAAAGAGGAAAATTAAAGAATAAAAGAAGTAAACGAGGAGAAGCATCATGGAAAAAAAAAAAAGGCAACTTAGTAAGGCAAAGCAAGTCATTTGGGAAATTCTTGAGTGAACTCCTTATCCTTCTGATGCATGTAAGCCCATGTCTGTAGCATGCCTGGCTGGAATTGATGTAACTCTGTGTGATGTATCATTGAATGGAAATTTCAAATTGATGTGGTTTAATGAAAAAAAAAAAAAGGAACTGTGGTTTAAAGGCTTGTGGTTCTTTAAATCATAAATGTTCTCAAGGACTTTAAACAATCACAAACAAAATAAATATAATTCCAGAACTTTTTTTTTTCAATGAAATATTAAGTGCTTGATACACCCTAAGCACTGATCATTGGTTAATTTGACATTAAGCATCAAAGGTAGTATTAAGCAACCAATGTGCGTGGCTATTTGCCAAACCATAGATCAGGAGGATATTTAAGCAAAAGTGATTCTATAGCAATATACCTGCTGGAGTGCAGACCCAGTGGGAGGCATGCCAAGTGTAACTCAATCAATAATGAATTGTTCATTAAAGCCGAAGAAAGTAATTTAAACTCATCCAGGCCCAACTTCTAGAAAAATTTGAAGTTTGTGTAAATCCAGAGAAATTCAACCAACAGCAATTTTTTGGGGGGATGCTACAAAAAAAGATATTTGATCAGTTATGCCTCCTAATTTTGATGACAAGAGGCTCAAAAACAGGGAGGATAACTTTAAAACAAGTGCACAGGCCCACCCACATACACAGCTATATGGATGTGCGTATGCATACACATGTATTTTATATTTTGCACACAAATGCTCACACACTAGATAAAATACATTTAAATCCACCCAACAACATGTTTTCATATGTTGAAGTCATTTTTTGTTACTTTTGCTGAGGATGTATATAGAGGATAGGTCGAATGGATTCTGAGTTTTCACCCAGACACAAACTAGTCTGAAGGCCACAGGCCAACTTCTGAGTGAACTCCTGTTTACTGTCTTGCACTGTAAAATGTTTACGAACAGGCAAGATTCTGTTTATTTAGTTATTCCACTAAGCCTATGATGAGAAAACTAGCAATTAACTTTTACTAAATCCTGAAAGAGAAAGTGAAGGCCACACAGCTATGACTGAGATCTGATAAGAACTCAGAGGGAGGGACCGTCGCTGCTTTCATAGTGCATAAGGAGAGACAGTGAGAAAGAGAGGGGGGAGAGAGAGTCCTAGACATGATGGTATGGTTGATCCTTTGGAAATGTAAGCTTTTTATATCTATGTAACAATTGTTATTATCTATCATTATTTCTTCTATACGATCTGAATTTATTTGTTCTATCCTCCTATTGCTCAAATAAACTTACTTTCTTACCTGGAACTGTGATATTCTGAAACAAAGTTTGTTTGTGGCCATTTGTGTTAGGAATAAGCTCCTGGGTTCAAACCCCCAGATATAATCCCAGTAATTGTGTGTAGCCATTTGTGTAGGGGATAAGCTCCTGGATTCAAGCCCCCAGGTATAATCCCAGTAATTGTGTGTGTTTACATGAGATTAGCCCCCCAGGTCAGATCCCCTGGGCAGGATACCACTGTGCACGGTCTAAACCTGTAACAGCATATCTAAAAGATAAGCAGCATATATTTTCAACATAGATGGATAAGTTTTGACTTATCCGGCTAAGTGGTGGCAAAACCATCATTTAGACAGAAAAGTCTTATTTGGCTAAGTAGCACTTTTTAAAGACTTATCCAGACATATATGCGCCTGGCCTATTTTATAATATGTGCACATATCTGCATGCAGGATAAAAAGTTGCAGTGCATTTGGCTGCATGCCCATATACATGTGTATGTAGGCGCCCGTGCACCCATTTTAAAGTTACTGTCTTACATGTGGAGATGTGACATACGCATTTTCTTTAGCACTTGTCAGCTTTATATGTATAAGTCTGCGAATTTTGAAACAGGTGCGTGTGAAAGAAATTACCAGTTTCATCAATTCGGCCACCAGTCCATCTCTAGTTTTTCAGCTTGAACTCCCCCTAGTTTACCCACATCCCTGGCCCAGTTGGCTATAAATAATTTAAGGGTAGATTTTCCAACGTGCTCGTGCGCGCGTCCATGTGTGCATGCTTCCCAGCGCGCATACATGGATGCGCCGATTTTCTAACATGTATGCGCCGGCACACATGCACGCTGGATTTTATGATCCACACGAGTATGTGCGGGCAGCGTGCCCAAGGGGGGAGGGGAGAATTAATGCAACCTCCATGTGGCGACGCATTCCGGCCTTCCCCAGTCCCCTCCCAGTCCGCTCCAATTAAGGAGCGGACTGGGAGGGAACGTCCCTAACCTCCTACCTTCCCTTCCTTCCCTTCCCCTCTCCTCTCCTCCTCTCCTCCCCATCCCCTAAACCCTACCTTTTCTTTTTTGTTTGTTTGTTTTACTACAGGGCCTGACCTGAAGTAAGTTGCGCGTGCCGGGAGCCAAGTCTTTGGGACAGCAAGCAATGGCGCTGTCCCAGCCCCTCCCCTCCTAGAACACGCCCCCCTGCCTGCCCCTACGAAGAGGCCTGGCACTTATGCGCGTACCGGCATTTACGAGCGTGGCCAGGCCCCTTTGAAGATTCGCCCGGCGTGTGCATAAATGCTGGAATTTACGCGCATAGGGCTTTTAAAATCTACCCTTTAATTCTCTCTTACATCATGTAATTAGCAGGTGAAAATATACTCAGTTAACATACGTATGAGCGTCACTTTGGCAGGTTATAAAATAGCATCTTGTATGCATAAATGTTGACACCCCCCCCCCCCCAAGAATGCCCCTAGCCTGCCCCTTTTTTATACTATCAAATTTATTCATGCCTAATTACTTGCACATAAATGTTTGAGGTTTGTAAAATATATATGAACATGTGCTATTTGTTTGTGCATCTGATAATTTATACGTGCACTTCTCTTTGAAAATTCACCCTAACGAGTTCTATTTGTTTGAGGGTAAAAAAATAAATATATGTTATATTATCTAAGGAAGCCACTCTTCCTTTTTTGTAAGGCAAAAATCACCAGTTTGACTTCCCATAACGTGTTTGCCCTTCTCTAACCATTCCACTTCTTTTTTTGGCGGACCAGCTTATTATTTTAGATTACATTCCTCGTTCATTCAGGGGCAATTCTGAAACTTTCCACACTGTCAGAGAGTCCACAGCTACTTTTTACTCATGGACCTTGCGCCAGTTCTTAAACCTAGAATACAAACATGCTTTTCCACTTTGAAACTTGCTGCACGTATAAAGAACCAGCAGACATTTCCACCTGCATTTTGTGTGGGTACTTTTTTTCATTGGAAACACAACACGTAGATCTGAACAAGGAATCTAGACGTGTTATTTCCCACTCCTGACCTAAACATGCCCCTGGGAGCAGCTCTTCTAAATGGCCAACACGTGCACTTTTGGCAGCATTAAGACAGTAATTTTAAAGCATGCGCATGTGTGCCCAGATAACTTTTACACTGCAATTTTATATCCTGTGCAGGTACACGCACATGTTATAAAACAGGCCTGGTGCATGTATGTGTCCTCCTAATAGAGATGTGCATTCGTTTTTGCCGAATTGGAAAATTTCAACTAAATTGTCCAATTCGGCATGTTTTGGGGAGCCCGAAAAACGATAGGGATTTTCCTGTTTTTTCTCGAAAATTCATTTTTCGGATTAGTGCGCACTAACGGGAGTTAGTGCGCAGTAACAGAAAGTAACAAAATCTAACGGTTTTTGTTAGTGCGCACTAATCCAAAAAACGATTTTTCGTGAAAAAAAACCCAAACCGCAAAAAAAACGACATTTCCTGAGTCGGCCAAAAAATGAAGAACAACACGAACACAAATAACGATTCACATCTCTACCTCCTAATATTAAGCGTTTACGCGAATAGCAGGGAAATTTCGGCAAATCAGACACACAAGTGAGGGAATTTTATAACTGGTGTGCATCCAAGAAATAACCAGTTTCACCAGTTTGCCCAGTCTATAGCTAGGTCCTCAAGATCCCCATGGTTCTTTAGTCTTCATTCCCCCTAATTGAGCCAGACCCCTCAGGCAGTTCGTATGTAGCTACAAATAGATTTATTCAGACTTACCTTATCTATAAGTCACTTTTTTTCTGAAATACCTGGACATGCTCCTAGGTGTGTAGCTACAAATGCACATATCTATTAGCCCCACCCTAGAATGCCCATGCCCCACCACTTTACGCCCCTTTTTCTCCCAATGCAAGATATGTGTGCTTCAGTACTTGTTCGCATACGTGGCAGGTTTATAAAATCAGATGGTCATGTGCATGTGCTAGATGCATGGCATCTCCTGGTTTAGGCGCACATATTGCTGTGAAAATTCATCTTTAAAGGAGACCATTTTTTAGACAGGCAATTCATGTGGGTAAAATGCCATCTACCCATGCAAATGAATTGAAATGTGTCCTTCCTGTAAGTCTAACTATTGCAAATACATGTGCAAGTATATTTTTTGTTTTAAAACAGTTTATAGACCATGCTTGCTCCAGAGAGGAAAAAAATCTCAGCTTCTAGGCCTAGGCATCTAAGATCCACTATGAATGCTTTGAGAAAAATGTTCTTTGTCTTCAAGGTGTTCCAGAGGAAAGTTGCAGAAATCTGTGTTAGGATTCATATTGCAAAATGAAATGAGAGGCTAAAGTTAGAACCTTGGGTGGTTGTTGTTTCCAAATAATGCAACACCAAGAGCATTTTCCTTGCTCCATTTCATGAAGGCAGTCGTTTGATTCTGACAACAAACTGGACACCTGGGTTAGTTTCTCAAACAACAAACCCAGAACTAGTTCATCACATGCTCACCGTGTTTTCTCTGTCTGCAAACCAACAACTTATTCATTTCAGCCTCCTAAGAAACGGCCCTTTCCTCAATATCACACTTGACCTTTTAAATGAGCGTCATCATCCCAGTATTCAAATGAAAACCAAAATTGATCTCTCAGTGTCATTCTTCAAGTAACTTTTTTTTTCCACTTGGTGAGCATTTTGAGTTTGCTCACTGAATTTTTCTCTGCTCAGGGGTTTGTTTGTTTTTTTTCCTCTCAGAGCGGTTGGCATGCACAACTACCAGAGCTGCGCGATGCACTAATGATACCATTTCCGTCTGTATTGTGGTAAGCATTTTCGATGCTTGGTTTAGTTCCATTCAGGCTCCAAACCAGAGCACCAAACCAAAACCTCTCAGAATGTGCCCACCCCTAATTTCAACACAAAGTTAGGCATGCCATCAAAGAACAATGAGCATTCTTTCTCCACCAGCAACAGGAAGAGATGCTGTGTCATAGTTTTCCATCACAGAATGGTCTTTTCTGGTCATGCATGGAATTAAGTTGTTTCCCCCCCTCCCCCTTTTAGAATGGAATCTGGTTTTGAAAACTGTGTACTAGTTTCTGGTTAGAAAAAAAAAAAAAAACAACACACCATTGAGGAAAGCCATACCACGCACATATTAAAGGTGTTTGACATCATATCCATAAACTATCAATTTACAAAATCATTCAAGAAGAGACTTGCATGAGCTTCAGCATCTGCTACTGGAGTGGTCCATAGTACGTAAGGGGACCTTTGTCCAGAAGACCTAGAAGACTGGCCTTTGCTGCACTAGCAACTGATCTTTAGTACATCACATGGACATGGTATGTGCCCGTAAAAAAACATTCAAAAGTCGCTTAAGGTGCTCACCTGTTCCTCTCTGGGCTTTCCCCAATGAAAACGTCGACAAAGTATATAATTGTGAAAAACATGAAAGCAATTTGCACATACACAATGATACAAATCCATTCTCATAGCACTGGTTGGCAACGTACAGCACTTTTGCTTATTTCTAGGGATGGAAATATTCCACATGAATTCAGAAATTGCCTCACTTGCAAGGTCCCCCCAAAAAATTTAGGCTACAATTATTTTTCTGGATTTAAATAGGAATCCTCTTTCAAGTTGCTTTAGCAGAAGAGCAGCAGATTTCTTCTGAGGCTTGGAGCAGGCTGAAGTCTCTGCAGCCTGCCTTCTCCCCTGGTGATATATTTTCTGATACTTTCCAGGAACGGTCCACGAGAGTCACTGCCAAACCATGGCATTTTCTAAAAAGTCACAAGTTTCCCTAAGAAGTCATGGAAAGGCCACCATGCTGTGGACTTTTTGAGAAAGCAGAGATACAGTTACCTCCTCCATTTACTCGGGGTTTGAGGAGGGTGCTTCTGTCCCTTACCAATTAGTTGCCTTTGATCATTCTGAATTTGGACAAAAAAGTACTCACATGGGACCTAACATTTGATTTATTTTTACCATTCTTTAATCATATTTAACTATGCTTTATCCTAGTTTGTATGAACCTAGAAAAAAACCCTATCCTGTTATTTTAACCGTCACACTGGCAAGATGTTCTGCCAAAGACAGTGACTAGTAGAAACCCATTTGAAAAGGAAGCCATAGTCCGCAGTAAAACGTCAACCTTTCCTTACCCTTGATATTAACACTTTTTAACAGGATTATGGGCACAGCTACCATTCAGAGTCACAATGATTCCTGCAGACCCGCAGTAGGAAGACTCCTTAAAGTGTCTCTCCCTGCTCTCCTGATACCCCTTTTCCTTCAAAGATAAGAAGATGGAGAGAAGCCCTGCAGACTGTACCTACCTCATCATGAAGCAGTTCACATCTTGAAAGCCGCTGCGTATTTGTGGCTCGTTTCCAGATACACTGGCACGACATCTTCAACAAGAAGTCGATTGGGGCAACAACATTTACACCAGGGCCGACCTGCTTCAGGGAGAAAGCACCTGGTCCAATGGAGACAGGATGACACAGGTTGCGGGGTCCGTTCAGGAAATAAATGAAAAGGTGAATTTTAAAAGCCAGGCATACTCCGAAATAGGGAAATGTGGGTGCATGTAGCACATATGCGTGTCCACCTGATTTTATAAGCCGCCCATACAAGTTGTGATGCATGAATATCTTACATCGGGTAAAAAAAAGGGGTGAAATGTGAGTGGGGCATGGACATTTTAGGGCAGGGCCAAGAGATGTGTGCACAACTACTTATGCGCCTCGTTACTCGCCCAGGTATATTTGAATGTAAAGGTGTAAGCATCAATAAAATGATTTCCAGGCATATCTAAGATGTTTGAGGGGGTCTGGGATAACTAGGGGGGGAGGGGAGAGCAGGCTAAAGAACCAGGAGGGTTTGGAGGACCTAGCTCTAGACTGGACAAACTGATGATGAACTGGTGAAACTGGTCTTGGTGTGGACGCATGACTGTTATAAAATTCCCCCACTTGCGAGGCTCAAAGACAACATCATGTGCGCATACTGTGTGCGCATACTTGTAAAATTAGGAGCACAAATACGTGCGCCAGGACTATTTTATAACATGCGCGAGTATGAGCACACAGGATATACAACTGCCACGTATCTGGCTGTGCGCCCATATGCACATGTACAGTACATGTGCACCTGTGCACCCGTTTGAAAGTTACCATCCCTGTCATTTTATATACGACTAAAGCTTCTGTCATATTGACTTTTTTTCCTGAGCCATGTGTATTGTCACTGCATTTGCTTTTTTTTTTTTTTTTAAGTGTTCTATAATAAAAATACTGCTTTGAATTTTTTCTCCACATCTAGCTTGGTATCTAATTTAGGGCCCTATATATTAAGCATGCCTCCCATAGACACACAATGGGAGAGAACCTGTAATAAATAAGCTCCTTTCTTTGATAATTCTTTATTTATAATCATGCTTTATTGCGCGTGCTCCAGAGAAGAAACTGCATTGTAATCCTTTAATTCTTTCACTATTGGAATGAGCGCTATACACTACTTTGCAATACTGGCTTGCTTCCCAGCTTCAAGAAGCATAGGCCTGTAAATAGTAAATACTATCTTCACAGAATAAACATTCTTGGGATGATGGAGAGGGCAGCAGAAGGAGCAGGGATAAGAGGTTGGGTACAGGATCTGGGATGGGGGTAGCTGGTATTGGTTTAAATAGGGGAATTCATACGTTCCTCTACCCAAAGTTATGGAAAACCAGGGAGGAAGGCAACTGGATGGAGTGAGTGGACCCTCCCAGTCTTTATCCACTATGTTACTATGTTACACCTTGACATGCTCCTTCTCTGCAGGATGCCTTTAAAACCCTTTTTTTGGGTTTGTAATGTTTTGAAAACTGAGAGCTCAAAAGGGCGGAAAGATCGCTAAGGTTAGAAAATGGCAGCGGGTTTGCGCATCGAAAAAGTGAACAATCATGACATAAGCCAGAATAAAAAAAGCCATTTACACTTATCCTGAAGAATTTTCCTGATAGTGAGGCATGCCTGGTGGACGTGGATCTGTTGTTTGTCTATCCTCCGTTAAAAAACAAAAAAGAGTAAAAGAATTTCTCACACAAAGGCAGGGGTTCATTTTTTTGATGCTGTGCCATACATCTCCAAGAAATTCTGCTTATCAAGAGACAGGAAATGTCCAATCTTACATGTGATGATATGCACTACAAACTCCGGAAGAAAAAAGCAAAGAAGCTCCAGAAGTCCCTGACTATAAAAACAAGATAGCGTACTTCCTTACTGGAAATGAAATGGTTGTCTCTACCCAGTTACGCTGGCATTTATATGGCATCTTAAACTGGGGGTGCCCTATGTACAGCTAGAATGAATCTCTGAAAAATCTGCAATCTAATTTGTGTTTCCTGATGCAGTAGGAGATAAAGTGGTATTTTTAAGGACACAGTAAGTAGCAATAACAGAATCAATCAAGAAGTGAACTCAGGTTTCTGTTTTTGGTTTTTTTGCCTATTATTCTAACGACTAGGCTACTCCTAACAGCAGATCTAATAGTGCCCTCCTCAAGTATCACTATTTCGTATTAATTAAGAGACATGAAGACTAAACCATCCACACTTGACTCACAACACAAGGATAACTGAACTGAAAAACAGATTTATTTATTATTTATTTATTTAATGTCTCTTATATACCGATGTCCGTTTGCACATCGCATCGGTTCACAGTAAAACATGAACTTTATGGGCGAAGCCCTTACAAGGAACAGATAAATACAGTTAACTTTAGGGCATAGCCCTTAACAAAAACCAAGGAAGAAATACATTGGAGGGGGGTATTGATTTACATACTATAACCTATATATATGTATATATATATATATATATATATATAAATAAATATAAACATAAATATTATAACATTTCAAGGTACCAAAATCAGAGGCATTTCGTAATCCAATATTCAGGCCGAGTTCACAAGTGTGGATTGGGGTTATCCATTTCGGAAGTAGTTTATGTGATGGGGGGTGACGTAGGGTAGGCTTGCTGGAAGAGCCAGGTCTTTAGTTTTTTTTTGAAAGTGGGTGTATATGACTCCATGCGGATGTCAAGAGGTAAGGAGTTCCAGATAGTGGGACCAGCTAGAGAGAAGGCTCTGCTTATGGTGGAGGAGAGTTTGAAAGCATTAATAGGTTGGGAACGTAGGGTTCCTAGGAGAGCTGTGCGGGTGGGTCTGTTGGAGGTGCGAGGGGTGAGTGGAGGGTTGATCCAATTGAGATTGGAGTGTAGCAGACTTTTGTGGATGATGGAGAGTGCCTTATAAAGAATTCGGGAGTGTATAGGGAGCCAGTGTAGAGAGATGAGTATGGGGGTGATATGGTCCTTCTTTTTGGAGTTTGATAGAATACGAGCGGCAGCATTTTGTAAAAGTTGTAAAGGCTTGGTGTGTGAAGCGGGGATGCCAAGGAGAAGTGCGTTACAATAGTCTATTTTGGATAGAATAATAGACTGAAGTACAGTACGGAAATCCATGAAATGGAGAAGAGGTCTGAGTTTTTTTATTGTTTGAAGCTTATAATAACATTCCTTAATGATAGAGTTAATGAATGATTTAAAAGTCAGGTGATTATCTATAAGTACACCTAAATTGCGAACCTGTGTGGGGAAAGAGGAGGATGAGTGTGTAGGTGGAATGTCTGGAAGAGGTTGCTTGTTAGATATGATTAAAAGTTCAGTTTTTTTGGGATTTAAAGCTAGATGCATGTCATTAAGAAGTTGGGTGATGGAAGAAAGGCAGGATTCCCAGTTATGTAGGGCAGTTTGGAGGGAGTCGGAAAATGGGAAAATGATTTGCACATCGTCAGCATAAATGAAATGCTTGATGTGCAGGTTGGTGAGCAGGGTGGTGAGAGGAAGCATGTATATATTGAAGAGGGTAGAAGAGAGGGAGGAGCCTTGGGGAACACCCTGAGGCAGACTAATGGGGTCAGATTCTTTATTATCCACAAAGACAGTGAAGATTATTGATATAAGTTCTGTTCAATGGTTGAAGGTCATTGAACACCTGTAGGAAGTAGGGATGTGAATCGTTTTGGAACGATTAAAATTATCGTCAGATAAAAGCTAGATGCATGTCATTAAGAAGTTGGGTGATGGAAGAAAGGCAGGATTCCCAGTTATGTAGGGCAGTTTGGAGGGAGTCGGAAAATGGGAAAATGATTTGCACATCGTCAGCATAAATGAAATGCTTGATGTGCAGGTTGGTGAGCAGGGTGGTGAGAGGAAGCATGTATATATTGAAGAGGGTAGAAGAGAGGGAGGAGCCTTGGGGAACACCCTGAGGCAGACTAATGGGGTCAGATTCTTTATTATCCACAAAGACAGTGAAGATTATTGATATAAGTTCTGTTCAATGGTTGAAGGTCATTGAACACCTGTAGGAAGTAGGGATGTGAATCGTTTTGGAACGATTAAAATTATCGTCAGATAATTTTAAAATCGTCCTAAATCGTCAGAGTGCAAGATACAATACAAATGCCCCCAATTTATCGTCATAAATCGTCCTAAATCGTTAAATAGAGCACGGGAATTATTTGGGGGAGGGAGGGAAAACCGGCACACCAAAACAACCCCTAAACCCACCCCGACCCTTTAAAACCAATTCCTTACTCTCCCCCACCCTCCTGAACCCCCCCAAAATGTTAAATTACCTGGTGGTCCAATGGAGGGGGTCCCAGCTCAATCTCCCGCTCTCGGGCCATTGGCGCCATTTTGGCTGCCACTAATTAAAATGGTGCCGATGGCCCGATAAAAAAAAACCCACCCGACCCTTTAAATCGACCCCCCTTAGCCTCCCCCACCCTCCCGACCCCCCCCCCCAAACCTTTTAACATTACCTGGTGGTCCAGGGAGGCCTCGGGGGACGATTTCCCATTCCCAGGCAGCAGCTGCGCTAAAACAAAATGGCGCCGATGCCCCTTTGCCCTTACCATGTGACAGGGTATCTGTGCCATTGGCCGGCCCCTGTCACATGGTAGGAGCACTGGATGGCCGGCGCCATCTTTAAAGATGACGCCGGCCATCTTTACTCATCAGCCCCTATTATACTATACTCTATAATAGGGGCTGATGAGTAATGATGGCCGGCGCCATCTTTAAAGATGGCGCCGGCCATCCAGTGCTCCTGCCATGTGACAGGGACCGGCCAATGGCACGGATACCCTGTCACATGGTAAGGGCAAAGGGGCATCGGTGCCATTTTATTTTAGTGCAGCTGATGCCTGGGAACGGGAAATCGTCCCCCGAGGTCCCCCTGGACCACCAGGTAATGTTAAAAGGTTTTGGGGGGGTCGGGAGGGTGGGGGAGGCTAAGGGGTGTCGATTTAAAGGGTCGGGTGGGGTTTTTTTTTAGCGGCGCGGGCCTCCCTAAAAAAAAAATTAGCGATGTGAATTGGAATCGGAAACGATTCCAATTCACATATCTTAACGATCAGATTCCCCCCCCCCCCCCAGCCGAACCTGATCGTTAAGACGATCTGGCACACGATTCACATCTCTAGTAGGAAGCACGATATAAAATAGAGATGTGAATCGGAACCGGAATCGGTTCGGATTCTGGTTCCGATTCACATGTGTTTCTTTTTTCATCGGGCCCGATTGCGGTTTTGTTTATCGGCTGCGCCCGAGCCGATAAACAAAAAACCCACCCGAGCCTTTAAAACTAATACCTTAGCTTCCCCCACCCTCCCGACCCCCCAAAAACTTTTTACATTACCTGGTGGTCCAGGGGGGCCTCGGGGGACGATTTCCCGTTCCCAGGCATCAGCTGCACTAAAATAAAATGGCACCGATGCCCCTTTGCCCTTACCATGTGGGGGTCCCTGGAGCGATCTCCCGCTCCCGGGCCATCGGCTGCCACTAATAAAAATGGCGCCGATGGCCCTTTGCCCTTACCATGTGACAGGGTATCCGTGCCATTGGCCGGACCCTATCACATGGTAGGAGCACTGGATGGCCAGCGCCATCTTGTGCTCCTACCATGTGACAGGGGCTGACCAATGGCACCGGTAGCCCCTGTGACATAGTAAGGGCAAAGGCTATCGGCGCCATTTTGAATGCTGGCAGCCAACGGTCCGAGTGCAGGAGGTCGCTCCCGGACCCCCGCTGGACTTTTGGCAAGTCTTGTGGGGGTCAGGAGGGTCCCCCAAGACTTGCCAAAAGTCCTTGGTGGTCCAGCGGGGGTCCGGGAGTGATCTCCTGCACTCGGGCCATCGGCTGCCAGTAATCAAAATGGCGCCGATAGCCTTTGCCCTTACTATGTCACAGGGGCTACCGGTGCCATTGGTCAGCCCCTGTCACATGGTAGGAGCAGAAGATGGCGCGGGCCATCCAGTGCTCCTATCATGTGACAGGGTCCGGCCAATGGCACGGATACCCTGTGACATAGTAAGGAGCTTCAGGGGGAACTTAGGGGATGTGGGCAGCCTGGGGGGGTCAAGCAGCCTTTTGGCTAGGCCCCACTCTCAGGTCTTTCCTGTTCGCCATGTGGTAGGCCGCTGCGGCATTTCGCATGTTGTTTCCTCTGCATAAGACTGCACTCTTCAGTTCTGTTGATTTGCTCTCGTGCATCTGGCTGTGCGTCCAAATGTGCGCCAAGTTTGTGCGCCTAGTTGCGCGCATAGGGGCATCTATCTGGACATTCATACGCATGCACTTATTTACGTGCGCTAACTGAATGGCCTCGTGAAAGCTCAGTTTTTGAACGCACTCTTCTCAGATGCCTGTTAAAGCATGCTGACAGACTGATTGTGCCTATAGCAAAGAAACCTAAGCGCCTTACCCTCTGTGCTGCTTGACATATCCGGGCATCCCAGCCTGGCGTTCCCTCTAACTTGTGTCAGTGCTGATTGAAAGCTGAGGGGGAATTACCCATCTGATTTTATTAAGCCCGATTCTTCCCGGCCTCATGCGGGAATGGGAAAAGAGCTGCCAGAGGGGGTCGCCTGATTTTGGAGCTCCCCTAAATGGTTCGTCAGCGGGGAAAGGTAGTTCAGTGGGCACATGACAGATGCCCCCTGGTTTTGACATAGATCTCACTGCCTTTTCTTGGGTAGAATGTTTTCAAGGACATCAGTCTTTTTTTCAGGTGCAGTCGTCAGTAGAGATGTGAATCGTGTGCCAGATCGTCTTAACGATCAGATTCGGCTGGGGGGGGGGAAGAATCTGATCGTTAAGATATGTGAATTGGAATCGTTTCCGATTCCAATTCACATCACTAATTTTTTTTTGTGAGGCCCGCGCCGCTAAAAAAAAAAACCCACCCGACCCTTTAAATCGACCCCCCCCCCCCGACCCCCCCAAAACCTTTTAAAATTACCTGGTGGTCCAGGGGGGGCCTCGGGGAGAGATCCAGGGGGGCCTCAGGGAAAGGAGAGATCCAGGGGGGCCTCGGGAAGAGATTTCCCGTTCCCAGGCATCAGCTGTTCTAAAAATAAAATGGCGGCGATGCACCTTTGCCCTTACCATGTGACAGGGTATCCGTGCCATTGGCCGGCCCCTGTCACATGGTATGAGCACTGGCTGGCTGGCACCATCTTTAAAGATGGCGCCGGCCACCTTTACTCATCAGCCCTAGTATAATAGGGGCTGATGAGTAAAGGGGGGGGGTCGATTTAAAGGGTCGGGTGGGGGTTTTTTTTTTAGCGGCGCAGGCCTCACTTAAAAAAAAAGGGTCGGGAGGGTGGGGGGTCGATTTAAAGGGTCGGGTGGGGTTTTTTTTTTATCGGGCCATTGGCGCCATTTTAATTAGTGGCAGCCAAAATGGCGCCGATGGCCCAAGAGCAGGAGATCACGCCGGGACCCCCCCCCCCCCTACTGGACCACCAGGTAACTTAACATTTTGGGGGGGTTCGGGAGGGTGGGGGAGGGTAAGGAATTGGTTTTAAAGGGTCGGGGTGGGTTTAGGGGTTGTTTTGGTGTGCCGGTTTTCCCGCCCTCCCCCAAATAATTCCCGTGCCCTATTTAACGATATAATACAAATGCCCCTGACGATAAATCGGGGGCATTTGTATTGTATCGTGCACTCTAACGATTTTGGACGATTTTAAAATTATCTGACGATAATTTTAATCGTTCAAAAACGATTCACATCCCTAGTCGTCAGCCCCAGCGATGCCCTCATGCAAGAGTGGCCAGAGGGCAAGCTACTATATCCCTTTCCCCTGTGACCCTTGCTGGGCAGAATGATTTGGAAAATCGAGAGTCACACAGACATGGTGCTTCTGGTGGCACTGGATTGGCCCAGAAAACCTTGGTATGCAGATTTGTGAAGGCTCCTGATGGATTCTCCCCTCTGGTTTCCAACTCACAGAGATTTTCTACGGCAGGGGCCTGTTCTTCACGAAGATCCGACTTGATTTTGTTTTTACGGTATGGCCCTCGAGAAGGATCAGTTGCTGTAGCATGGATATTCCATTGCAGCAATTGCCATCATACTCCAAGCGAGAAAGTTCTCCACGTCCTTAGCCTATGTGCAGGTTTGGCGAGTGTTTCAGGCTTGGTGTGAACATTGATAAGTTCCTCCTCATTTGGTTAAGATTCTGCTCATTTTGGAATTTTTGCAGATGCATTGAATAAAGGGTTGGCCCTTAATTCATTAAAAGTACAGCTGGTGGCTCTTGCCAGTTTCTGAGGTTAGGTGAATGGTGGACCCTTGTCAGCTCTGCCAGATGTGGCCCGTTTTTTAAAAGGAGTGAAGCACATTTGTCTCCCTTGCAGTTACCGTTGCCTTTGTGGAGTCTTAATCTAGTTTGGGATTTTTTGGCGGGCTCCACTTTTTGACCAATGCGTATACTTTTCTGTAGGTTACTGACCTTGAAAGTGGTGTTTCTTGTGGCAATTTGTTCTGCGTGTAGAACATCTGAACTGCAGGCTTTGCTTTGTCAAAAGCCGTTTTTACAGGTAACTCTGGGGGTGATATAGCTGCATACTGTTCCTTCCTTTTTGCCAAAAGTAGTCTTGGATTTTCACTTAAATCAGTCAATTTCCCTGCCGTCTCTGGACAGGGAAAGAGGTGCGGAGAAATATCGCCTGTTATGGCCTTTGGATGTCAAGAGGCATATCTTGAGGTATTTGGAGTGCCCTATCCCTGATACTGGGAGTGTTGTGATCTTCCTGCACTCAGTGCCCTATCCCTGATACCGGGGGTGTTGTGATCTTCCTGCAAGCAGTGCCCTATCCCGGTTACTGGGGGTGTTGTGATCTTCCTGCACACATCCCGGTATCAGGGATAGGGCACTGCATGCAGGAAGATCACAACACTCCCGGTATCAGGGATAGGGCACTGCTTGCAGGAAGATCACAACACCCCCGGTATCAGGGATAGGGCACTGAGTGTAGGAAGATCACAACACCCCTGGTATCAGGGATAGGGCACTGCATGCAGGAAGATCACAACACCCCCGGTATCAGGGATAGGGCACTGCATGCCGGAAGATCACAACACTCCCGGTATCAGGGTTAGGGTACTGCGTGCAGGAAGGTCACAACACTCCCGGTATCAGGGATACGGCACTGCATGCAGGAAGATCACAACACTCCCGGTATCAGGGTTAGGGTACTGCGTGCAGGAAGGTCACAACACTCCCGGTATCAGGGATACGGCACTGCATGCAGGAAGGTCACAACACTCCCGGTATCAGGGATACGGCACTGCATGCAGGAAGATCACAACACTCCCGGTATCAGGGATAGGGCACTGCATGCAGGAAGATCACAACACTCCCGGTATCAGGGTTAGGGCACTGTGTGCAGGAAGATCACAACACCCCCGGTATCAGGGATAGGGCACTGCATGCAGGAAGATCACAACACTCCCGGTATCAGGGTTAGGGCACTGTGTGCAGGAAGATCACAACACTCCCAGTATCACGGATATGGCACTGAGTGCAGGAAGATCACAACACTCCTGGTATCAGGGATAGGGCACTGCATGCAGGAAGATCACAACACCCCGGTATCAGGGATAGGGCACTGCATGCAGGAAGATCACAACACTCCCGGTATCAGGGTTAGGGCACTGTGTGCAGGAAGATCACAACACTCCCAGTATCACGGATATGGCACTGAGTGCAGGAAGATCACAACACTCCTGGTATCAGGGATAGGGCACTGCATGCAGGAAGATCACAACACCCCGGTATCAGGGATAGGGTACTGCGTGCAGGAAGATCACAACACCCCCGGTATCAGGGATAGGACACTGCATGCAGGAAGATCACAACACTCCCGGTATCAGGGTTAGGGCACTGTGTGCAGGAAGATCACAACACTCCCAGTATCACGGATATGGCACTGAGTGCAGGAAGATCACAACACTCCTGGTATCAGGGATAGGGCACTGCATGCAGGAAGATCACAACACTCCCGGTATCAGGGATAGGGCACAAGTTCTAGTCACATTGACTGATCACATTACTTTTTTTGTCAAGCTACCAACCGTTTCCATTTACCATCCCCCCAACCATCACCTCAGTGGGAACCTTGGTAACATCAATAAATAAGAGGGCAGCCAGCCAATAGGAATACATATTCATTCCTAACTGACCTGAAAAGTGTCAATTTGTATCATTTTCTGTTAATGCGCACTAACAATGGTTAGTGCGCACTAACCCAATTAACGATTTTTTAACGATAAATCGGGGGAATTCCTATTGTATCGCGTTCTTTAACGATTTACATCCCTAATATATACTGTGATGTCAGCTTTGCTCCATCTCCATCTGCTGGTAGAAGTTCATAACCCACTGGTTTTGGATCCACTTGTCCTAATTAGAGAAAAGGAAATTATCAGATAAGTAGTAATTTCTCTTTATTTTTTATTTTAGTTATAGTTGTGCATGGAGGTAACCTGCAGAGAATGGCAGTTACTACCCTTAATGGAACTATCCTTAATGTAACGCATGATGGTTACCTGCACGGAACAGCAGTTACTACCCTTAATGGAACGCATGGGTGTAATCTGATTGGAGCAGCTGTTATTACCATAAGCAAATTGTTGGGTAGACTGGTTGGACTATTTGGCCTTTTTACTATGTTACTTTGTTACTATGTGTCTCAGTTATTGCTAGAAGTCTGGATGTACCAATAGGTCCTTCTCTGTCAACATCTACTGCATTACTATTTCCTGTAGTTTTTTAGATTAAAAAAAAAACATTTTGGGAAAAATAATATTTTGGGGTATGTCCATTGTGGGGTATGTCCAATTTAAGAAAATTCTTTAGAGATTGTATCATGGTGAATATATGGTAAATGGTGTAATTGGTTGGCACTATACACAAAAATCTATTACTTTGTGTATAGTGGCAGCCAGTTACCCTATTTTTAAAAAGTGCCACTGCCTACACAAGTTTGTTCAGCTGCCTCTGCTAGGGTTAAATCTCATTAAAACATATGCACCCATGTAACTGTGAGAGACACCTCTTTTTCATCTAGCAATTATTTAACATTCATTGTCCTTAGAAAAAACAGAACCATAAGTGAATTAAAAAAAAAAAAAACAGAAAAATTGACCAAAAATCTAAAATTCAATTTCCTGGTTTGTTTTTTCAATGTTTGTCCTGATTTCTTACATGTCCTACATGTAGAATATTTGTACAAAACAAATTGCTCAAAGAATCATGTGGCCTTGTTCATTTATTATCAGTGTGCCTCTTTCACAGCATGAATTAGAAAACTTCCAACCTTCTCTTCTGCTCCTGGCTCTCATTGGGGGCTTTCTTGGTTCAATGCTGGTGCCCTTTTTTTATTGCCAGAGGACATTGGGCATGAATACCTGAACCTAAACGTTTATTTCATACGTTGACAAAATACTAGTCTTCCAGATCATAACCAGAGAAAGATACAGTTGAACTATTCAATATACTTTCTAGAAACATATTTAAAAAGGGCTCCAGGGGTGATCCGGGTAACTATAGACCAGTGAGCCTGACTTTAGTGCCGGGAAAAATAGTGGAAACTATTCTCAAGACCAAAATCGTAGAGCATATAGAAAGACATGATTTAATGGGACACAGTCAACATGGATTTACCCAAGGGAAGTCTTGCCTAACAAATCTGCTTCATTTTTTTGAAGGGGTTAATAAACATGTAGATAAAGGTGAATCGGTAGAGGTAGTGTATTTGGATTTTCAGAAGGCGTTTAACAAAGTCCCTCATGAGAGGCTTCTAAGAAAACTAAAAAGTCATGGGATAGGAGGCGATGTCCTTTTGTGGATTACAAGCTGGTTAAAAGACAGGAAACAGAGAGTAGGATTAAATGGTCAATATTCTCAGTGGAAAAGGGTAAACAGTGGAGTGCCTCAGGGATCTGTACTTGGACCAGTGCTTTTCAATATATATATATAAATGATCTGGAAAGGAATACGACGAGTGAGGTTTTCAAATTTGCTGACGATAGAACATTATTCAGAGTTGTTAAATCAAAAGCGGATTGTGATACATTACAGGAGGACCTTGTGAGACTGGAAGACTGAGCATCCAAATGGCAGATGAAATTTAATGTGGACAAGTGCAAGGTGTTGCACATAGGGAAAAATAACCCTTGCTGTAGTTACACGATGTTAGGTTCCATATTAGGAACTACCACCCAGGGAAAAGATCCAGACATCATAGTGGATAATACTTTAAAATTGTCAGCTCAGTGTGCTGCAGCAGTCAAGAAAGCAAACAGAATGTTAGGAATTATTAGGAAGGGAATGGTTAATAAAACGGAAAATGTCATAATGCCTTTATATCGCTCCATGGTGAGACCGCACCTTGAATACTGTGTACAATTCTGGTCGCCGCATCTCAAAAAAGATATAGTTGTGATGGAGAAGGGACAGAGAAGGGCAACCAAAATCATAAAGGGGATGGAACAGCTCCCCTATGAGGAAAGGCTGACGAGGTTAAGGCTGTTCAGCTTGGAAAAGAGACAGCTGAGGGGTGGATATGATAGAGGTCTTTAAGATCATGAAAGGTCTTGAATGAGTAGATGTGAATCGGTTATTTAAACTTTGTGATAATAGAAGGACTAGGGGGCATTCCATGAAGTTAGCAAGTAGCACATTTAAGACTAATCAGAGAAACTTTTTTTTCACTCAACGCACAATTAAGCTCTGGAATTTGTTGCCAGACAATGTGGTTAGTGCAGTTAGTGTAGCTGGGTTCAAAAAAGGTTTGGATAAGTTCTTGGAGGAGAAGTCCATTAACTGCTATTAACCAAGTTTACTTTGGGAATAGCCACTGCTATTAATTGCATCAATAGCATGGGATCTATTGGTGTTTGGGTACTTGCCAGGTTCTTGTGGCCTGGTTTGATTTCTGTTGGAAACAGGATGCTGGGCTTGATGGATCCTTGGTCTGACCCAGCATGGCAATTTCTTAGGTTCTTATGTTCTTCTGTTTTAATTGATTTCTCAAGATTGGTCAATTTACCTGTATTCTAGATTTAACAAACTAATTTGGTGCTACACTGAATTGTGTATCCTGCATTCTCCTTTTGGATTCACTATATTTCTGCCTTGCAATAGAGATATGAAGAAACAAGTGAATGGTTCACATGGGTTAGTGATTTGTAATTGTCATGTGAATGTAAGAACATAATAAGTGGCATGCTGTGTATTTATTTTTTTTGTATGCATGTATATGTGTGTGAATTTATTTATTATCTGTTTTATATTCCATGTACTGTAGGTATTTCCCCATCCCCAGAGGGCTTACAATCTAAGGGGTGAGTTTTCAAAAATTTACACGCTTAACAATTAGTTTATTTGCACATAAATAGCCTCTACTCACAGATTCTGTACTTTATAAAAGCAAAAAATATGGGCCAGATTTTAAAAGACCTATGTGCGCCGGGCCTATTTTCAAAGGCCTGGCCATGCGCATAAACCCCCGGGCCGCGTGTAAGTCCCGGGCTTGCTGAAAGGGGCGGTCCGGGGTGGGGCGGAGCTAGAGGCGCCCAGCATAGCGGCCATTTGCCACTGTGCCGGGGATCACGTGCGCAATCTGCGCCTACTCGAAGCAGGCACAAAAGGTAAGACAAAGATTTGGGGAGGTTAGGATAGGGCTAGGTGGTGGGAAGTTTAAGGGAATGGGTAGGAAGGTTAGTATAGGGAGTAGGGAAGTTTCCTCCCAGGCCGCTCCTAAATTGGAGTGGACTGCGAGGGAACTGCGGAAGGCCAGAGGCGTTGGTGCGCATAGGTTGCACAAATGTGCACCCTCTTGCGCGCACTGACCCCCAATTTTATAACGTGGTTTCAATGCATTGCATGTTTTGGCACATAAACCTACATATGCGCATATGTTACAGGGAAGAGATACAAGTATTTTATAAAATGCACATATATCTGTTTGCAGTCACATGCGCACATATATGCCTCCACATGCATTTGTTTGAAAGTTATCCTCTCTGTTTGTAACTGAGGCAATGGAGGGTAAATTGATTTGCCCTGCTTTGCATCCTGTCTCTGAAAATGGCCATTAGGCTCTTTTGGAAGTATCCAGAATATTGAAATGTGGAAATCCATTTCCTGTTGCTCATTCCCAGAAAGTAAGAGATTACCACCCCTAGTTCTATTTGGCTATTAATTGTTAACTCACATGTTCACCAGAAATCTGTCCAAACCTTTTCTAAATTCAGCTATACTACTAGTCTTTACTATACCCTCTGGCTACAAGTTCAGCATCTTAATTGCGCATTGACTACAAAAAATAATTTCTTAACTTTGTTTTAAATCTATTACCTCTGCTACCTATGATAATTTATCATACCAAGTGCACAAGTTGAATATATTAAATTTTGCTGATGTGCTTACTAATGGCCCTTTAAAAGTGTGAGTAATCAACAGCAACCCATTGACGCTTACGGCATTCTGCACATATACATATATTTTGCCACTGGAATTGATGATGAATTTTATAAATATCAGAAATTATCCATGACATGACCACGAATTCTTGGCAGCTTGAAAGAGCCATGTATATTGTATATTTATGCATGCATGTAGGGAGAGATGAAAGAGGTATTACATCTGCAGATTTCATGCATTCTTCTTTCCATATAAGTTAAAATAGCATAGGAAATTGTTTCTCCTTGATAAGTCCCAGGTTGAAAGGTAAGAATATATTATTGCAGGGTACAATTACAGGGTTCAAAGCTTTCTGAATGCATTCCATGCTTGCAGCTTCTGGTACTGATATAGGAAAGTGAAATATTTGTGGTTTCCTACTTGCATGAAGTGGAATGATTCCAGGATATGGTGGGGAAGGACACGCTGAGCGTCTGCCTCCATCAGACACAACAAAGATCTTTCTTCCAAGGGAGGAGGTTAACTGTTTACATGAACAAAGTGCCCATGTATCATAGTGCCGTCCTTTCAGAAAAAAAGTGGTCTCACGTATGTAAGCTTATCCCTTTAGTCTGTCTATCCTGTAAAATGAAACAAAACAGGGTTCAGATGGCCTCACTGAAGAAAAAAAGCATTACTGTACTTGGAAGATTAGGATAAGGCTATTAGTGTTATTTTCTGGGATTTATTTAGGAGAGTAGTAGGTGGATCCTTGGGCCGGTGGCAGATGACCACGCCCCCGGGGGAAGATCCCGAGAGGGACCACTGGTCAGGCTCAGAGTTAGGAGACAGACACACACTAGTTCTTTTATTAGACAGTGTACTGAACCACCAGAGATGGCAGTAGTGAGCTGGTAAGCCCAGCTGGGCTGTAGTCCATCAGAATCTGGAACAGCGATCCCTGGAGGCTGAGCTGAAGAGAGACTGAGATATAGTGAGTAGGCAGGGTATGCAGATGGTAACACTCACACAATGTCCCAATGAAGCCCAGGAGCTGGAAAGTATAGGCCCTCGAGGAGTGAGTTCCTTGTTCCAGGGAAAGCTCAGAGAGAAAGATGGTAACTCACTATTGTAGCTGATATAGTTGGTAGTGATGACTTCCAGGCAGAAGAGTATACGAAGCAAGTCTGGGATCAGGGCCTTCGAGGAGCGAGTACTGGTTCCAGACTGTCACCTGAAAAAACAAGGAGAGAGCGAGGCCCCCGAGGAGCGGGTACCTCTGGTAAGTCCAAGGAGGCAGAGTAGCTTAGGTAGCGAAACCCTTGCTAACTCGATGTGTTAGCAAATTCTGAGACCTTAAATATCCATCGTGGGTGACATCATCTTCGGGGGATGCTCCCGAGGTTCGCACCAATGCTGGTACTTCAATCGGGGTTGCGCAAGGCCTCCAGGAAACATGGCGGTTGCAGCGTCAAGCCGGTCCGGGAATGCCCGAGGACAAGTGGCAGGAGAACGCCGTGGCAGCCAATCTTCCCACGGATGGAGAGGGAGGTGCCAGAGAGGTAAGGAGGGTGGAGAGAGGGCGTTGGGAACTGACAGACACAATTAGCCATTACCTTGGATGCCAAAAAATCACCATTCACCTAGCGCACAGCTTTAACATGCAAAAATTAATGCCAGCCCTAGAGCTGGCGTTAAGTATCAAAGCACCCCAAAGCTCCACAAGAAAGCAAATAATAATGCTTCTCTGTGGTTCCTCCTACTTAATATTGTCACAGTACAAAGTAGATGGAAACACAGAAAACAGTGTCAGGAAAAAAAAGTCTTGCCAGCGGTCAGGTTAGGAAAACAGATGCTCAATATATGAGCTGGCGCGCGGGGATTTACTTCTCCCTCTGGGAGGCGTAAATCCCCCAACAAAGGTGGGAGGGTTTAGACAGGGCCGGGGGGGTGGGTTAGGTAGAGGAAGGGAGGGGAAGGTGAGGGGAGGCCGTTAGCGAATTCCCTCCGAGGCCGCTCCGATTTCGGAGCGGCCTCGGAGGGAACGGAGGTAGGCTGCACGGCTCGGCGCGCGCCGGCTACACGAAATCGGTAGCCTTGCGCGCGCCGATCCAGGATTTCAGCAGATACGCGCGGCTCTGCGCGTATCTACTAAAATCCAGCGTACTTTTGTTTGCACCTGATGCGCCTACAAAAGTAGGCGAGGGCGCCCTGTATGAAAATCTACCCCTTATCTGATTATTTTTATGTGTGTAAAGTTTTGAAAATTCAGCTTGGAGGTAATTTTCAAAGGAATTATGTGTGTAAATGCATCATACTATTGTAGCAATTTTCAAAAGCCCATTTGCACACCTAACATGCCCTTACGCATGTAAAGCCTATTAACAATTCAATGGAATATATTGTAACAATTTTAAAAGCCCACTTACATGGGTAAAGGACATTTATATGTGTTAAGCCCAGTTTTAAGTGTGTAAATACTTTTGAAAATGACCCCCATGTTGTTAAATCATATATCGAATCAGCCACTATTTCAGTATTGGCTTCTGATAAAGGTTCTTTTAAAGTGAAATGTGGCCCATTCTATTAAAATACATTTTTCTTACCTATTGCTTTAGTGTCAAGATATTTTTTTGGATTGAGGGGTTTTGTAAAATAGGTTAAATCTGAGTAATTTTGAGTGCAGAATATGCCTTGTTTATATAGATAATACTGATATAGATATAGATATGCATATTTCACCTTTTCCTTGTTGTTATGAACCCTGCCCGTGGGTCCCCCCACGAGCAGGCACTGCTTACCTTTCTGCTGCCCGACGCGGCTGGTGCCGCCAGAGTCGGGCCTTCAGCGCGGCTGGAGCCGCGGTCTCGCTTTGCTCACACGGCCCGGAGGCCGCCCATTAAGCCTCCTCTTTACCGCGGTGAGCCGCGGACTTCATTTTGCCATCATGCGGCTGGGAGCCGCCACCGCCGTCATCCAGATTTTTGCGGCCTGGAGGCCGCAGCACCGGTCTGGATTGGTGGCTGGAGCCGCCCCCGGGGCTTCCTGCAGCAGCTGGAGCCGCTGCCGTCATCGGGGCCTGCGTTCAGGCCCAGCCCTGCTGCCTCTGATGCCAACGTCGATGCAGGCCGCTGTCCGCGGTCCTGCACAAGCTCCTGCTTCTTCCTCCTAGGCGCGCAGCTGCGCCTCTCTTCAGAATTTAAAGGGCCAGACACAGGAAGTGTGCTGGCCCCACCTTTGGACTGATTTCCTGCCTAGCCCTATAAAAGGGCTGTCTTCGCATTACATCTTCGCCTTGCATCGGAGTTACTTCACTCTGGAGGCTCCTGCCTGCCAGAGCTCCGTCAGCTCTTCTTCGTGGAGCTCCTCTTCCTTTAATCTTCATGTCATGTCATGTCAAGTCAAGTCAAGTCTTCGTGCCTGAGGTCCTCGTCCAGGTGTCCTGGTGTTTTGTCTCCTGGTGTTTCACCTCCTGGTGTCCTGCCCTTCTTGGTGTTTGCTTCAGTGCTCTTGAGCCTTCCGTTCTGCCGGCCGTGGATCTCCAGGTGACACTTCCTCGTCTTGGGAGATGCTGGCAGTGGACTTCAGTCCCTGCGCTCCTGAGCTTCATGACCTGCCAGCCTTTGTGGAGCTCCGGATGACATCTGGCTCCATCGTCGGAGTCCCACCTCGACTGGATTCTTCCCTGTGTTCGTCCCGTTCTCAGCGTGGTCCATGACTAGCCTCCTCGGGCTGTGTAGGGCAAGCAGTGGGACAGGGTGGTCCGCGACCAGCCCATTGGGTCCGCCCATGAAGGTGGGCCTAGTAGGGCGCCCTGAGAGACAATGCCAATGTTCATCCTCCCAGCTTCTCGTCTCGTCTGGACTTCGTCAAGTTCCTCGTCTTGTCCTGGATGCCGTTGCATCAGTCTTGGTGTCATGTCTTTGCTTCAACTTCTTGTTCCTGATGTTGTCGCATCGACCCTGGTCCGGGATGCTGTTGCATCGACCATTGGTCCATGATGTCTTCGCATCAGCCTTGGTGTCATGTCCTCAACTACCTTGGTGTCATGTCTTGTTCCAGCCCTCGTCTCTGATGCCGTCCGCATCAGCCTTGGTGTCATGTCTTCGTCTGCAATGCCGTAGCATCGACCTTGGTGTCATGTCTTCATGTCAAGGCCCGTCTGCCCTCGTCCTCAGGCCAGGCCTGCTGCTCCATGCCGATCTAAGCAGCAGGTCCGAAATGGCTCGGAATGGTCGGAGGACCATTCAACTTCCAACATCATCATGCTGTTGGCCTTGGGAGTTTGCAGGCCTGGCAGAGGGTAAGACCGTCTGCTATGTTGGAACAGCCGTCAACCCTCGGTTCGGCCCTGGATCCGTCTGGGGTCGGGCTGAGGCCCAAGGGCACACGAAAACCCCGCCATGTAACAGAATTCAAGGCCTTATGAGGCCCCCGTCTCAACACTTGTCTCCTCTCTCTGTCTAACTCTTCCTTCCCATGTAACAAGCTGGAAACAGCAGGGTATGTTCATTCTTTTCTGTTTTCTGCTGTCTGTGATTCATTGGACACCACATCTATTTTATCATAGTTGACAAACAACCTACTTGAATCCATAATACTTATCTGCACAGCTGTAAGCCCATAAATCAGGAAATTTGATGATTGGTTAGGCCCAGAGATGCTGCTCATATTTGCTATTGGTTTCTGGATCTGCTTTTCATCTACAGTGTGGTACTGTCACAATTTTTTATTGTCTATAATATTTATTGGTTTAAATTTTTGTTGAGACCAGTTTCTGTGAAACTTTTAATTTAATTTTGTGTGTGTAATTATGTACATCGCTTAGGCCAATTGTGTTAAGCGATTAATAAATTTTTTAAAAACAAAAACAAAACATGAGCAAAGTGGAAGGACTAGGGTACTGCAAAACTGCAGAAGAAGACTTGCCAATCAAATTCCATGATCGGCTGGACATTCTAAAGCCTCTTATTATGAATGTAGTCTTCTCATCTATGGAAGAACAGACTCTTCCATTTCAGAAAATTGAGGCAGCTATTTCCCTCTGTGAATTTTATAATGTATATCTAACAAAAATAAAGAGGAATGTTGCCAGCACCTGCATTGCCGTTTTGCAAATTGAACTCCACCTCCTCCCTCCCTGTACTCTCCAGCTCCACCTCTCTCTCTATCTCACTCTTTGTATGGAACTTGAGCCTACCCCAAAAGAGAGCATTAGTGACAGTGGATGGCGCATTAACCCTCTCCCACCTTCCCCCCTGCCCTGGAAGAGATATATTGGAGGCAGTGGACAGCGCAATCTACCCTCTCCTCACTCCCAGATTCCCTGACTCACCAGCTCCTGTCAGTCAAACAGGATGAGTGTTATTGTTTTTAAGGTTTTGGGTGAACCCTTGGACACTGTGGCAGATGACCACGCCCACGGGAGAAAGTCCCATGAGGGGCCACAGGTCACGCTCAGCTTTAGGACACACAACACAGAATTATCTTTTATTAAACAGAGTTGAGAAGCAACCAGAGGTGGCAGTAGTGAGTAGAGATGAAGCCCGGCTGGGCTTGTAGTCCCTCAGGACACTGGAACAGCGATCCTCAATAGCTGTGTTGTAGTGGAGAAAAACTGAAATAGTGAATACAGTGGAGCATACACAGGGTTCTGGTATAGAGCCTCGTTGGTTGATTACTCACACAGCAGTTTCTCCCAGAAGGTAACATAGAGGCAGGCCCTCGAGCAGCGAGTACCTGGTTCCAGGGAACAGCTCTGAGAGAATATAGATGGTAACTCACTGATGGTGTAGGCAGTAGGGATGTGAATCGTTTTCCATATCGTCTTAACGATAGAAATCGTGTGGCAGGGCAAGAAAATCGTCTTAGGCACGATTTTTTAGTTAAAAAATCGTTAAAAATCGTTTTTTCCGATTAGTGCGCACTAACTCGAGTTAGTGCGCACTAACTGGGAGTTAGTGAGCACTAACTGAAAATGATACAATTTGACACTTTTCAGGTCAGTTAAGGTCAGTTTAGGAATGAATATGTATTCCTATTGGCTGCCCTCTTATTTATTCATGTTACCAAGTTTCCTACTGACAGTTTATGGGGGATGGGAAATGGAAACAGTTGGTAGCTTGACAAAACAAGTAATGTGATCAGTCAATGTGACTAGAACTTGTGCCCTAACCCTGATACCAGGGGTATTGTGATCTTCCTGCACACAGTGCCCTATCCCTATTAATACCAGGAGTGTTGTGATCTTCCTGCACACAGTGCCCTATCCCTAATACCAGGGGTGTTGTGATCTTCCTGCACACAGTGCCCTATTCCTGATACTGGGGGTGTTGTAATCTTCCTGCACACAGTGCCCTATTCCTGATACCGGGGGTGTTGTGATCTTCTTGCACACATCCCGATATCAGGGATAGGGCACTGCATGCAGGAAGATCACAACACTCCTGGTATTAATAGGGATAGGGCACTGCATGCAGGAAGATCACAACACTCCTGGTATTAATAGGGATAGGGCACTGCATGCAGGAAGATCACAACACCCCTGGTATCAGGGATAGGGCACTGTGTGCAGGAAGATCACAATACCCCGGAGGAGTGAGGGTCAGGCAGCTCCCCCCTGTCTGTGAAGCCAGCCTCTCACTAGTAATGCAGGGAGGGGGCTGTCTCAGACTTCACCATCCCCCCCCCCCCCCCCCCTTACCCACACACCATTCACTAGCTGGGACATGGGGGAAGTCAGGAGTGAGGGTCAGGCAGCTCCCCCCTGTCTGTGAAGCCAGCCTCTCACTAGTAATGCAGGGAGGGAGCTGTCTCAGACTTCACCATCCACCCCCCCCCCCTCACCCACACACCATTCACTAGCTGGGACATGGGGGAAGTCAGGAGTGAGGGTCAGGCAGCTCCCCCCTGTCTGTGAAGCCAGCCTCTCACTAGTAATGCAGGGAGGGAGCTGTCTCAGACTTCACTATCCCCCCCCCCCCCCCTCACCCACACACCATTCACTAGCTGGGACATGGGGGAAGTCAGGAGTGAGGGTCAGGCAGCTCCCCCCTGTCTGTGAAGCCAGCCTCTCACTAGTAATGCAGGGAGGGAGCTGTCTCAGACTTCACCATCCTCCCCCCCCCCCCCTCACCCACACACCATTCACTAGCTGGGACATGGGGGAAGTCAGGAGTGAGGGTCAGGCAGCTCCCCCCTGTCTGTGAAGCCAGCCTCTCACTAGTAATGCAGGGAGGGAGCTGTCTCAGACTTCACCATCCACCCCCCCCCCCCTCACCCACACACCATTCACTAGCTGGGACATGGGGGAAGTCAGGAGTGAGGGTCAGGCAGCTCCCCCCTGTCTGTGAAGCCAGCCTCTCACTAGTAATGCAGGGAGGGAGCTGTCTCAGACTTCACCATCCTCCCCCCCCCCCTCACCCACACACCATTCACTAGCTGGGACATGGGGGAAGTCAGGAGTGAGGGTCAGGCAGCTCCCCCCTGTCTGTGAAGCCAGCCTCTCACTAGTAATGCAGGGAGGGAGCTGTCTCAGACTTCACCATCCTCCCCCCCCCCCTCACCCACACACCATTCACTAGCTGGGACATGGAGGAAGTCAGGAGTGAGGGTCAGGCAGCTCCCCCCTGTCTGTGAAGCCAGCCTCTCACTAGTAATGCAGGGAGGGAGCTGTCTCAGACTTCACCATCCTCCCCCCCCCCCCTCACCCACACACCATTCACTAGCTGGGACATGGGGGAAGTCAGGAGTGAGGGTCAGGCAGCTCCCCCCTGTCTGTGAAGCCAGCCTCTCACTAGTAATGCAGGGAGGGAGCTGTCTCAGACTGGTATCAGGGTTAGGGCACTGTGTGCAGGAAGATCACAACACTCCTGGTATTAATAGGGATAGGGCACTGTAAGAGATGACTGTAGTAGATTGAATAAAGATCTGATGTTTCTGCTCTCCTCACACCAAACAAAAACAACACACAAGCAGAGAAGCCCTTCTTACAAAGCTGAGCTAGTGAGTTAAGTAGGAGGAAAAGTAAACATACTGGTGCCAGTGTGGCTACTTAAAAAATACACTTACCAACAATCAATTACATATATTTGAACTGTGTACAGTTCCAGCCAGGACCACCTTTCTAAAATGCACAGTGATTGGCAAATTCAACATGCACTAGCATTTCAGGTGCCTGCTAACAAAAATAATAAACAAACAAGTTCTAGTCACGTGAGTGCTGATCATTACATTACTTTTTTTGTCAAGCTTCCAACTGTTTCCATTTCACATCCCCCCAACCATATTGGTAACATCAATAGATAAGAGCACAGCCAGCCAATAGGAATACATACATACATATTCATTCCTAAGTGACCTTTACTGACCTGGGAAGTGTGAACACTTTGTTTCATTTTCTGTTGGTGTTCGTTAGTTTCCAGTTCCATTTCCCATCCCCCCAACCATCACCTCAGTGGTAACCTTGGTAACATCAATAGATAAGAGGGCAGCCAGCCAATAGGAACACATATTCATTCCTAACTGACCTTCAGTGACCTGGAAAGTGTTTATTTGTATCATTTTCAGTTAGTGCGCACTAAATCGAGTTAGTGCGCACTAACGGGGAGTTAGTGCGCACTAACTCGAGTTAGTGCGCACTAACACGATTTAACGATTTTTAACGATAAATCGTTAGAATTTCTATTGTATCGTGTTCTATAACGATTTAAGACGATATAAACATTATCGGACGATAATTTTAATCGTTGAAAAACGATTCACATCCCTAGTAGGCAGTGGTTTCTTCCAAGCAGAAGTGAGCTCAGGCAGCGAGTCCAGGAACATGGGCCCTCGAGGAGGGAGTACCGGTTCCAGACAGCGACCTGAAAGAAAAGAGAGAGGCCCCCGAGGAGCGGATACCCCAATAGAGTAAGTCCAATTAAGGAGAGGCAGAGTAGCTAGGTATGGAGAGCGAATCCCATCCGTAAGGAGTCCCTTCACCTTGCTAACTCGATTAGCTAGCAAATAGAGTAGGCTTTTGTATCCAGGATGCGTGACGTAATCACAGGGGGACGCCCCTGAGGTTCATGCCAAAGAAGGAATAAGAAGCAGGGCCACGCAGCGCGTGCGCCCAATGGCAGCTGAACAACATGGCGGGATGCAGCGCCCAAGCCGGACCGAGGACGCCGGAGAGGACGGCAGGCAGATGCCGCGGCAGCCAGACGTCCATCAACTGAGGAGTCTCCAAAGCGGTAAGGAAGGCGGAATGGAGACGTTGGGCAGTGACAGTCATAACAGTACCCCTCTTCAAAGGGTGGTCTCCTCTGCGGGTACCATGTTTAGGCTTCAAAGGATATGCGAGATGAAATTGACGGAGCATCTCTTTATCAAGGATGTTAGCCTGAGGCTCCCAAGAGTTTTCTTCGGGGCCAAAACCTTCCCAAGAAAGAAGGTATTCAAATGTTTTGCCTCGTCTTCAGACATCAAGAATCTCTTCAACCTTAAATTCTAGGTCATCTTCTGCGTTGATGGCAGGTGGTTCCTGAGTCTTGGAAGAGAATTCACTGAGTATGAGAGGTTTCAAGAGTGAAACGTGAAAAGCGTTGTGGATGTTTAGTCCGGGTGATAGCTTCAGACTGTAAGTGATGTTGCCAAGATGTCAGAGGATTGGAAATGGTCCACCGTAGCGAGGAGCAAAATGAGTGGAGGGTAACTTCAGTCTGAGATGTTTGGTAGATAACCAGACTTTGTCACCGGGTTTGAAGACAGGCGCTTGAGAATGGTGAGATTCATAACACTTCTTAGCATGGTCACTCACTTTAACTAGTATGTCTTTCGTCTGAGTCCACAGGTTATGGATTTCATCAGCAGTAGATTGAGCTGCTGGGGACGTCACTGAGAGCTTCAGTGGAAGTAGTGGTGTTGGAGAGCGTCCATATACCACTTCAAAAGGTGTTGATCCAGTTGATGTTGCTGGATGAGAATTGATGGCGAATTCAGTCCAAGGTAACAGTTCAGCCCAGTTATTCTGATGGCAACTCACGTAGGCTCGAATGAACTGTTTTAAGGTTCTATTGACATCCATTCTGTTTGGCCATTTGATTGTGGATGATAGGCTGAAGTGTAGTCTAGAGAGATGTCGAATAACTTGCACAAGGCCCTCCAGAATCTTGCCATGAATTGAGATCCTCGGTCTGAAACAATGTGTCTTGGTAGGCCGTGAAGGCGAAAAATGTGCAATATGAAGAGCTTCGCAAGCTCCAAGGCTGAAGGTAAGCCAGGCAGCACCACGGAATCGGCCATCTTGCTGAAGTGATCAACTGTTACCCAGATGGTACTCATTCCTCCAGAAAGGGGTAAATCAACTACAAAGTCAGTAGCGATGTGTGACCAGGGCTGTTCCGGAACTGGCAGTGGTTGCTAGGCATGTGAATCATTTTTTAACGATTTAAATTATCGTCCGATATTTTTAATATCGTCATTAATCGTTAAAGAGTGCGAAACAATAGAAATTCCCCCGATTTATCGTTAAAAAATCGTTAATTGTGTTAGTGTGCACTAACGGGAGTTAGTGCGCGCTAACAGGAAGTTAGTGCGCACTACCCATTGTTAGTGCGCACTAACAGAAAATGATACAATTTGACACTTTTCAGGTCAGTTAAGGTCAGTTAGGAATGAATATTTATTCCTATTGGCTGCCCTCTTATTTATTGATGTTACCAAGGTTCCCACTGAGGTGATGGTTTAATATATGGGGGATGGGAAATGGAAACGGTTGGTAGCTTGACAAAGGGAAGGGAAAGGGGGAGGTGAAGGGCCAAGCAGTCCCACTCCCTGGTCTCTGAAGGACAGATCTCTTCAGAAAATCAGAGCTGCTGAATGCAGGAGCTGTCTCCCCCTTCACATCCCTCTCCCCCCCCCCCCCATTCACTGTGCTCAAGTTTGTAGTTCCTGTATTAAACTAAACTTTTTTTTCACTAGAGTAGAATAAAATAAAATGAAGTACTTTGTGTATTAAACTAAAGAAACTTTACATAAAATGAAATTAAGTACTTCTCTATATGCTACTTTAGTGAAACAAAACATTTAATAAAGAAACTTGCAACCTGAGCTTCAAAACATTAACATACTATAGAAAAACTAAACAAAAAACTTTATTATTAATTTATTATATTTACAGTGGTTAAATTTAAAGAGCAGGCTGAGGCTAGACTGGCTACTGGCTAGTGGCTACTGCTGGCACTGTCACTGCTGCAGCCTGCTGGCACTTTTTTTCTCTTTCTGGCTAGTGCGTGCTATATCTGGTAGCAAAATGGCCACAGGGGACAGCACCAAGCATGCGCAGCTTAGTGCACACCTCTAGCTAACAAACATTTCCTCAAATGTTATTTTTAAACCATTAAGTAACAATTTTTGATAGTGCGCACTAACTCGCGTTAGTGCGCACTATTCAGAAAAACGATTTTTTTTTACCAAAAAAATCATGCCGATCAGATTTTTTTCTCCCCCCAGCCGAACCCGATCGTTAAAATGATCGGGCACACGATTCACATCCCTAGTGGTTGCAGCAATCCCCACAGTTGACCAGAAGCAGTTTTGTGTTTGGCACAGTTAGTACAAGATGCCACGGAGAATAGGGTATCTTTCTTGATAGTAGGCCACCAATAGAACTTCTGGATCTTGAGCAGGGTGCAGCGTTGACCAGGATAGCCAGCCAGCTTGGAATCGTGTACCCAAAAGAGCACTTTCTTCCTGAGGTGTTTAGGCACGATGGTCTTACCAGCGGGCACAGAATATGTAGTCGCTAAGATGACTTTCTTCGGGTCAATTATGTGCTGAGGTTCTTCGGGCACATCCTCCGAGAGAAAGGAGCGTGACAAGGCAACAGCTCTGGTATTTCTGTCTCCGGGGCAATATTTAAGCACAAAGTCAAAATGATTGAAGAATAAGGACCATCTAGCTTGTCTGTGGTTAAGACGCTGCGCATGGCAGAGATACTCTAGATTTTTATGGTCCGTGAATACGGTTATTTGATGTTGAGCACCTTCGAGCCAAGGCCACCATTCCTCTAATGCTAGCTTAATAGCCAAGAGCTCTTTATCTCCGATCCCATAGTTCTTCTCTGCCAGGGAGAAACGTTGTGAGAAGAGAGCAGGGACATAAGGATTTAGTCTCCAGTTTGGCTCAATACTGCCCCCACACCGACATCCGAAGCTTCAACTTCTACGATAAATGGCTTGTTGGGGTCAGGATGCTGTAAGCATGGTTCCATGGAAAAGGCAGTCTTTAATTTTTCAAAAGCGGAAATGGCCTCCGCAGACCATTTTGAAGCGTTGGCACTCTTGCGGGTCATTGCGGTCAAGGGTACTGTTAAAGAAGAGTAGTTCTTTATAAATCTATAATAGTTGGTGAACCCTAAAAATCGTCTCAGGGCCTTCAGGCTGGTAGGTTGGGACCAATCTTTGATACTCTCTAGCTTTTGAGGGTCCATCTGGAAGCCATTTTTAGACACGATATAGCCAAGAAAAGGCACGGAGTCTTTATGAAATTCACACTTGGATAGTTTGGTGTAGAGCTGGTGTTCACGGAGTCAGCATAGTACTTGCTTGACATCCTCTAGATGAGTGGACACATCCTGAGAAAATATCACGATATCATCCCGGTATACCACGACACTCTTGTAGAACAGGTTGTGGGGGGGAGAGAAGGAGGGAAGGAGGGGGGGGAACCAGGGTGAGAGAGAGGTTTGTTGGGAGGGGGAATGACTCAGGATGAATTAGGTTTTTGGAGGATTAGTGAACCAGGGGAAGTGAGGAGTTTAGGAGGGGAAGTAAATCTGGGTGAGTGAGGGGTGCGTGGGGCAACTAGGGTGAAAGGGAAGGAGGGAAGGAGGGGGAACCAGGGAGAGGGAGGGAGTCCTGGGGGAGGGAGGAGGCACCCAGAGTGAGTGAGTGGATCAAGTGGGGGATCAAGTGGGGGTAGGAAGTAAAAAAGAGAGAATGAGGGGATCAAAGGGGCTTTGGAAAGAAGGATAAGGGGAAAGAGGGGATGGGGGGTGAGATTCCACTACCACACTTCTCAATTATGCACGTCCTACACTTTACAGTATTTCCTCATCCTTGTACTGGCTTTTACTACTAGGTTAAAATAAAGATGATGATAATAAGGCACTACGGAATTGGAATTTAGGGATGGCCACTTTTGTTATATTTTGTTAAATTCAAAATGAATCAGATGTATTTTTATGTACATGTGATTTTTATCTTAAAAACTGTGAATGCTTTTTTATAATCTGCCCTGAATGCAAGAAGGGTGGAATAGAAATGTTTTAAAATAAATAAAATAAAATATGCCTCCGAAAAACTAAAAACTGTGGATTTTTAGTTTCAGAAAATACCTACACAGGGAGAGTAATTTTCACACGGCCCCAAATATGCGCGTATATGGCCATGAGGAAATCTACTACAATATTTTAATAATCTGCATCCATCAGGTAAGCGCAGATTCTAAAATATGTGTACGTCTACCCCCTAACATACTCGTGAATATCTGCAATGCATTGAAAGTGCGAGCTTTTCCTACAATTTTAAAAACATGTAGGGGCTAATTTTCAAAAGGATTTACAAGCTTAAATTGAGTTTTACATGAGTAAATGCTTTTTATGTATATAAGTGGGCTTTTGAAAATTGCTACAATATATACCATTGAATTGTCAATAGGTATGCATGTAAGTGCACTTTTTGTGCATGCATGTGCCATTTTTACGCATGCAACTCTTTTAAAATTTACCTTTAAGTGCATAAATGGGTTTTTTGAAAATTGCTATGATAGTATGTTACATTTACTCGCCAAATTGTGACTTGCTCCAATAAAACCTGTTTACAAGTGGAAGATGGCATATTTTAAAACATATTCACGTAATTGGATTCACCAGTTTGCCAAAACCTCCACCAATTCACCCAGTCCTTCTCCAGGTCATCGACACCCTCCTAGTTCTTCACTGAACTCTCCCCATTCACCCAGATCCCCCAACCAACCAACAGTAAACAATAGATGAGTCTTATATCGATTGCACAAGATAATTAGTAGATGTAAAATTACTTGAATAAGTTGCCAAATGTACATGAGTAATTTTCTTATAAAATAGCAACTTGTCTGCATATCTCATGGCACTGTCCCAAAACATCCCTACACCACCCCTTTTTTCGTGTATAAATGTGTGCGCAAGACTGAAAATACACGCGTACTTTTGATGTTTATAAAATAGCGTGCACACCAGAACAAGCCTCTTATGTGCATAAATACTAATTTTATGCATGTAAATGTTTTGAAAATTCCCCCCACTATTTGCAAATAGTGAGGTAGATTTTAAAAGGGTTACACGCATAAGTTATGGGGCAGATTTCAATAGATACACAAGTAGCTGCGCGTATCCATTAAAATCTGGGGTTGGCACGTGCAAGGCTGCCCAAGGCTGCCCAAAATCGGCAGCCTGCGCGCGCCGAGCCGCACAGCCTGCCTCCATTCCCTCCGAGGCCTCCATTCCCTCCGAGGCCACTCTGAAATCGGAGCAGTCTCGGAGGGAACTTTCCCTCTACTCCCCCGCACCTTCCCTTCCCTTCCCTTACCTAACCCACCCCCCCCACCTTTGTCGGCAAAGTTACGCCTGCTGGAAGCAGGCGTAACTTTGCGCGCACCGGGCCAGCTATCGCGCTCCATGTTCCGGTCTGGGGGCTGGTCCGGAGGCCGCGGCCATGCCCCCGGAACGCCCCTGGGCCGAAACCACGCCCGCGGCGCCGCCCCCGAAACGCCGTGTCACTACCGGCATGTCCTCGAAACGCCCCCCCTCCCGACACGCCCCTCCATGCAAGCCCCGGGACTTACGCGCATCCCGGGGCTTGCACGTGCCACCGAGCCTATGCAAAATAGGCGCAGGGGAGTTTTGAAAGGGTTACACGCATAGGGGTAGATTTTCAAAGGGGTACGCACGTAAGATACGCGCGTACCCCCAGAAAACCTACCCCAAACCCCCCCTGCGCACGCCGAGCCTATTTTGCATAGGTTTGGCGGCGCACGGAAGCCCCGGGCCGCACGGAAGTCCCGGGGCTTTCCTGGGGGGGGGGGGCGTGGTGGCAGCGTGTCGAGGGTGCATCGTGGCGGCATGTGATTCGGGGGAGTTCCTGGGCGTGGCCGCTGCCGTGGTTTCGACCCGGGTGCGTTTTGGGGGCATGGTTGAGGCCTCCGAAATTCCTCCTGGGCCAGGGAATAGTGCGGCGGCGGCCAGCCAGCGTGCATGAGTTACACCTGCCTGGGGCAGGCGTAACTTTCGTGATAAAGGTAGGGGGTGTAGATAGGGCTGGGGGGGTGGGTTAGGTAGGGGAAGAGAGGGGAAGGTGGGGGGAGGCCGAAGGAAAGTTCCCTCTGAGGCTGCTCCGATTTCGGAGCGGCCTCGGAGGGAACGGGTAGCGCGCGCAGGGCTCGGCGCACGCAAGGTGCACAAATTTTATAAGATACGTGTGGCTACGCGCATATCTTATAAAATCCGGCGTACTTTTGTTTGTGCCTGGTGCGAGAACAAAAGTACGCGTGGGAGTAGTTTTATAAAATCTACCCCAGTGTGTGCTATCTGCTTAAGCAAATTTATTTTTTTTAATTTATAGCATTTTAAGTTATAAATCCAATTACATTTCAATTAAATTGAAAAAGAAATAAAATAAAGGCAAACCCACTAGAGACAGACAAGAAAAAGAAAAATCATGTTGCCCAAAATAATTTGAGGAGACCCGAAAAGGAAAATGAAGAGCAGGACATGCATTTAAAGGAAAATATAACCTCTAGATTTACATAAGAACATAAGATATGACATACAGGGTCAGACCAAGGGTCCATCAAGCACAGAATCCTGTTTCCAACAGTGGCCAATCCAAGTCACAAGTACCTGGCAATTACCCAAATATTAAATAGATCCCATGCTACTAATGCCCTATTGATTAATAGCAGTTTATGGACTTCTCCTCCAGGAATTTATCCAAATCTTTTTTTTTAAACCCAGCTACACTAACTGCCTTAACAACATCTTCTGATAATGAATTTGCCTCACTCAATACAATATTGCTCACAAATGATGGATATAAAAATCATTAAGGAGATAAGCTATTCTTGGGAACAACTAGAAATGCTACTTTAGTAGAAAGAAACATTTTAATTATTTAGGATCAAAAAAGAAGTATGTCTCAAAATTTTACAAGATATGTGTAAGGAAATCTAGGAAATAAATCAGCACCAATACCTAACCCTTCTCAGTGCATCTACAAACAAATGTTATTTTTCTTTTTCTTGATTGCATAGCTTCTCCTAGGACAAGGAGAATGGTAGTCCTCACACATAGGTGACATCATCGGATGGATTTTCTGGAACTTTGACCAGGCACACTGAGCATGCCCAGAAAGCCCTAGTCCACATGGCCACGCAGAGTCCCTCTTCAGTTTCTCTTTTTCCACTGGGCTGTCACATTGCGGTTTCTGAGCTCAGGTTAATTTTCTAACATTTTGGAAAACTTTCACCAATTTTGTCAGTGTGTATCACATTTTTTCCCCAATTGCATATCCCTCTCATTCCCTCTAGCTTCCAATTGGTTTTTCATCGGTTCGGTTTCTTTCAATTTGTTCCCCTGTGGCGGAGGTGCTTCGGTGCCCACCAGCGTGGGTCGCTGGTGGGCCCCTTTAGTTCACCTCACCATGGCCTCGTCGGGTTTTCACCGATGCCCCCAGTGCCTGAGGACCATGTCCATCACGGACCTGAATGAAGTGTGCATCCCATCCTCTGCCTGGGGGCATTGCATGACATTCGGGGGTGCCGCATGTGTGACCAAATGACCCGTAAATGAAGGTTGCGCTCGCCTTGCAAGATGGAGAAGCTCTTTAGGCGGAGGAAGTCCGAGCCATTGGCATCGGTGGCATTGATGCTAAAATACCACTGAGACGTACCAATGAACTCCGAACCATCAACATTGGCGGGGCCGTCAGCTCTATCGATACCATTGATGCCATTGGCTGGGCCCCTTTCGGTCTCTTCCAGATCAAGGACATCAGGTTTGTTATTTTCAGCCTTGGCACTGGGGAAAGACCAGGCCAAGCACCGAGGGAAGCCAAGGAAGCATCGGCATCAGTCACCCTTGATGCATGGTGCCAGGCTTGGGTTGGTGCTGGCTCTTGCTGCAATGCCCCCAAAGCAACCCCACGGCAAGGAGTGCCTTTCCTCCATTGATGCCGGGGGTCCCAGGTGGTCTTCATTGGTCCAACTGTCTGTCGCTGATCTACCTTGAGGTTCCGAGGAAGATCTGGCCAACCCTCCTACCTCCCAGTCCATTTTAGCATCGGCAACTTTTGAGGAGGAGTTGGAGCATCGAGTCTGGCTGGCAGTTGACTGGGCACTCTGGGGCTTCGAGCCAATGGCACAGACAGTATTGGTGCCCAGGCTCTCTCTGCTGGAACTGCTGCTGGAGCGTCTCAACTTGCTCAACAGGGTGTTACTGACCAGGAAAGAGATCTAGGCATCATAGTGGGTAATACAATGAAATTGTCGACACAGTGTGCTGTGGCGATCAAAAAAGTAACAGAATGATAGGACTTATTAGGAAGGGAATGGAAAATAAAATGGAGGATGTCATAATGCCTTTGTATTGTTCCATGATGAGACCGCACCTTGAATACTGTGTGCAATTCTGGTCACCATATCTCAAAAAGGATATAGCTGCACTGGAGAAAGTGCAGAGAAGAGCGACCAAAATGATTTGGAGCATGGAACAGCTGCCCTATGAGGAAAGGCTAAAGAAGTTAGGGCTGTTCAGTTTGGAGAAAAGATGACTGAGAGGGGATATGATAGACATCTACAAAATAATAAAAGGACATGAACAAGTTAATGTAAATCAGTTATTTAATCTCTCAGATAATAGAAGGACCAGGGGGCACTCCATGAAGTTAGCAAATAGTTCATTTAAAACAAATCGAAGAAAATTCTTTTTCACTCAGCGCATAGTTAAACTTTGGAATTAATTGCCAGGGAATGTGGTTTCAGCAGTTAGTGTTACTGGGTTTAAAAATGGTTTGGATACGCTCCTAGAAGTTAAATCCATAAACTATTACGGTAATTAATAAGCAATAGTAGTTTGTGATTTATCTAATGTTTGGGTACTTGACAGGTTCATGTGACTTGGACTGGGCACTGTTGGAAACAGGATACTGGGTTTGATGGACCCTTGTCTGACCCAGTATGATATTTCTTATGTTCTTATGTACATAGGTGTACTATATTGGCTATGCATTATCAGAAGTGTAAAAAAAGCGCAAGTTTTATGTGTTGTGTAATAAAGTAAAAGAAAAGAGTTTATTGCAGGCCAATCTTACTATTTTTCCTCAAGCATAAAAAAAATCTTTAAAGATGTTAAAATTGACCCTACATGTAGTAGAAGGATTGGTGGTAGCACTTGCTCGGGGTTGGAATTTGCCAGCCTAGAACAAGAGTAAATATATTTCTATCCGAGGTTCCACTAGAAGCACATTAAAAAAGCACATGTATATTAGGGCATTAATGGAGTGCCTTTGGAGCTTATTCTCCTGTATGCACCCAGTATGGTGTTTTCAGGCCATGATGAACATCTTTCTGGCCATTTCTTTTTATAACAGGAGCTGTCCAGCAAAATGCAAATACTTCCCATTATTTAGCCTCCAGAGGCCAAAAATGATTTTAGGGGAATTGATCCCCCATCTATTTTCTAGTCTCTGGACAATTTTCTCTATACAATTTAAGGTTATTTGTCCATAGCATACAACTCTATCTGCATAAAAAGAAAGAATACTGGTCTACAGCCAATCAGTAACACCTATTACAAAAAATATATATGTTAATATATGTAATTTTGTAATCAGCCAGTGTGACAGAACAATTTGTTAGGAATGTGCAGCCCCCAAATATTTTGGGTTAGTTTGTTTATTCTTTTCAGGGGTTCAGTTTTATTTGGTTTGTTTATTGGGGGGGGGGGGGGGGTTTTCAGTTCAGTTTATTTGTAAAACCAAAAAAAAAGGATCTCTGTTGGCCCTAGCCGGGCCTTGCCAGGCCACAAATTTGCCTGGCCTGGCGCTGAGATCTAGCCCTGTCACCAAGGCCGAGACTTAGGCCCTGACCAGTGATGAGGCCAGGGCTGGTATCCTCCCCATGTGTCACTGCCATGGACCAGGGAGCTCCCACTCCCACCCCTATCCCCACTTACCCTGTTTCCTGGGTCCAATTGGTAAATGGGCACGTGTGATGTCTGGTTACTCCCTCCTGGCTCCCAGCACTTTAAAAATGGCACTATCCACCTGGAGAATGGCACCAAAGTAATGTCACCGGCACCTTGCTCTGCTGAGGCCAGCACTATTTTGATATTGGCCACAGAAATGTAAGGCCATATATCAAAATGATGCCAGCAACACTGGTAGTAGGTGCTAAAGTAACATCACTTCGGAGCCATCTTCCAGGATAATGGAACCATTTTTAAATTGTCGGGAGCCAGGCAGGAGCAGCTAAGCATTACTCCTGCCCTTTTACCAGTGGTGCTCAGGAATCAGGGTAAGTGCTGACTAGGTTGGGAGCTCCCTGGCCCTGGCAGTGACATATAGAGGCCACTGGCCCTGGTCTCGGCCTCAGTGCAGGATCTAAGCCTTGGTGCCAGGCCTAGATCTCAGCACCAGGCCCAATTCAGGCAGTTATTTAGCCAAGAAGGCCCAGGCAGGATCGCCAGAGAACCTTTTTTTTTCTTTTTTTTTTTTCAAATGTCACAAATATAAAAATACCTGAACATTTTCAGGTATTTTTGTAGGAGGCTATTTTTGTTTTGTTCTATTCAGAACACAAACCCAAAATGGCATCATTTGTTGCATTTTTAGTATTCATTAGAAAAGAATGCACATTTCTACAATCTGTGTACAGTTGAATGCCCTATTAGTTCCAGTGTAAATTAAATAGTAAGATATAATTTGAACGGAGCATAAAAAGCGTGAAGGAACTCAGTATATATATATCACAGGTTCCATCATACAAAATAACCTGTTATTACACAGTCACCACACACTTGGAAGGGACTTATTATTTCATTACATTAGTAGCAGAGAAAAATAGATATTAAGCAAGATCCCAAGTATTAGTGAGCACTGTAAAGATCAAGAGAGAAAGCTGAGGGGAGGAAGGGAGCAAGCTAGCATCAGGCCACACAGAAACAGGAGGGGCAGGGAGTAGAGATGTGAGCCAAGGTTAGATCTGGAAAACAAGCAAGTGAACACAGAAATGAAGAAGCAGGGGACTGGGATGAGATGGGAGGGTGATTGGGAAGGGGGGGGGTGCATTCTGGAGAGGAATCTCACTTGGCAAACTATGTGGAAAATGAAAGTACGTAGAATAAAAAACTGCTTAAGAGCAGCTCCATGATCTGCTGCCAACAGCAGCTAATCTGTACTGCTGAACTGAAAGAAGAAAGGGGAGGGGGAAATGTTAAACGAAGGCCACGGCTAGAACCCCCTTGAAGTGTTTTATATTACTGCACTCTCAATAAGTGCTAAAAAATCAATGGTGCATATCTAGAGTCAAATCTCAGCTACTGGGAAAAAAATGAACTAAGACATGGAGAGACTGGTCCTACAAGTTTCAACACAATTTGGATAATGTACTGCAGTGATATTTTGTTTGGGGGGAAGGGAGAGTGAAAGAAAGGTTAAAAGTATTTCATATTGAATTGCCTGCCTACCAAAAGGTGCAGGATTGGAAGTGGTTTCCAGATACCCACCAAGTTAGTGCCCCTCTGGTAGCAATACAAAAGCTTTGATACACTATAGTGCCAACGATCCTCAGCTCCGTTCTTCAAGGACCACTCCTGAACACTTAAAGCTCAGGTTCCCTGCTCTGTCGGTTAGTGCTTTGCTCCTGATATGACTTATCCTTCTGATCGCTGCACCATTTAGACAGCAACTTTCAAACCGGTGCACGGGCACAAATTTCTGTTTGTGTATCAGCCCATTCCCAGGAACGCAGCCATTTTATAACTTGTGCGGTTTAATTTTAAGTGGGCACGTGGGAGGGGGGGGTTTAAAAGGGGCACTAGCCCACACCATTCCCAGTTTACCAGTTCGTCCACCAGTTTGCTCAGTTAAAAGATAGGTCCTCCAGCCCACCCTGGTGTGGCAGCCTGCACTCCCCCCAGTTACCCCAGACCCTTTAAATCCCTCAAAAATGGCTTGATGCTTTTATTTTATAACTTACACATCATCCACAGCAGAAATAAAGTTATATGCTGGGGAGCTTGGCATGAGCCGGGGTACGTAAGTATTTTTGTGTACATCTCTAGGCCAGGTCACGAAAGGCATATACCCCTACCAGACCACATCCATGCCCCCCCCCCCCCCCCTTTTTTAGAAACTTTTGAGATGTGCACACAGCAACATTTATGCATGTATCTGGGAGCTTTTAAAAATACGGTCTGCACATGCAAGCCCAACTCCATCGCACATCACCTAATTAATGTGCATACCAGGCTTTTAAAATTTACCTTTTACAGTGAGGCATCCATTGCCAGTACATTGGTTTGTGAAACATAAGAACATAAGAAATTGCCATACTGGGTCAGACCGAAGGTCCATCAAGCCCAGAATCCTGTTTCCAACAGTGGCCAAACCAGGCTACAAGTAGCTGGCAAGTAACCAAACACTAAGTCTATCCCATGCTACTGATGCCAGTAATAGCAGTGGCTATTCTCTAAGACAACTTGATTAATAGACGTTAATGGACTTCTTCACCATGAACATATTCAAACCTTTTTTAAACCCAGCTACACTAACTGCACTAACCACTTTCTCATACAACAAATTCTAGAGCTTAATTGTGCGGTGAGGGAAAAATAATTTTCTCCGATTAGTTTTAAGTGTGCTACTTGCTAACTTCATGGAATGCCCCCTAACCCTTCCATTAACCGAAAGAGTAAATAACTGATTCACATTTACCTGTTCTAGACCTCTCATGATTTTAAAGTCCTCTTTCATATCCCATCTCTGGAACCGGTATCTCCCCAACGTCCTCTTCTCCAATCTGAACAGCCCTAACCTCTTCAGCCTTTCTTCATAGGGGAGCTGTTCCATCCCCTTTATCATTTTGGTTACCCTTCTCTGTACCTTCTCCATCGCAACTATATCTTTTTTGAGATGTGGTGAGCAAAATTGTACCCAGTTCTCAAGGTGTGGTCTCACCATGGAGCGATACAGAAGCACTATGACATTTTCCATTTTATTCACCATTCCCTTCCTAATAATTCCTAACAATCTGTTTGCTTTTTTGACTGCCACAGAACACTGTGTTGATGATTTAAATGTATTATCCACTATGACGCCTAGATCTTTTTCCTGTGTGGTAGCTCCTAATATGGAACCTAACATTGTGTAACTATAGCAAGGGTTATTTTTCCCTATATGCATCACTTTGCACTTGTTCACATTAAATTTCATCTGCTATTTGGATGCCCAATTTTCCAGTCTCGCAAAGTCCTCCTGAATTTATCAGAATCAGCTTGTGATTTAACTACTCTGAATAATTTTGTATCATTTGCAAATTTGATTACCTCACTCATCGTATTCCTTTCCAGATCATTTATAAATAAATTGAAAAACACTGGTCCAAGTACAGATCCTTGAGGCACTCCACTGTTAATCCTTTTCCATTGAGAAAATTGACCATTTAATCCTACTCTCTGTTTCCTATTTTTCAACCAGTTTGTAATCCATGAAAGGACACCGGCTCCTATCCCATGACTTTTTAGTTTCCTTAGAAGCCTCTCATGAGTGACTTTGTCAAACTCCTTCTGAAAATCCAAATACACTACATCGGCTGGCTCACCTTTATCCACATGCTTATTAACCCCTTCAAAAAAATGAAGCAGATTTGTGAGGCAAGATTTGCCTTGCCTTGGGTAAATCCATGCTGACTGTGTTCCATTAAACTATGTCTGTCTATATGCTCTGGGATTTTGATCTTTAGAATAGTTTCCACTATTTTTCCCAGCACTGAAATCAGGCTCACTGGTCTATAGTTTCCTGGATTGCTCCCAGAGCCTTTTTAAATATTGGGGTTACATTGGCCACTTTCCAGTCTTCGGGTGCAATGGATGACTTTATTGATAGTTTACAAATTTTAACTAATAGATCTGAAATTTCATTTTTTAGTTCCTTCAGAACCCTGGGGTACATACCATCTGGTCCAGGTGATTTGCTACTCTAGCTTTTCAATCTGGCCTACTGCAGCTTCAGGTTCACAGTGATTTGGTTCATTTCATCTGAATCATCACCCTTGAAAACCATCTCTGGAACCGGTATCTCCCCAACGTCCTCATTAGTAAACACAGAAGCAAAGAATTCATTTAGTCTTTCTGCAATGGCCTTATCTTCCCTAAGAGCCCCTTTAACACCTTGGACATTTAACAGTTCAACCGACTCCCTCACAGGTTTCTTGCTTTGGATATATTTTTAAAAGTTTTTATTATAAGTTTTTTCCTCTACGGCCAACTTAATTTCAAATTCTCTCTTAGCCTGTCTTATCAATGTTTTAAATGTAGGGCCAGATTTTGTAACCTATGCACGGGCGTAGTTTTGTGCGTGCAACCTGGCGTGCACAAATCTACGCCCGATTTTATAACATGCACGCGCAGCCACATGCATGTTATAAAATCTGGGGTCGGCGGAGCAAGGGGGTGCACACTTGTGCACCTTGCACGTGCCGAGCCCCGATGGCTTTCCCCGTTCCCTCTGAGGCCGCTCCAAAACCGGAGCGGCCTCGGAGGGAACTTTCCTTCCACCCACCCCCCCCCCCACACACACACCTTTCCCTCCCTTCCCCTATCTAACCCACCCCCCCAGCCCTATCTAACCCCCCCCCCCCTTTTAAAGGGTAACGCGCATATATTACACATGTAACCCTTTTAAAATCTGCCCCTTAACTTGACAAAGCTTATATTTTTTCCTATTTTCTTCAGATGGATCCTTCTTCCAATTTTTGAAGGTTTTTTTTGCTAAAATAGCGTCTTTCACCTCACCTTTTAACCATGACTGTAATCGTTTTTCCTTCCTTCTACCTTTCTTAATGCATGGAATATATCTGGACTGTGCTTCTAAGATTGTATTTTTAAACAATGTCCACACCTGTAAACTTTTAACCTTTGCAGCTGCACTTTTCAGTTTTTTTCTAACTATTTTCCTCATTTTATCAAAGTTTCCATTTTAAAAATGTAGTGTTAGAGCTGTAGATTCACATATTGTCCCCCTTCCAGTCATTAGTTTAAATTTGATCATGTATTGATGTTTATTGCCAAGTGGCCCCACCAAATCCTGCATTCCACTAAGAATTAAATCTAAATAGCTCCCTCTCTCATTGGATCCTGAACCAATTGCTCCTTGAAGCTGTCATTTATTCCATCCAGGAATTTTATGTCTCTAGCATGTCCTGATGTTATATTTACCCAGTCAATATTGGGGTAATTGAAATCTACACACAGAAATGTGGAACCCAAAGCAATATTGAAATATTAGCCTAAGAAGGTGTCAGCAAACCTGACGTTGTGTGACTTCAAACAAGACACCAATCGGTCTTCTAATCATTCAACTTCATCATACTTTAATGCTACAAAAAAATATTTTTTGTATAATTTTATATTTTCTTAAAAATAGTCCTCCATCCTAAAAAACGATGTTAACGGATAGACTCTTTAAATTCAAGCATAATATGGCCCAACACGGAACAATGTTTCGCTTAAAAAAGCTTCTTCAGGGGTATGTGAAAATCGTGGACACAGAGTCTTTATCCATTTAAAGGTCCTCCTCCGGTTCCATGCTGTAATGTTTTGAGATGTACGGTTTAAAGAGGACGTCAAAACATCACAGCATGGAACCGGAGGAGGACCTCCTCCTTCTCCGGTTCCATGCTGTGATGTTCTGAGACGTATGGTCCTCTTTAAATGGTCCTCTTTAAAGTACCTCAATGTAAACCGATGTGATATCTCAGATTGAATGTTGGTATATAAAAATAATAAATAAATAAAAAAAGGGAGAAACACATATGAGAAAGAAAACACAGAACAGGCAATATCCAATCAGGAAGTTCAGAACAATCAAACAGCAGCTATAATGACCTATTAGAGCAATGGTCTTATACCCTGCAGAAAATCTAAGCAATGTTACAACAAGACATAGGATGGCAGTGCAATAAGGGAAAAATATAAAGCACATAACACTATGAAGACAGAACACGGGGGATAGAGGCAATTGTCCATATGGGCAAGAGGATTGATTTCTTCCTATCTTTTGGGTCACCACAAGTAGTTAATTACCCAAATATTAGGACTTTCAGGGGATTACACTCTGTTAAATTTTTTTTTTCAGAGAACGTAAGCAGTTATATAAAGGTTATATCGGGTTTCCTCAGGACAATATGGGTATCCCCTACCACTAAGCCACCCGCACCCTCCCGTCACATTAAAGACATGCATACAAAAAAAAACCCAGCAAATAACTGTTGGAATCAAATTGGCCACAGCTTTATTTAACACCTTATATACATGTACCCAAGTGTAATAATATTAATACTTAACTCATTGCCCTGAGAGCATACCTAGGATTTCACCCTGAGACTCAGGGAATTTGCATCAGTTTCAGGATCTCAGGGGAAACACCAGAGATCTCAGGGCCTCTCTGTATGCAGCTCAGCCACTCCCCTTCCTCAGTAAGCCTGCAGAGAACAGGAGAAGTAGGGGGGAGTCTGGAACAGACACTGCAAGCAGCATGTGGGGAGAAACTGGAGAGGGGCTTTAATATACACAAACCTCAGTCTGCGGTTCTGATTTCAGGACTTGGGACTCACTCAGCCAAGGGTAGAATGAAGATGCATAAGTCATGGAGCTGAGACATATAGGGGGTGGGAGCCCAGAGAGTGCTGGGGTCAGAGAGAGAGGAAGGGGAAGTATACTGGGAGGGGGACAAGTAATAGTGATGGGTGGAAGAGCTAGAGAAACTGTGGGGGTGGGGTGGAAGAGAGAAAACTGTGGTGGTGGGGGAGTGGAACAGAGAAAACTGATACATATTTATTCCATTCCGCCCCTCCCCACTCCCACCCCCTGCCATCTTTTAATCAACTACAAACAACCAAACCTCAATTCCCCGTCCTAAAATATCATCCACTATTAACCACTTCGGGGGAATTCCTCGATGTATTGTGATGTGCGGTAGCTCTAAATGTGTGATAATCACTGAATGGTTATACCCTTCTATGTTATACCGTCTTTATTCTCAAAAGTGAAAAAAAAAATGTCATTTACTTTATCTTGTTTTTTTCAATTATTTTTATATTATATTTAATTTTCAAATCATGTCTTTATTTTGGCCCTTTTCTGCACTGAGCTTACTCTCCCTAACGGTCAACCTGACTCCCATATGTTGTACGTGCTTGTTAATTCTGTACTTATCTTCTTCAGTATTGTGGGCCAGAGCCCACCCGATCGCTGTTATCTTCCTACTTGAGTCGGAGCCGCTTTGAATGCTCTACTGGGAAACTGGGGCTACCCCCATGTGATCCCCACCTCTCCTCCCCCTTGACCCATCCTAAAGATGCGTGCAGCAGGAACAAAGACCCACATTGTCATGAGCAAATCCGGATCTATCCAGGCCTGCCCAGTCACAAGATGGGCCTCCCTTACCACCAAGCCGCCCGCACCTACCCTTCACATTAAAGACACGCATACAAATAAAACACAAAAAACTATTGGAATCAAATTGGCCACAGCTGTATTTAACACCTTATATACATGTACCCGAGTGTAATAATATTAATACTTAACTCGTTGCCCCGTGAGCATCTGCCACACCCTCAGCAAGATGCCCACCACAGGCTACCCAGCCTGCACGCATCTAGCAAAATCACTCACCACTACTACCGAGTGAGTTGCCCACAATATCCAAGCAAGGCTCCCACACAAATGTGACTATCCCAGCCACACCTTCTGATTAAATGATGAATGATTAGCCCCCCCCCACACACACACAGCCAATCCATTGAAGGAACCAATTATAAGTCCACTCAGGTAAAACTGCCACAGATTGGGGTAATCTGTGATCTATCCTGTGACCCCCCAGAAAGCTGTGACCAAGAACCAACTGGTACAACAACCTCTAAGGCCTCCTGAAAAGCATTATTTAGCAGATCCTGTCCCATATCAGACAAATGGATCCCTTCCAATCTATACGGGCCAGCACAAATATTCCAAGCCAACTCATGCCACAAATGCCTCCCACCTGGCTTACACAGCCAGGAACCAATTTGCTGGTTCAACGTAGCCCGACTGTGACCCACAAACCACCTGATCCCAAAAAAATGGTCTTGGAATGATGTCGGACCAAATCAAAACCAGAGCCTGATCATTGGCCCCCAGATAAATCACCAGTACATCAGCAAATTCCAGAGAAAAGGTAGCAACTTGTCCCAGCACATCCCACAATGACTGAACCAGCACACTCTCACTTCATGCAGAGCAAAGCCCAAATGCGAACTGTAAGGGTGCTGGAGGGCACATCGATATGCCCAAATAATGTAAAAATGTCCAACAATCCAGCAAATCCGCTGCCCTCTCCACTGACCTCAAAAGAAACAACATTAAAACTGTACCAAGTCCCCTAGTCCACATCCACCTCAAAACAAATTCCTGCAACAAATCCACCATAATCAACACACAGTAAGCAGACTGCCTATTAACCTGCTCAACACCCAAGTTGTCACATCAGAATATGACTTTCCTGTCACACAGCTTGTTACCCCAGATGACTAATGCCACCACAATAGGGAACAAGTCCAAAAAAGTAATATTCCGTGTCATGCCTGCCTCCACCCAGAATTCAGGCCAAGGCACCACACACCATGCCCCCTGGCAATACACTCAAAAACCAACACCCCAGCTACATCTAAAAGTAAGCCCAATTCACGATTGGATAAAGGCTCCTCTTGCCACACTGACATCTTGTTAAAAGAATCCAAAAAAGTGGACCAAACTCGCAAGTCCTTCCGAAGGTGACTGGTAATCCTGATGATGATGGCTCTTCTGGACGCCAGCCAAGAAGGAAAACAAGTGACTCAAGAAAACAAGACTCATAAGCATGATCAGACATGCAAAATTCAGACTACCCACCAGACTGCATTTGATGTAATGTAAGCTTTTTAGCAGACAAAGTACCCACCACCAACTCCTTCATTTAAACTGTTTCTTCTCTGGAAAATGAGACAACATGGCAACAGAATCCAACCCAAAACCCAGAAAAACCAACCCCTTCACCAGTCCTTCTTTCAGCAAACGGATTGCCGAAAAACCATGTCACAGAGAAGAAACTAGCCATAATGGACTCACACACATCCAAAGTCTAGGGCCCATAAAAAGAAAATTGGCTAAATAATGGACAATGCTGTTACACCCTACCACCTGCACAGTCATCCCATCTTAGGCCAGGATTCATCATTCCGTGCAGAATGATGAAGCCTGCTCTAAAGGGAGCAGGGGGTGAAGGAGGGGCGGGCAGGTGATAGACCGCAGCCGATTGCACCACGGCAGTGCAATTTAGCCTGCCGCGGTGCGGCCGGCTGCAGGCTATCGTGGGCATAACACCACTGTAAAAGGTGGTGCTATTCCCTGCGCTACTGCCGGCGATAATGTTTGAAACACCACCACCTACTCCTCCCTAATTCCGCCCCAACTCCTCCCCTCCCCCTAATTTTAATGTTACCGCCGCAAAAAGGCCCTTTTCATGTGCAATAAGACCTTAGAAAATAATCCCTTTAGGCCTAGATTTTCTAACCTACCGAGATGTCGTGAATCACGCAGTATAGGGGGCGGGGGGGCGAAGCGGGGGGCAGGTCTGTGATAGCTGGCAGCGATGGCACCTCTGCGGTGCCATCGCTGCCGGCTTTCGCACCCAATAGCGCCATCATAATAGGTGGTGCTATTGGGTGCGAAATAGGCAGCGAAAAGGCTTCTTACCTTTTCGCCGTCCACGCTGTCTTCGCAGTGTCTGCCTCGGTGCTGCCCTGACTCCTTCTGTACCGGTCTTGACACCGCCCCTTTTTAGTGATCGCACACTAAAAGTCCCTTTTCGCGGGTGATCGCTTTGAAAAATGACCCCCTTAGTTTGTTAATACTGATTTTCATCACTAACCAGAAAAGTTTCACCATGCAAGGCCAGTCATACAAATAGCAGGCTTAAATTTAAGCAGCCCAATTTTGTTTGGCTAAATTTAAATGAATTTTAAGCCAAAAATGTAGCCAGTTTCAGTATGTTCCACCAAAATTCACCTTAAAATAATCAGTTAAAATTAGCTTATCTTCATTGCTGTGAAGCTTTTTGGAAACTGGCTGTTAGTGTCTCCACACATCAACATACAATCTTATTCAGTTCATTTTCTTTTATATGTTTTCCAAATTATTGGATTTTTTTATATTACTGACCATGTCCATTTTTTTCCAATTATTTTTTGGAATCTATGGGTTGCCTTGAATGATGTAGATAATGATAAAGAAAGAGATACCCAACTGGTGCCCTTTCGATGAAGTCTCCTCCCTGGAATTGGAAACCATAATCAGAAAAATAAATCCTGCCAACCATCTACTGCTCAGCTAATAGCGCCAACTATAGCAAAAATTGTTAATCTTTCTCTTTCAGAAGGACATTTCCCACATGTTCTAAAATCTGCTATTATTAAGCCCATTCTAAAACAGCCTAATTTAAACCCTGACTGTTGTGAACCTGCCCGCGTCCCCTACCTTGCCGCTGCCTCCTTCACGGTGGGCATGCCGTCGTCGCCAGGCTCCCCTCGGCTGCCTCCGGTTCTGCGCGGCAGGGTCGGGCCGACGGGAGCTCTCCCATGCGACTGGGACCACCAATGCCGCTCCTGCTCTCCCCGACATGCTGCAGCCACTCCCGGGGTCTTCAGCCGGCAGGGAGGCCGTCCCTGCCGGTGCCTGCAGCCCTCCTTCTCTCCCTGCTTGCTTTCTTCGTGGCTGGAAGCTGCTCCTGCAGCCTGCCTTCCTCCAGCTTCTTGGCAGGGCTGCTCCCGCTGCCTGCCTGCTTCTTGGGCCTTCCACGTGGCTGGGAGGACGCCACCAACAATCCTGCTTCTCTCCTCCAGCTCTCTTTAGGCGCGAGCACGCGCCTCTCTCCTGCTCTTCAAGGGCCAGCCAGCTGAGGCCCCCTGCTGACCCCTCCCTGGGCATTGTCCTCTTCAGCCCTACAAAAGGGCTCAGCGTCCATTCCAGTGTTGCCTTCGCAAGGAGTTAGACAATCCTGGGATCCTTCCGTCCTTCGCTCCAGGAGTCGTCCCTGTTCCAGCACTTCTTCAAGGTCCTGTGTTTCCTGTTCTTCGTTGGAGCTCCATGTCTTGTCCTGATGTCCGTGATCCAGTTCCTTTGTCCATGTTCCTGTCCAGATGTCTGCCTGCTGTTCCTGATGTCCGTGATCCAGTACTGAGGTCTGTCTCCTGATCCTGTAATCTGTGTTCCAGTCCAGATGTTTGTTCTCCTTTCCTGATGTCCATGATCCAGTCCAGATGTTGGTTCTCGTGATCCTGATGTCCGTGGGCCAGTTGTCCTGAATCCCTGGTTCCTCGTTGCCACCCTTCCTGGCGTGCCATGTCGTGGTCCGCGACCAGCCCCAAGGGCTGTGTAGGGCGCTTCATGGTGCAATGCCTCCTCCACTTCTGCAGCACAAGCCTCTGGGAGACTTCCGCTTCTGTCCTTATCCCTGGTCTACAGAGTCCCTTGTGCTTGCTCCGTCTGTGCCAAAGACTATGCCAGAACCTGTGCTATCCGCGACCAGCTTCTGGCGGCTGTGTAGGGTGCGCCTCGGTGCAGGCCTCTACAGCTTCTGAGACATGTTTCTTTCCTTTGCTCCACATCTCGTCTAGAGGCTCTTTAAGTCCAGCGTGGTCCGTGACCAGTCCCGCAGGTGGACTGTGTAGGGCGCACTGCATCGCAGTCTCAACCCAGTACTTTGCTTAACTCTCCTGAATGTCTTTAACCTTGCCTGAGTCTTCTGATTACCTTGAATCTTGCCTGAGTCTTCTGTGCATCCAAGTACCTTGTTCCTGAGTCTTCATCCTAGCACCCAAGTACCTGGTTCCTGAGTCTTCGTCTGAGCACTAGGGATGTGAATCGTTTTTTGACGATTTAAAATATCGTCCGATATATTTTAAATCGTCAAAAATCGTTAGGGCCACGATACAATACCAATTCCCCCGATTTATCGTCAAAAAATCGTAAATCGGGGGAAGGGGGAGGGCAGGAAAACCGGCACACTAAAACACCCTAAAACTCACCCCCGACCCTTTAAATTAAATCCCCCACCCTCCCGAACCCCCCCCCAAATGCCTTAAATTACCTGGGGGTCCAGCGGCGGTCCGTAGCTAAATCGGGGGAAGGGGGAGGGCAGGAAAACCGGCACACTAAAACACCCTAAAACCCACCCCGACCCTTTAAATTAAATCCCCCACCCTCCCGAACCCCCCCCCCCCCCAAATGCCTTAAATTACCTGGGGGTCCAGCGGCGGTCCATAGCTAAATCGGGGGAAGGGGGAGGGCAGGAAAACCGGCACACTAAAACACCCTAAAACCAACCCCCGACCCTTTAAATTAAATCCCCCACCCTCCCGAACCCCCCCCAAATGCCTTAAATTACCTGGGGGTCCAGGGGCGGTCTGGAACGGTCTCCTGCAATTGAATCGTGTTGTCTTCAGCCGGCGCCATTCTGCGCCGCCATTTTGCAAAATGGCGACGCAAAATGGCGGCGGCCATAGACCAACACGATTCGACTGCAGGAGGTCGTTCTGGACCCCCGCTGGACTTTTGGCAAGTCATGTGGGAGTCAGGAGGCCCCCCCAAGCTGGCCAAAAGTCCCTGGGGGACTTTTGGCCAGCCGGGGTCCGGAACCCCCGCTGAACGACCTCCTGCAGTCGATCTCCTGCCGGCGCCATTTTCCGTACGGAAAACGATTCGGGCAGGAAATCGCTCCTGGACCCCCGCTGGACCCCCAGGGACTTTTGGCCAGCTTGGGGGGGCCTCCTGACCCCCACAAGACTTGCCAAAAGTCCAGCGGGGGTCCGCAATGACCTCCTGCAGTCGAATCGTGTTGGTCTATGGCCGCCGCCATTTTGCGTCGCCATTTTGCAAAATGGCGGCGCAGAATGGTGCCGGCTGAAGACAACACGATTCAATTGCAGGAGACCGTTCCGGACCGCCGCTGGACCCCCAGGTAATTTAAGGCATTTGGGGGGGGTTCGGGAGGGTGGGGGATTTAATTTAAAGGGTCGGGGTGGGTTTTAGGGTGTTTTAGTCTGCCGGTTTTCCTGCCCTCCCCCTTCCCCCGATTTAGCTACGGACCGCCGCTGGACCCCCAGGTAATTTAAGGCATTTGGGGTGGGGGTTCGGGAGGGTGGGGGATTTAATTTAAAGGGTCGGGGGTGGGTTTTAGGGTGTTTTAGTGTGCCGGTTTTCCTGCCCTCCCCCTTCCCCCGATTTAGCTACGGACCGCCGCTAGACCCCCAGGTAATTTAAGGCATTTGGGGGTGGTTCGGGAGGGTGGGGGATTTAATTTAAAGGGTCGGGGGTTGGTTTTAGGGGGTTTTAGTGTGCCGGTTCACGATTTTAACGATTTTCACGATACTCTAAACACCCAAACGGCGACGATACGATTCCCTCCCCCTCCCAGCCGAAATCGATCGTTAAGACGATCAAGGACACGATTCACATCTCTACTGAGCCCCCAAGTACCTCATTCCTGAATCTTTGTCTGTGCTTCCAAGTCCTTGTTCCTGAGTCTTCGCTGAATCTCCATGTTCCAGTCTTCGCTGCCCTGGCCTCCATCCGGCCTGCCGCTTCTTGCCGTACCCTGCAGCAGGTCCTAAAGGGCTTGGAACGGTCGGAGGACTGTTCATAAGACCACCATTGTGTTGCTGGTCTTCCAAAGCGTGCAGGTCTGGAGCAGGGTCAGTATCTCCAGTCATCTGTCTTTAGTCCAGCCTCGCTCCTGTCCAGCCCATGCTCAGGCATGCCTCGCCTGCTGCAGCACCTCTTCGGAGTTCCTCTGGGGTCGAGCCGTGGTCCAAGAACACACATCCCCTGGTAAGTGGAACCGCTCTCTTAGCGCTCCCTAAAACTGACCATCTGAATAATTACAGATGAATATCAAATCTATCCGTGCTAGCCAAAATAACTGAAAAAGTTGTCCATAAACAACTGGTGGAGCATTTAGAAACAAATAACATACTTTACCCAAACCAATTTGGCTTTCGCCAACATTTGAATACTGAAACATTACTGATTTCATTAACTGACACCGCGCTAAAGGGATTCGATACATGTCAAAAATACATCCTGGTATTATTAGATCTGGCAGCCACCTTTGACATGGTGAACCACGATATTTTATTAGCAAGACTGAAAGAAATAGGACTTATTAACAATACTTTCATATGCTTTACCTCTTTCCTCCAACAGAGATCTTTTCAAGTCAAAATAGGCAACGCCCTCTCTGATAAAGTTGAACTTAAAACCGGCGTTCCCTAAGGTTCAGCGTTATCGGCAACTTTATTCAACATTTATTTACTCCCTCTAAGCCATCTGTTGGCTGGCCTAAGTCTAAATTTTTACATTTACACTGATGACATTCAGATCCTCGTTCCCATGTCAGATACAGTATAACAAACATTTTAATTAATTTCTATCTACCTTACTGCCATTAAACAACTTCTGTCATATGAAATTAGCTTTAAACATAGAGAAAACTGAGATTATCCTACTTGACAGAAAACCTAAGAATATTCCTAATAATACCATCACCTTACCAAATATCATTAATCTTACTCTAGTTGATTCAATAAGAAATCTTGGGATAATCATTGATCGTCAATTACATTTTAAAAAACATATTACAACAAAGTTAAGAGACGGCTACTACAAACTACTAGTCTTGAGAAGATTAAAACCGTTGCTAGATGCAAATGACTTTCGATCAGTCCTACAAGCTTTGATCTTTTCATCATTAGATTACTGTAATTCCCTTCTGTTAGGCCACCCGCAAACTACACTACGCCCATTGCAAGTCCTCCAGAACTTGGCTGCGAGAGTATTAACAAACTGCAATAAAAGCGACCATATTACACCTGTTTTGATAAATTTACATTGGTTGCCAATAACACAAAGAATATACTATAAGACTTGTTGCATTCTTCATAAAGCCATACATGGGCAAAAAACTGATTGGTTGAATCTTTCAATCCGATTACATACTCTACATAGATCATTAAGGTCAGCTATTAAAGGTTTACTCCAAATCCCCTCAATAAATACCGCCCAGCTAATGCTAGTGCGGGAGAGAATCATTTCCATTGCAGGCCCCAGCTTCTGGAAGACAGTGCCTACCGATTTGAGGCTTGAAACAGAGTTTAAAAATTTTTTTAAAAGCCTTAAAAACCTGGCTTTTCGAACAAGCGTATGCAGATTACCTTAAGAAAGATTAATTAACAGCTAGAACCAATGATGGGCACAATTTTATATTTTTATATGCTGTTGTCTTTATTTTAATATAGTAAAATGTGTTTTAGACTTCTCATGATGTATATTCAGTTTTATGATTGTTTTATGTAAACTGTTGTGATATACTGTGAACAACGGTATACAAAACCTTTTAAATAAATAAATAAATAAATAAATAAATAAATAAATAGATGTAATCATGCACATTTCTATGCTTGAACTGCAGTGACAACAGAGGGCAGACTCTGGAGCATTTGAGACCAACAATTTTTTTATCTTTTTATTATTTTCAAATTATAAATCAAGAAAACCTTGATATACAGAAATACATAGCAAACAAGTGGTGAAAATAAAATAAGAATTATAAATACTTTAGAAACATTTTTGCCATTAATTAGCTCACAAATGGGGAGCGATTAAGAATGAAAAGAAGAAAAACACTCAATATCCTTATGTTTGTTTCATTATAAACATGGGGGTAGATTTTATAAATGTACGCACGGACGTACTTTTGTTCGTGCACCAGGCGCAAACAAAAGTACGCTGGATTTTATAAGATACGCGCGTAGCCTCGCATATCTTATAATTTGTGCAACCTGCGCGTGCCGAGCCCAGTGCGCGCTGCCTGTTCCCTCCGAGGCCGCTCCGAAATCGGAGCAGACTCGGAGGGAACTTTCCTTCCGCCTCCCCTCACCTTCCCCTACCTAACCCACCTCCCCGGCCCTATCTAAACCCCCCCCCCTACCTTTGTTGGCAGATTTACGCCTGCGGAAAGCAGGTGTTAATCTGCGCGCGCCAGCAGGCTGCTGGCGCGCCATCACCCGACCCGGGGGCTGGTCCGGAGGCCTCGACCACGCCCCCTGGCCAGTGCCACGCCCTGGGCCCGCCCCCGAAACGCCGTGTCACTCACGGCACCCCCCCGACACGCCCCTCCATGCAAGCCCCGGGACTTACGTGCGTCCCGGGGCTTGCGGGCGCCGCCAAGCCTATGCAAAATAGGCTCAGTGCGCGCAGGGGGGGTTGGGGTAGGTTTTTGGGGGGTACGCACGTATCGTACGCGTGTACCCCTTTGAAAATCTACCCCAAAGTCTAAGTAGACAAAATCTATGGAGTAATCCTGTTTTGACGAAAATTCTCTAAGGGGTAGATTTTCAGACCGCGCGAATAGGCCTACTTTTGCTGGCGCATCAGGCGCAAGCAAAAGTACGCTGGATTTTAGTAGATACGCGCGGAGCCGCGCGTATCTGCTAAAAACCTGGATCGGCGCGCGCAAGGCTATGGATTTTGTATAGCCGGCGCGCACCGAGCCGCGCAGCCTACCCCCGTTCCCTCCGAGGCCGCTCCGAAATCGGAGCGGCCTCGGAGGGAACTTCCTTTTGCCCTCCCCTCACCTTCCCCTCCCTTCCCCTACCTAACCCACCCACCCGGCCCTGTCTAAGCCCCCCCCCTTACCTTTGTCGGGGGATGGCGTAAATCCCCGCGCGCCAGCGGGCCTCTTGCACGCCGGGTCGCGACCTGGGGGCGGGTACGGAGGGCACGGCCATGCCCCCGGACCGCCCCGGGCCGTAGCCACGCCCCCGTACCCGCCCCCAAAACGCTGCCGACACGCCCCCGAAACGCCGCGCCGACCGGGCCCGCCCCCCGACACGCCCCCGACACGCCCCCCTCGGAGAACCCCGGGACTTACGCGAGTCCCGGGGCTCTGCGCGCACCGGTAGGCCTATTGAACATAGGCGCACCGGCGCGCAGGGCCCTGCTCGCGTAAATCCGCCCGGATTTACGCGAGCAGGGCTCTTAAAATCCGCCCCTAATTGTATGGGATCAAAAAAATATCTATTCCCATTTAAATTAATAATGCATGTGTAGGGAAATCTCAATAAAAATGAAGCCCCAAGATCTAATAATTTGAATTTCTGCCTTTTAGCAGGAAACAACTTTCTCTTGTATTGTGTCTCCCTGGAAACATCTGGAAAGACAGCCATTTTACTATCCATAAAGGAAACTTCTCTAGCCCGAAAAATAACCTTAGTATCATCTGTTTATCTGATTCATAAAGAAAGGTAGCCAATAAAGTAGCCCTTTCTATTATCTCTGGCTGGGAGTTCTCCAAAAAATCTATCAAATTAAATCTCTTATGCACTGCATCTTCAATATCTCCCACAAAATTTGATGACACTATTCTCTTCCTATCTAGTAGATGATAAACATTAATAATCTTTGGAATAGCCTCCTTAGATAACTTCAAATGCTCTAGCAAAAATTGTTAAAACATTTCAAAAGGAGAAATTACAGCACAAATGGTAAAATTAAAAAATCCATGATGGTAACTTTGAAACAGCTGCACAGGCTCACATGTATGTGGGTATGCCGGTTCGCGCCAAAAGACATGGCCATTTTATAATAGGGATGTGCGAAGCCCGAACCTATTGGTTCAGGCTTCGTTTTCGGCCCACCGCAGGAAATTTTGTATTTCCCGTGGTTCAGGCCTTTAAAATTCGGGGAGACCCGAATTTCATTTTAGTGTGCACTAACTCCCGTTAATGCGCGCTAACAATTTTTTTTTTGTTAACCTGTACTAACCCCGTTAATGCTTATTAAACCCAAAAATGAATTTTTCCTGAAATTTTGGGAAAAATTCCTTCGGGTTTCGGGCTCCCTGAACCAGGACGAATTAGGCAATTGCCTAATTCATCCTGGACGAATGCACATCCCTATTTTATAACATACATGCATATATGTGTACATGATAAAAATAGGCTATATGCACATACATGTGCGTACAATTTTATATGAGCGTGCACATATGCGCACAAATTCCACCTCAACCACGTAAGTGGGAGAAATGTATAAAGGATGTGCGCTGATGCCATTGCTAGTCTTCCTAGTTCATTTCCAGTTCGCCCATTTAAGGGATAGGACTTCCAATCCCCCATAGGTTATTAGTCTCCCTTTCCTCCTGTTGGCCCCATCCCTTAAAACCTTGCTGAGTAGCCTAGTTTTTTTTAGTTTTATGACTTACACACCATCCATAGCAGTAGTAAAGTTATGCGGCAGGAGACTCTGTCGCGCTCTTATGTGCATACTTACATGTACATTTCATGTTAAAGTTCCGGAATGTCCCCATCCAGACCACAACCGTGCCCCGCCCCTTTTAATGCTTTCTCATTTGTATGCATACCGGGAGATATGCGCATACATGGGCAGCTTTTAGAATCCGCTCAGTGCGAACCGGCTGGACATAACTCTCGCATTTCCCAGTTTTGGCATGCGCCGGGCTTTTAAAATTCACCTCTTAGTAAAGCTCCCAAAATTCACCAGTTTAAACTATATAGATTGATTTTCTTTCATAAGAGCAGATTGATAGTTCTTGTAAGGGCCTCAATTTCTTTTTATGAATGTTAATCATTCCAGTATGTACTTGGACCTGTTTGAAGACTCCAGTCAGTGAATTTAACAAAGTCAACTCAAGTAGAAACTGATTTCTTCAAGTTACCCAGAGTATTTACCGATTGACTTCTGCAGGCCTTTGCAATTCCATGTGAATCCTGGCAGGATTCACATTTGCTCCAAAGATCAAACCAGGAAAAGCTCCCCCCCACCACCACCACCAATATGGCACTTCCAGCATGAGCTAGTTCTCCCCGAAGACTGTTCAATAGCGTGGATAAAGCTTATAGAAGAGTGAAATCACCCAGGGCTAACAAGTTCCAAGTTCAGAATGCCCTGATTTATTTTGTGTAACAAAGTTGAAAGCTTCCAAAGTAGCCTGGGTAGAAGGAGAGGAGATGCCAAGCTCAGATGGGAGATATTTAACATTACCCTTACACTTTTTCCAAATGGTGTTGGTTGCTTCTAACAAATTCAGAGGACTGGCCAAAATCGCTCAGAGGGGCGTGTCATTTTGTACTGATTTCTCACCTGATGACATCACACCCTCATGGCGGGAACCTTTGAGCTCCAGGGCAGCCAGTATTGTGGGCTTCAGTTCTCTCTCTCCCAGATTGCCGCCGAGTCAGTGGCTTTTTGTAGTGAGGTCTCACCCAAATGACGTCACTCCTTCATGGCAGGAACCTCTGAGCTTCAGGGCAGCCGGTGTTGGGGGCCTAAGTCCTTTCTCTCCCTTAAATGAGACCAACGTTTTAATGTTAACATTGGACTAACATTGAAAACACTTGTTAACATTACACTAGTTCAACCACCCAACATCATTTAATTTACAAGTATTTATCTATTCCCTCTCTCTGCCCTTGCACCAGAATGCTGGCCTAGGAGAGGCTGAACTTCTCAGATCTTAGATGCTAAGTGTTGCATCCGTCACTGCTCGATGCCCTCACTCCGCCCTTTTACCTCTGTGGTGACTCCCTCCGGCTCTGATGGACGGTTGGCTGCCACGGCGTCTCCTTGACTTCTTCCTCCGGCGATCCCGGACCGGCATGACGCTGCAGATCTGCCATGTTGCCTGATGACGTAGGGTGCGTGCCCACGCGCACATTCCGATGTATGTACCTGCAAGGGCATGAACCTCGGAGGCGTCCCCCTGATTTGACGTCATCCGCTTCCAATATAAAAGGTCTCAGTATTTGCTAACGAATCGAGTTAGCAAGGGGGTTTCACTACCTAAGCTACTCTGCCTCCTCGGACTTACCAGGGGTACCCGCTCCTCGGGGGCCTCGCTCTCTTTTCTTTATTTCAGATTGCCGACAGGAACCGGTACTCACTCCTCGAGGGCCCATGTTCCTGAACACTGAAGATTCTCTACTACCTGGAAGCTATCGCAGATACAGACATTTGTGAGTTACTATTTCAGATTGCAGATAGGAACCGGTACTCGCTTCTCGAGGGCCCATGTTCCTGTACACTCTGAAGATTCTCTACTGTCTGGAAGCTATCACAGATACAGACTATTGTGAGTTACCATCGCTCTCTCAGAGCTTTCCCTGGAACCAGGTACTCGCTCCTCGAGGGCCTAACTATTTCCAGCTGCTGAGCTTCTTGGGACCTTATATCAGTTTTGTCATTCAGTTCTGGCTATGTATACAGCATACCCTGTCTACTGCAGAACCTACATTGGCTCCCGATCAAATACAGAATTCAATACAAAGTCTTAATGGTTATTCATAAAGCCTTGCACAATCTCACGCCTCTCAACCTCAATATCCCTCTTCGTCCCTACGAACCCTCCAGACCGATTAGAGCTGCTTACAGAAACACGCTCTACACCCCTCCTGCCAAATCCTATCTCAGTAAATGAGCCCTGTCCACAGCGGGCCCTCCGCAATGGAATGCTCTCCCGCCGGATCTCCGGCAAGAAAGATGCACCTCAACCTTCAAAAAAAGACTCAAAACGTGGCTTTTCGGTCAAGCCTTTCCTTAACCCACTAAGGACCTACCCTCCCTCGAGGCTCGTCAACATCCGGACTTGTTATCAGCTCTCATCTGTTGTCTCGTTCTCCTGATCCTTTCATAGCATAGAAAACTTTATCCCCAATTTTGAATTCTGATCCTAATTTTTTTATTTTAGTGTATTTTTTAACTCTCTTATCTCTATTCACTTTGGATTGTGTTCTCCGCCCCTCCCCATCCCCCTCTCTGTGTTTTTGGTCCCTTGCCACCCTACTTTTGTTTTGTTCTCTCTCATGTCGTAATTCCTCTCACAGTTAACTTTGCTCCCATGTTAGTTTCCTCAGTTATGAGACATTACAGTTACTTGCTATACAGAAGAGCCCTGCACTTATTTGTACCCGTTTGTTTCCCAGTTAATTTATCCCTGTTCTATGTAATGCATTCGTTTATGCTCGTTTTGTTTCATTGTAAACCGATCTGATATGTTCTTTTGCACATGAATGTCGGTATAAAAAAGTTCTAAATAAATAAATAAATATAGTTTCTCTAGAGCTCAGCAACCCTGGGAACACCGTTCCAGTACCTGAGGGACTTCAGCCCTGCCGGGCATATCAGCTCACTACTGCTACCTTTGGTAGTTCTACTAACCTATCTAATAAAAGTACTATCTGTGTCTGTCTCCATGCCCAAGCCTAGCCGGTGGTCCCTCTCAGGATATCCTCCAGGGGGCGCTGTCATCTGCCATCGGCCCAGGGATCCACCTATCTTCATTCCTCTATAGCCAAGTGCCCTCTCTAAGCACTCCGCTGGTAACAGATTGCTACTTCTTCTCCATCAGGAGTCTTCAGCTATAGTTCATTACAGATTGCTATCTCCACAGTCTATACCTTAACAGATGATAACTCCCAGCTCTACACAGAGTTGGTTTCACTACAGATTGCTAACTTCCTAGCAGATCATACAAGACTGCTAACTCCGCCTATGGAGTCTAACAAGATTGCTAACTCCTCCCATCTTGAGGAGTAGTGAATAACAGATTGCTAACTCCTCCCTTCTGGAGGGGTGATCTACAACAGATTGATAACTCCTCCTCTAACAGGAGTATCCAGCAACAGATCGATAACACTAAGGAAGATCAGACCTGGCTATTATCTGAATCGAAGACTACCAGGGATGACCAGTTGCTGCATGCTGCAGATGGCAACAGCAAAACACTGTAATATTTTTTCAAAAACATCAGCCACAAGATGGGTCATGATTGCCTAAGTCTCTAATGGACAACATACCTAACCACCATGCCCAGGTGGTAAAGTATGCCAACAAAACACAATCCCAAGGATATGAGCACAGAATAACTTTTTAGTGGTGCCCGAGGAAAGCTGAGCAGTAGGGGTGTGCATTCGGATTGACCGCATTAGTAAAACGCAACTCATATTTTTTTTTTACTTAAAAAATTGATTCGACATAAACGATCGGATTTCCCACATATGGAACATAGATATGTTCCATATGTGGGAAATCGCGATTGTTGAGCCAAAATAAAAATATAAACCCCCTCACCCTCCTTAATCCCCCCCCCCCCCCCCGACTTACCACAACTCCCTGGTGATGGAGCGAGGAGTGAGGACGCCATTTCTGCAATCCTTGGCGAGAAGCATGTGACGTCGGCGGCACGTCGAGTGACGCCGGCGTCACGTGATTCCCGGCTCGTTCGCGCCGGACGGCTCGTTCGGCCCAAAAAGAACTTTTGGCCAGCTTGGGGGGGCCTCCTGACCCCCCCAAGCTGGCCAAAAGTTCTTTTTGGGCCGAACGAGCCGTCCGGCGCGAACGAGCCGGGAATCACGTGGCGCCGCATCACTCAGACGCGACGTCACGTGATTCCCGGCAAGTTCGCGCCGGACGTTCGGCGCGAACAAGCCGGGAATCACGTGACGCCGACGTCACGTGATTCCCGGCAAGTTCGCGCCGGACGGCTCGTTCGGCCCAAAAAGAACTTTTGGCCAGCTTGAGGGGGTCAGGAGGCCCCCCCAAGCTGGCCAAAAGTTCTTTTTGGGCCGAACGAGCCGTCCGGCGCGAACTTGCCGGGAATCACGTGACGTCGCGTCTGAGTGACGCGGCGCCACGTGATTCCCGGCTCGTTCGCGCCGGACGGCTCGTTCGGCCCAAAAAGAACTTTTGGCCAGCTTGGGGGGGTCAGGAGGCCCCCCCAAGCTGGCCAAAAGTTCTTTTTGGGCCGAACGAGCCGTCCGGCGCGAACGAGCCGGGAATCACGTGATGCCGCGTCACTCGACGTGCCACCGACGTCACATGCTTCTCGCCAAGGATTGCAGAAATGACGTCCTCACTCCTCGCTCGATCACCAGGGAGTTGTGGTAAGTCTGGGGGGGGGGGATTAAGGAGGGTGAGGGGGTTTAATTTTTTTTTTGCACATATGTACATATACCCAACTCATTGGATTTTTTTTATGTCCATATTGGCCGCAAGTGGGACCCCCTTTCGGACATAAAAAATATGAACATAAAATTTTGCTCTGCACATCCCTACTGAGCAGTGCTGGCCAAAGATATTATATTATGCTATGTCAGCTGTGTCAGCATGCGTTGAAGTTCTCAGTTGTTTCTTTCTCTCTCTCCCTCTCCATATATACAGTATGTATAGATATAGAGGCAGCTTAATGTTATTGACACAGGAATCTGAATTGACTCAATGGCATCATAAGTCATTTTTCTGCTGAATTCCTATGCTTTTCGTGATTTGTTGATGCTGATGCTGATACTGATATTGGAACTGTTGAAGACATCTCAAGGAATTGCTGCGTGGAGGAGGCCCTGGTCGATCCTACATGAAACCACATCCTTGCAACGCAGGGGCAGAATCTGATTGCAGCATTATTCTTCCAGCAGTGTATGAACATGCTGACATCAGCAGCAGTAGCTGGCGTAGGTCTTCAAAGAATAATCATATAATCTTTGGGCCTCTTGCTTGCATTTTATTTTAACAGGAGATGTTCAACCGATTCAGGTGGCAAAAATCCCCACTTCATTGGCCACAGAAAAATAATGAGTGAAGGACCATCTTGAAAGATGGGTTGAAAACAAAAAGTCTGCCATATAGACAGAGAGAAAGACAGACAGACACACACACACACACACACACATATATTTTATAGAATTTATTTTACAAATACATCAGGATAAACTCAACTTTCCTTGCTTTTCCTCTAGAACTATCCTATTAATAGTTACCATATTCCCAAGCAAAAGATGTAGAAAACATATAATTTTTTTTAATAAGACCATATCAGTTCCAGCTGTGACCATGTCCCTGGAGCACAAAAATAAATAAATAAATAAACAAAAGTTTTCCCTGAGTAGACTTGGTTTCAGGAAGAAAGTATGGAGTCTGTAAAATCAAGAGCCACCTCTTCTTATTCTCTTCTATAACAACTTCTTTAACTAGGAGCATTTAATTACCTGTTTTTCCATGACCTTTCTCATAGCCGAGATCTAATGTTGCTCCTCACGAAAAAAAAAATATATATATATATATATATATCAGTGGAAAAATTGTGTGCCACCCACAGAGACAACTGCAGTTTCCCCGATTTACTGTAAGTATTGTATTGCTAAAGACTAAAGAATAGCAATTTTACCACCAAAGAACGTTCCATGACCCCAAGCCATTAAGATGTCTGCTATTGTGACCAAAAGTGATTACATTCAGAGAACTGCTAATTTAGTTTGATCAGAAGGCTCCAAGAACATTAGTCTGCTTTTCTTTTTTCTGGTCCTGTGTTTTTTTTTTTGTTTTTTAAATCATCTTTCATCTCAGAGCATTCTGGGCTTTGTAGTCTGAAAGTCTCCATGAGAGAGAAATGTCCCAGAGTTCAAGGAAGTCATGAACCTGAAGTGGCCAAGTGTACTTGAAATTAGTTTTTGGTCTCGGCCCAGTTCCCAGTAAAACGGCATCCACATCAGGTGGCAGCAGGCGGTCCTAGAGGTTAGCATTGTGGATTGGGAACCAGGAGACTCGTGTTTAATTCCTGCTTCTGCCACTGCCACCCATTATGATCTGGGGGTAAAATTCAAATATTCTTATGTGGGTAAACGTGTTTTTACCCGCATTAAAAAAAAACCCTTTGGTAATTGCTCCCACACCCATACAAAGACGGTAACTTTCAAACTGGCGTGTGGGCCTGTGCCCAAGGCTGCAGCCATTTTATAACATACACATTTATGTGCACATGTTATAAAATAGTCTGGCCGCGTGCACATTTCCGTCAATTTTTAAGTGTGGGCACGCATAGGCGCGCAAATCCAACTTCTACCACATAAATAGGAGGAATTTAAAATGGGCACAAAGTCCACGTTATTCCCAGTTAACTAGTTCGTCCACCAGTTTGCCCAGTTAACAGATAGGTCCTCCAGCCCACCCTGGTTTGATAGCCTGCACTCCCTCCAGTAATCCCAGACCCTTTAAACCCCTCAGAAATGGCCTGATCCTTTTATTTTGTAACTGACACGTCATTCACAGCAGAAGTAAATTTATGCAGCAGGGGACTTCGGCACGCTCCGGGGTGCGTGTTTGCACGAACATCGTTGGTTCACGTCCCAAAATAACCATGGCTCACCCCAATTACGCCCATGCCGGCCCTTTTCAAAAACTTTGGAGATGTGTAAGCTGAGGGAGCTCTCCGCATATCTGGGTGGCTTTTAAAATCCACTCAGCACATGCGAGCCCAACTTACTCATGCATCCCCAAATAATGCGTACGTCGGGCTTTTAAAGTTCACCTTAAACACTCAGTGCAGGTAAAAGTTGTATGTATGCTGTTTCACAGTGTATGTACTCTTGCCTGTGTGAAAAAAAATGACAGGGTTAGGTTGGGGGAAGAGAAAACACACTGAGGTCAATATTCAAAGCCATTTAGACAGATAACTCAAAAGTTATCTGTCTAAATGGCACAAGTAGAATATTCAGCCACTTATCCAGCAAAGTACTGGTGTGCTGTATGCTTCCAGCACAGCTTTGACAGAAGCTGCACTGAACCTCACCAGGAGCAGGTAACATGCTGCTCCCATACCTGGCAGGGGCATTTTGACCACGGGAAGTGTGGGGAAAGGCCAGGAGGTGGCTGGGATGCGGCAGGGTGGTAACTGAGATTGGTGAGGGGGAAAGGGTCTAGCCTCACCAGTTTTTGTCTGAACAAGGGTTTTGTCAAGGGGCTCCATTGATAGCTCCATTATATTTAAAGATGTGGGGTAGGGGATACAAAGCCTGAAAGGGCAAACTGTATATTAGGTGGGGGAGACCAAAAATCGAGCCATAGGCCCTTTTAATTTTAATTTTTTTTTTTTTTTTTTTTTGGTGGCAAAAGTGCTACTTACCCAGATATCTTTTGAAGAAATCTGGATAATTAGCAAGTTATCCGTCCACACAAGGCCAGACAACTTAAAAACCTAAATGGCTATATTCAAACATAGCCGTTTTTGTTTTTAAGTTATCTGGCTACATTCAGCCAGATAACTTTAAGCAATAATATTCAGAGGGACATATTTTCCTGCTGACTATATGGAACAAGTTATCTGGCTAACCTTAACTGGGTAACTTGTCCATTAAATGGCCTACTGGATAGTGAATATTGGTCGTGCTGCTTACTTTCCGGCACATACAGAGCAAATGCTTGCATGGGAAGTTTCCCTTTGAACTGATCTTGCAGTCCTGTGGGTATCTGCAAGCTTCCTCTAGGTTTGAAACTAGCTATCTCAATCTCCCATTGCCTCAGGATCCCACTTAGACTATAAGCTGACTGATGTAGGGACTCATTGTGCCCTTATGTAATTTGATGAAAAGTGCTCTGAATCTTATGTAAATGATGACAAAATAACAAAAATTACCCGCAAAACTTGTAAACTGGTACCTTATGGAGTTAATCACTTTCTTAACAGAACATATTATATAGTTCAATCTGCATTTATATTTCCCTAAAATATTTAAAAAATGAACGGGAATTGTCCAACCAGGTCCCCAGGGCTTGAGTGTGCCATGGAGGTGAAGAGGGCGGATCTGGCTACTGCCACTGTGATGATCCTTGCTGGTGGCATTTAGGGCTGGTCTCAGGGGAGATTTCCCTCCAGTACTCTCGGCCAGCAAACATGGGGGGGGGGGGGGGGGGGGGATTATAAAATGTAAGAAAAAAGAAAGTTGTAAAAAAAACAAAAACAAAAACTAGAGCAACTCACCATTCACATCTTGTTTGTAGCTCATTCACAGCACTATTAGGGAATTCATGGTCAAGGTTTCAGGCATAGCAGTCGCTGACAAAGGGCATGTCTGGTAAATCTGTCTTCCGCCTTGCACCTTGCAGATCAAAGTATTTATCTGCTGCATTAGAAATGCAAGATAGGGGACATGCAGTGACCGGCCTTTTGCAATATACTGGAGTGGAGACTCACATTCTGGCCATTTATATATGAGCTCCTGAAACCAAACAGATCCCTTCTTGGTTTATTTTTTAATTTTTGTACCCCCTGGCCATGATGATAACTTTCAAACCGGCGCAGGGGTGCACATTTGCAAGCATTTGTTGGCCTGTGCCCCAGGAACGAAGCTATTTTATAATATGCGTGGATATATATGCGTGCCTGTTATAAAACAGTCCGGCTGCGCGCACATGTGCGCCAGATTTTAAGTGGGTGTGCGCAAATGCTGCTTCTACCGCCTAAATCAGGGGATTTTAAAAGGGGCGTGCGCCGACACCATTTCTAGTTTTACCAGTTTGTCCCCAGTTCACCCAGTTAAGAGAGAAGTGCTCCAAACCCACTCCCCCCAGTTATCCCTGACCCTTATATTTATTATAACTTTCACGGCGGCCATAGGAAAAGTACATTTATGCAGCAGGGGGGGCCTCGGCGCACGCCGGATTGCATAAGTATTTGTGTGCGCATCTCAGCTTCACGCCCAGAAATGCTCACGTCCCGCTCAGATCATACCCACATCCCGCCCCATTTTGAAAACTTCCGAGATGTGCGCACGCTGGGAGATTCGGGCGTATCTTGGCAGCTTTTAAAATCCCGCTCGGTGCGCACAAGCCCAGCATATTCGTGCATCCTCTAATTACTGCTCACTTCGGGGTTTTTAAAATTCGCCTTCATGTTCCTTTGTGGGGGAGGGGGAGGGGAGAGGAGGGATTGTTTTTGCATTTCCAGTAGAGAGAGTTCAAAAGAATTCAGCTCCTAGCAATTACTAGCTAAGATAAATCAAATTGTGGCTTATTTGAATTTATAAATACTGCAAAAAAAAAATAAAATAAAATAATAAATAAAATAAAGTGAACCTGCTGTTGGAAAATCAAGGTTGTTTTAAGACTTGTGGGAGATAGCCACGCAAGCATTCCTTTGCTATTATACTCCCAAGAAGAAAGATATCTGACCGGCCCATGTTGTAAGTGTCTTTTCAGGCAAAACCGATTGATGTGGTCACAGACTGGAACTGTACTGGAAAGCAAACCTGACATTTCATAGCTTAGATATTTCCTCCCTTCAGGACCAAAAGTATTCACCGTGAATCAGAGCCAATTGGATGAAACTGGAACTAGAGTGGGTGTTATAAAACACAGGTAGCACAGATCAGTGTGTGTGTGTGTGTGCTCCATCTGGTTGTTCGATTGACTTTTGCGGTGTCCATCTGTGACTCCCTTTGAAGGCAAGCATGGCATGACCAAAACATTTTTATTAATATTTCCAAAGTTTATAGAAGAAGGGAAACATGTTTTATATATTTTGCACTTTCATTGTGATTGAGACCTGGAAAATCTGACATCATTTTTTTTCCAATACTATATTATCTTTCCTCACCCCGACTCCTCTCTCTATACACACACACACACACACACACACACATACCTATTAAAAAAAAAATCTCTGTTCCTTAAGCTTTTCCAATGGAAATTTAGCCATGGGGAAAAAGAAAATCTCTGAAAACAATTACAGAATAAAGTTTCAGGTCTGGGGCTTAACCCTGCATTATGTTGCACAAGGTGTCTCTGAAACTCCATGGCCTGCAGTTCAAAGATTTACAGTTCCCTTGAGGAGAGAGGTCACACAGATGAGGTCACAAGTTCAGGTTCCAGCATGGGGAGCCTCTGTAAATCTCTGGCTTTTCATTGGCAACTAAATAACTCTCATTTCCACTAAAGAAGAGGCAATGAAAATGTATTGCTGCTGCTGTTGCTGCTTTTACAGGTCAGGGAAATAGAAATAACCCTTACACTAACTGACCTCATCCTTGGAGGGGGGAGCTCTAATTTTTATTTGTTGAACCAGGTGGCCCAGTAGGATCTGCTGGCCCCCAAATGCCGCCTACAAATTATCTTGCACAAAAGTCACTCAACCTTCTTCCGCTCAGTGCTGAGAAACATTTGTACGCAGATCATGCAAAATGAATAATGGACATAGCCGCTTCTGACAAATGTTAAATATGTATGGGAAAAAAACTGATTGCACTGTATTTCAAGAAAATTGAAGTGCCTTTCTTCTAAGTTGAGTTCTGCTAGTCATGTTGGTCCTGGAGAAGAACTGGTTTCTACTGGTTTCTAGTGATTCCTTTTATTTAACCTACATAAGAACTAGCTAAAGGTGTTGCATATGAACTCCTGGAACCAAACAGATCCCATCTTCAGATATGATGTGACGTGTGGTCGCCAGAGTTTTATGCACATCATTATCTATTCTGTATGTCATTCTTATGTGGCTCCAGCAAAAGGTTTCAACAACCTGGAAAGAATCCAGAACTGTTTTAATTTTTTTATACTAGTTTGTATTCAGTGATGTCCTGCCAATTTTTTTTTTTTTATCAAGAGTCTCTCACCAGCTTTGTCCCACTCAGTGAGATGCATCTTATAATCATAAAATAATTGAACAAGGGGCTCCCAGGAACTCTCTCCTGCACATTACTGCTGGATTTTCAGGGGTTTTTTTTCACAACATTGTTTTATCCTTTGAGAACTTTCTCGTGTGTTTAAAACAACCGAGTCTATGTTTTTTTAAATTTAATGAGGTCCATATTCAGCTGCTGTGCAGCTCGGCAAGTTAGCTGGATAAATGTATCCACATAACTTGGCCTATATATTCAGCAGCGAGGCTAAACTGCTGTATATATCTGGCTAGCCAGATAACTTATGCACTAACTTAACTCCTCCCCATTACACCCATTTACCTCCCACCACTTAACTGGGTGAATACTTAACCGGATAAGTATTTATCAGCTAAGTGGCAGCTGCTGACCACAACTGAATATTTTTAATGCACTACTAGCCAGACAAGTCAAAACTTATCCAGCTAAGTGACTCTGAATGTGGCTCTCATACTGTTTTCTCTGTTGTGAACTTTACCTTTATTTGAAAAACATCTGCATGATTTAGATTAGACAACATTTCTGCTATGAAGAAATGTATACATTCTCACTTTTTTGACCTGGCAGGTTTTTTTTCCTGTTCCTTTTGGGCTTCCAGCTGAACTGAAACCTCTTATGCAGCTTTGTGTGAAATATTATGACTTTGAAACCATCCTGAAGGTTCACCTATTCTATTGGCCTATAGAAACAATGTAATCTTTCCTGTTTCACTCAGAAATATTACACAGGAGCAATAAAGGCAGTTACCTGAAATGGTAGCCAACATATTTTGGTGCAGGATAAAATAATTCAATTTTCCATGAGCCTGTCACTAATCAAAAGTGTTTATATAAGGGCACTTTCAAATGTAGAATATCATATGATCATTTTTTCCATGTGCTGATAACAAGAGAGCTGAGCAAAAGAACAGATGCTTTCCCATGAAGTAGGCAAAAATTTTGAAAAAAGATCAAAAAAAGAAAGTGGTAAGATAATTGTGTCCCTTCCCCTTCTGAAAAAGACTGCATTTAAAAAATAAATGCAGTAGATGGTCCAGCATCCAGTGTTTGGCAAGGAAACAAGAAGTTATGACATGTGCTGATGCTGGAATTACTCCTTTGGAAACCAAGATTTCTCTATGACCAGTCTACAGGTAGAGCTCAGTAGACTGGGTTTGAAGACTAGACATGGGTGAGTAATTATACTCATTATGTAATTCCCAGGGTTAACGTCAGCGGCAGCTAGGCAACTATGGGCATAGGTTCACGTTGAAAATTATGCAAAAGTACAAGCAGAAACACACCTGCTTGTGTGAATTTACATACATAACTACAATCAAAAGTATGGTTTATAAATCCAAACCACACCAAAACAATTAGCCGGTCATAATAGAGTGCAAAACTCAAAATAAAAAAAATATTAGCATTCCACAAAAAATAAAATGCTTTTTACCCTATGCAGCACAACTGACATGGGAAGGACCATCATAAAACACTAGCTCAGGGCTGGCATTCTCACAGCCACTAACAGCTTAACTGCTTAAAACAATGATCTGCTAGTACACAATAATAATCAGAAGTCCAAAAACAATGAAAGTGTGTTCTCATATCACATTATTATTCTCCATTATATCATTTTTCAAATGCACATATAAACAAACATTACTTCCCATTCACAGTTGGCTTCAAAATTTAGGCCAGAACAATCCTGACATGATCATATTTTGTGGTAAGTCCACTATGTCGGGGCACAGGTCCTGTTGCAAACCATCTTCATTACCACAGACATCCATCTCAAATGGATAACGTATACAATGTGAGACACAAACAGGGATATTTAAAGGTCATTATGACCAATCACAATCAAGAACACAGGTACTGCATAATATATATATACAGTATGTATGTATACAGTATGTTTCCTGTGGGATATAACAGGGGAATGTTTTATTTATTTTGTGAACAAGGAGAACAATATTCACCTCAATTCCCCCTCAATTTAAGCCCTGATGGCTACCCTTATCGGTATTGGCCTTCATGGATTCAGAGTTCTCACACTGACACGCATCACATGACTATAAAAAGTGTGGGAAAGAAAGACATAAACGCTCAGGGGTAGATTTTCAAACATGCGCACACATGGATGCACCAATTTTATTACAAGTGCTGTTTACACAACTTATGTACTAAACCGCACCTAAATTCTTAAATGCAATTTCATACATGGGGAGGGCAATTTTCAAACAGCCCACAGCAGCTAAAGTTTGCAGGTAGTTTTTACCCACATTCTTTAGCCAGAATTTTCAAAGCGGACTTATGCTCATAAAATACGCTGTGAGAATTCTGGCTGGCCTTTGTGGATAAAAGACACACGTAACAGGCACCAACATGCACACATGAAATTATAAACTGCTCAGGAGCAGGCGTAACTTTTCTACATGAATATTTACCAGCATGCTTTCAAAAACGGAATGTTCTGCCCTGGCCTCAGTTCTGGCCCCCACGCCTCTTTGCAGTGTGCAGAAAAGTAGGAGTGAAATTGTTATGAACCCTCCTGTAGCTGGGCTACGGGAGGCTCCTTACAACTTCCTGGAGGCCGCTCCAAGCCAGGGCCTCGCCTGCGAACTGTCCAGGATTTGCTCCAGGGCCTGGGAGTCCTCGATGTCCGTGGGGCCTGCCTGAGGCTGCTTGTGTTTGCATGGACTTCCTGGTTTGAGCCACGCCCTTCCCTAGGGGCCGGCCCGCAGCACTTCTCTGTAGTTATAGGGCCAGCTAGGTGTGGGCCTGCCAAACTCCTCCCAGGGAATCGCCGGTCTGCAGCCCTATAAAAGGACTTCAGCTTCAGTCTGTCTTTGCCTTGCATCAGCGTGAGTTCTCTCTGGAGGCTCTCGCCTGCCAGAGTGTTGTAAGGTCTTCCGTTCTTTGTGGAGCTCCTCGTCTTGTCTGCTTTTATACCATGTCTTTGTGTCTTGATGTTTTGCCTGAGGTCCCTGACCATGTCCTGATGTTCTGCCATGATCTTCCCCATCCTATTGTGTCTGCCTGCCAGGATGTTCTTCCCTGCGTCTTGGTCTGCAGTGCTCTTGAGCCTTCAAGTACCTGTGAGGCCGGGGGTCCCTCGGATGAGGTTGTGCCCAAGTGGACCAGCCTACAGGTGGACTCTGTGTCCTGTGCTCCTGAGCCTCCGTTCCCGCCAGCCTTGGGGGAAGCTTCGGATGACACCGGCTTCATCATTGGAGTTTCTCTTTGCCTGGACCTACCCTGCGCTTGTCCTGCTCTCCTCGTGGTCTGTGACCAGCCTGCAAGGGCTGTGTAAGGCACGCAGTGGGACAGGGTGGTCTGCCTGTGAAGGTGGGCTGTGTAGGGTGCCCTGAGAGACAGTGCCAATGTTCCCCTGCCTTATGTCTTGCCCGGTTTGGATGTCAAGTTCCTCGTCATGTCAGTGATGCCGTCTGCATCAGCCCAAGGGTCTTCGTCAGTGATGCCGTCTGCATCCATCATAGTCCTGTCTACCTGTCAAGGCCTCCGTATGCCCTCAACCTCAGGCCAGGCCTGCTGCTCCAATGCCGATCAAGCGGCAGGTCCGAAAGGGCTCGGAACAGTCGGAGGACCGTTCCCCTACCAACATCACATGTTGCTGGCTCTGGGAGCTTGCCGGCCTGGCAGAGGATAAGACCGTGTTCAGCCATGCAGAGCCACCATCAACCCTCGGCTCGGCCCTGAAGGTCTGGGCCCGGGCTGAGGCCCAAGGGCACACAAAACCCCCCCTGTTCTCAACAGAAATGGCTTTTGTGCATACTTTTTATGTGGCACAAACAACCCCCCCCCCCCCCCCCCCCCCTCCACCAAGGAAATTTTAAAAAGAACATTTATGTGCATAAAACCAGGGTTTATGCACGCAAATCCTTTGGAAAAGTACCCCCAAAAGCTCTACTAGCGTGCATTAAATAGGAGAATGTGCGCTATGTCTGCTTTTGACATATGTAATTTTTCTTTCTTTCAGAAAATGTGATTTTAACCCTCAGACTTTATCTTTTGTGAGTTAAAGCGCAAAACCAATGCTAATGAGCTGCTGTGATGAAAAATCATGCAGAGCAGCATTAAAGTATGTGTAATAATAATTTTGCAAAAGCAATACTGTAAAGGAATAGGGAGGAATAGTAAAGGATTCTGTGATAAAGTCTGTGGGTAAAGTACACATGGTATTTATCTACTGGCCTCATGTACACATAATTCAAGCATGCAAAATAACAAGCACTAAAAGAAGATTTAATGTACATACTTTTGCTAAGTTCATTCCTAGCCTCCTAATCAAAAAGCATCAGACATCCCCAGGAAGCAGGCAAGTAGGTCTCCTAGCTGACCCAGTTCTGCTTTTGTCCTATTGCATTTATGGACTTGTAGTCCTACATTTCCTAGGGAAATTGGAACTACAAGTCCATAGATGCAACAGGACAAAAGCAGGCCTGTGTCAGTCTGTCAGGCGTGCCTTAGGTTAGATGGTGACCCTTCACCCAGGTTACAAAAAAAGTGCAATGTGCTCTTGTCCAGAATGCAGTTAACCGTCACCTACTGGCTGGAGCCAACATCCAAATGCTGGGCTGAACGCATAATGCATATATACCATTCTACCAACCAACAATGCAGGCTTTGGTTTCCTTGTAATGTATTGCTAATTACTAGTCTTCTTACAGTTCAGTTCAATTCATATACTAGACCTTTATTAAAATTATGTTTGGAATGTTTTTTTAACACTATGATTCCTTGAAGTACAATGGGTACTTTTTGAATAGTCTCCATCATCTGCGACTGCTGAGATATTGATAATGGGCCTCATCTGACATTTACGCTGAAATGACTTAGGGAAACCTCGGTGAGAACTTTAACTGTATCCAATCTAAAGTCATTTGCAGACAGGGAAAAAAAAAAGCAAAGAAAACATTAAAGGAGAAGAGGAAGTAGGTCTAGGAAATGGATCACCATGTAGCAAACAGTTAGGGGTTTTTTTTATCATCAATTATAATGGAATAAGGCACAATAGCCTTCAGTGATAGAGTTAATAAGAATTAGAGCTCTGAACTCTCTTGTCCATATTGAATACATTAGGCACGCCTTTCTACTTAATTCAAGGATGTATGACGCTCCCTGTTACAAGTATTCTCTGCAAGTCCTCCTCCCCATTTTACATCCTGCAAGTGGAGTAGTTTTAAAAAAAAAAGAAACCCAACCCTTATGAATCTCTTGTACTACAGGCGAGGAGTAGCATCTCATACATAATACTACTGGGTAATTTCCTCTTCAGTCAGAACAATCAGGGACTCTGATCCAGTATGTGAGCAAAACCCTGGAGTTGTTCTCACTGCCCTGCTGTACAAGAAAACACAGCCAAACAATGCATATCCCCTGAAATAATTAATCGCCAATTCTTACTCAGCTACTGAGGTTAGGTAATTTCCTCTGAGCACTAACCATTTGTTTTAGGGTGGATTTTAAACTGGCCTTTGCCAGCACCACCCCATCTTAGCACTGCCAACTATGGAAATACCTGATCATAAAAACTCAGGATAGTATCTAATGCAGATCATCACTGTCTGGCATGACCGTTGCACAAAACTATACTTTTCATCATTTTGCTTCACTCTGAATTTGTCCATTTTAGGTAAATCTATCAAGCGATTGGCACTGTTATAGAGCTAAGGCTTAGCTTCAGTTCAAAAATAAATAAACTGCTGGCGGTGTGTGCTAAAACAGGACTAACGAGGCCGCCCAATTTAGAACATCAGACTGTTTCCCATTTGTCATGTGGAAAATAAATAAATATATTTTAAGGGGGGGGTGTTGTTTTTACATTTTGATAAAGGTAGCATTTCTCTTCAAAACTGAGCTAAGCAAATACTCAAACAATTGGACCCAGCTGTGGGCTTCTCATGGCCATGCATGGGCATATCTTTCGCTTAGCGCTTCCTTTTATTAGTGTACACATCTCTGCTGATATTTTTTTATTACTGCACATATTCTAAATTAAAATTGATGGAAGAAGCATGCAGCGTGGCCAGTAGTTCAGCAGAGGATACCCTGTATGAGCTGGTCTATGACTTCCAAATTTAGTAGCTACTAACTCTTACTGGCAAAGGTAAATTTATATGCACTCAACATATAATCAAGCTGTGGAATCTGTTGACAGAGAATGTGTTCAAGACGGCTAGTATAACAGGGTTTAAAAGAGGTTTGCACAAGTACCTGGAGGAAAGGTTCATAGAAGATTTATTATACAGATAGACTTGGAAAAGCCATCACGTATTCCTGGGAGTGTGCAACAAGAATTAGATCTATTTTTGGAGATCTGCCAGTTATTTATGACCTGGAGTAGCCCCTAGGGCTGTGAATTTCTTTGAAACAAATGGGTAAAACACAATGAATGAACCTTTTTTTTGTTTCATTGGTAGACCCCAAAATGAATGGAGAGGGTCCACAAATGAAACAAAAATATTTGTCTCATTCATTTATGTTTCCCATTCAAGTCCTTGGCCCACTGAAGTCTATGGCTGTGTACTGCTAAGCAAAAAATCAACAAGTAGCTATAGCATTCACTCTGACAGGCTTGCCAGAGCAGAGGCAAGGAAACCACAGAGAGGACAAATCACAGTACAGCATCTTTTCAAAGAGCCTATAGATGCTATCTGGATCAAGTTACACTGACCCACTCTCACTGTAAAATCTGAGCATGTGCAAGAAACAGTCTGTATTTCCTCTCTTGGCAAAGAGGGACCTGTTTGTAAAAGCTCTCATAGTTTTTAAAAAAGCTTAGAAACCTTTGGCTTTGACTCTGGTAAAGGGTTGCTTCTGATCTCTTTGCTGCAGTGGTCTCACTGTGACAGAAATACAGGCAGTTGCATTGCTGCTGATTTTGAATTTAAATGTAACAGTGATTAAGTGATTGGTATTTTTTTGTCTCTGTCTGGACACCAGTGAGGTAAGCAGTGCACACTAACAGACTGAAGAGAAGAACAGTTTTACCAGGCTGCCAGCCTTTTTTGATTGTTTAACAATTTTTTTGTGTGTGGATTGGAAAAGGAGTCACTGTAAGTCAGCACTGAGTACACACAGCACATATATACAATATATCTATGTTTGTGTGTGAGAGAGAGAGAGAATTCTCCAGAAATACAATATAGTGATACTATGAGTAAGGAAACAGATACAGTGTCAATAAATTAAAAACAAATCCTTTATAATAGCCAGATCTGCAGTAGGTAGTGCACATCAACAAATTCTATCATGTCAGGAAAAGAGAAAGGTGGGGAATGTTGGCACATTTGGTGCAGGTAGAGGAGCTGGTGTAGAAGCAGCGCAGCATAGCAGCAGTGATAAAAAAAAAAAAAGCAGTCCTATCCCACACTTAAAAAGAGACTTTTTAGCCACAGAGTGGAAAGAAGCTCAAGGCAGAAGAAATTGAAATTTGATGATCATGTGCCACTGATGCCTATTCCGCTCCCTCTTGTTTTGAAGTAGAGAGAAAAGGTGAGAGAGTCATCCAAGACTTGTAGTAGCAGGCAGAGGCACAGACAGAGGCAGGAAAAGTTTAACATCCAAAACCAGCAGTATGCTTCTCTATGGTTCTTGCTTCAGAAGCAGTGAAGGCACTATTTTTATCAACTGATTCAGAGGAATAATTTTGTCTGGCATTCCCTGAATCTGAATATGCTGAAGAGCTAATAGCCAAAGAAATTTTGGGAAGTTTTGTTCGTAGTGTCTTAGCTTCCAGTGAGGTGATGGGGGAGACATATGATACTGACAATGTTGAACAAGTGGCACAAGTAAAGAGTATGAATGATGCTCCTGGCATTTTTTCTCAGGGTCTATTCTCAACCACAACTCCGGTGCCAGTATCAGCCCCCAAGAATGTAGAGAAAAGATCATGGAAGACATCCCTAATCTAGGGGCACTTTAAAGTGAAGGAGCACCTGCATTTTGCTCAGAATATTCACTGCAGCAAGGTTATCAGTTGAAAGGAGCAAGAAGTATGCAGTATCAACTACAGAAATAGCCTCCAATAGCACTGGTATCAGGTTGGCATATTAGTATGGGAACCTCTTCCATAACTTAAATTAAAAACGAGAGGAAAGGGGTTGAAAAGGGGAAGATTTTTCCCCAAGCTGATCCCATTGCTCTTTCCAGCAATCAGGTTGCAGGCTAGCAGTCCCCAGCCATGCATTCAAAGTGGCAACCCACCATAGAGGAAATAGGGTGGTGTTCCATATCACTGTACTGGGATAAGAAGCAGGTAGCATCTAAAGTACTAATGAAGAGCATCAGGGAGATGATTACCCTTGATGACCAGCGTCTGCAGGTAGTGGAGAATGTGGGCTTTAAGCATCTGCTGCATGTAGTAGCCCCCAATTACAAAGTTCTCTCCAGGATTACATTTAGTAGGCATGTCATCCCTATCATGTACATCCAGTGCCATAGTCAGACACAGCAGGCTGAGGCAGAGGACAGAGGCAAGCACTTCACAGAGATACCTGGATCAGAACAAATGCTCCACATGTTTACTAGAGATGTGAATCGGAACCGGTTCCGATTCCAGTTCCGATTCACATCGTGATTTTTTTTTTCGTGCAGCCCAATCAGGTTTTTTTTTATCGGCTGCGCCCGAGCCGATAAACAAAAAACCCACCGACCCTTTAAAACGGATCCCTTAGCTTCCCCTACCCTCCCGACCCCCCAAAAAACTTTTTACAAGTACCTGGTGGTCCAGTGGGAGTCCCGGGAGCGATCTCCCGCTCTCGGGCCGTCGGCTGCCACTAATAAAAATGGCACCGATGGCCCTTTGCCCTTACCATGTGACAGGATATCTGTGCCATTGGCTAGCCACTGTCACATGGTAGGAGTAATGGACGGCTGGCGCCATCTTTAAAAATGCTCCTATCATGTGACAGGGGCCGGCCAATGGCATGGACACCCTGTCACATGGTAAGGGCAAAGGGCCATCAGCGCCATTTTTATTAGTGGCAGCCGACGGCCCGAGAGCGGGAGATCGCTCCCGGGACTCCCACTGGACTACCAGGTACTTGTAAAACGTTTTGGGGGGGGTCGGGAGGGTGGGGGAAGCTAAGGGATCCGTTTTAAAGGGTCGGGTGTGTTTAGTGGTTGTTTTTGTTTGCCATGAGAAGCAGGAAGAATTTTGGATGCCTCACAAGAGTCTTATTTAAGATGCTGGCACCAGCTGGAATTCCACCTGTATGATGATGCAGAGGTTAGTGAAGCAGCAGACACCCTTTCATGATCTGTCTCTGGAAACAGAGATAGGTGTGGCTTGCTCTCTGGGGCATCATGACTGAGTAGTGATGAGGCAACTGATTCAAATCCTGAAGCCCTTCGAGAATGCCACCCTAAATGGGATCATTGCTATAGTAAATAATCTGGAGGAATAGTTAAGAGCAGTGCTTCTCAACCAGTGTGCCTTGTAAAAGTTCTTCCTGTGTCCCAGTGCTCAGCCTGACAGCCTCAGCATGATCCTCCTCCTCCTGGGATCATGCTGAATTCTATTGGACAGTGTCCTAAATCTCTTACTTGCTGCATCATTCCTGACCTCCTGTCCTTCGGCAACCAGACAACACTGAAGAAAACCAGATGGGTGGGGCAGCAGCGGGGAGCCCTCACAGCAGTAAATGTTAGGGAAGAATCTCTACTCAAGCCCCTCCTTACCTGCTTCCTGGAGTACAGGGGGTCTTCTCTGCTGTGCTCTGTTTGTTTAGAAAGTTGCTGCCCCAGGCCTTAGATTCTGTGCTACAGGGGACTCAGATGACAGCAGAATGGGGAGTAACCCAAAGATGCAGCCACGTGAGAATGATTTGTGAGAAGGAAAGGGGAGAGGAGGTGAATATTTGGGGAAGGAGGCATAGGATGTTGATACAATATTATCCACTGCTGCTCCTGCTGGGTGGGCAGAGACTGCATTGCCATCACAGGAGGGGAGGATACGTCGTCCAGGGCACCTGCCTGTCGAGACTAATTTCTTAGAATGTAGGGATGATGAACTCTCCCCTCCATAGGAAGGGGGTGGTCCTCGATCTCTTCACTGTCCAAACCTCCATCGATGCCAATTGATCAGTGATGGAACTCCTGCTCATGTGGAACTCAGGCGAGGCCCCAGGTTCAGCGGGCCTATGTGGATCACTCACGGTCTGCATATTCTGTCAGTCCTGGTTTTGGACCAGACAGTCAGGTGTTTAGGCATGCTGTGCATCGTCCAGTCAGAGGTACCGAGCCAACACTAAAAGTTTGGTTTTGCAGGTGACTCCTCCTCTCCCCCACAGTCTCCTGGTTACAGGAAGAGAGCCTATCAAAGGGGCGGGCTGCCCCCACTTCTTTTCTTTTTGCTGTGATTGGACAGCAAAGGGAGAGAAGATGGGGCACAACAGAGCCCTCAGCAACCAGTGGCTCCACAGATTTCTGTAGTTATGACCCTCTTGGACCCCACCACACCCCTCTCATAACATGCTGGGCTAGGACCTGAGAGAGAGGGGATTCAGTGAGCCAGCCGGGATAGATACGGGCACAGATTAGATGGTGGAGAAACAGACAGACAGATTGGAAGTACAAGGTGCGGAGAGGGAACAGACACAGAAGGGACAGAGACAAAAGGGGAGAAAAGGGGACTTAGATACATGGGGAGCATCATAGAGTTGAGATTACAGAGGGGGGGTGGGGGAAGGAGGGAGGGAATGAGTCACAGGGTCTCTTGCTCAGTTCAGCTGCAGCTGTCTCGGAAATTCTTCTATAGGCTGTGCCTTCCCCCTCAAGTCTCACTCTGGACCCATTCCTTGTCCCTTAGCAACTTGGATTTTACCTGACATTAAACAAAAACATATAGTGTACTGCAGTGCCCCTCCCCCCCACCACCACCACTTCCCCTCTCTGCTCATGCTTGTACCCCTTTTCTAGCCCTTTCCCTGCTCAGCATCCCCTGCCCTGAACCCAGTCTCCCCCTCCCCTGCCTATTATTTCATTGCTCCCCTCAGATCTATTGCTGGGCTGCTCATTGTCCCGGACAATGTAGGTAATATGGATGGTGGATGGGGGAGGGAGGGCAAGCAGGGATGTCATGACTGGCCAGCTGAACCAGCAGACACATAGGGGCTAAGGAATGCTTGTTCCACTACAATGGAGGCTTGTAACACTGGTGGCCAGCCACCTGATGAGGTGCATTAGTGCCCCCTGGCACCCTGGGCAGTTGCTTGCCTCTGACAGCCCTGCTTCTCCCCTCTTTTCCCCCTTCCCTGCCCAGCATGCTTCTCCCCTTCTGAGATCATGTGTGAAAGAGAGAGGGAGCGTGCATGAGCGAGTATGTACGTGTGTGACAGAATGAATGTGTATGTGTATGGAGAGGGACACAGGAAAAGGTTTGTGCCACCCACCACCACCTCCTAGTAATCCACGGGATAAGAAATGGGGAGAAGCTGAATGGCAGGGGTGGGGGGGGGGGGGCTCCCTTCATTGCCGAGGGAGGCTGGAAGAGAAATTGATGCCTGTGTGCGGCCTTTCATTGCTTAGGCAGTTCACTGGCAGGATCTAAAATTATGCAAATGAGGGACACCATCTCCCCCCCACCCAGTCACCAAGTGTCCAATCCTGGTCTGTGGAAACATTGGCAACTCCATCCTGCCAGCACCAGACAAAGGTACAAAAACAGATAAAGCAAGGAGAGCACACAGACACGCAGGTGCAGTATTTATTTAATAAGGGATAGAATTAAACTCTGCCAGGCTGCACAGCGACTAAGGCCCGCCATTCGGCTGGCGGAGAGTGAAAGAAGAGGAAAAAGAAAAAAGAAAATAAACTACCATAAGGTAAAGGAAAACAAAAACAGCTGCAACTCTAGAAAAAAAAAATCACATTACAAAAACCGTGAGGAGAGAAATGATGAATACCATGATTACACTGCTCCCGCGACCTCAAGGCTCCACAGGAAAAAAAAAAGAAGACTGAGGGACTTGGCCTAGGCAAGGTAGGGCAATGAGAGGGAGACAAGGCAAAGTAAGACAGGGAGAAAAGACAAGGCAAGCGCATACAGCAATAGCAACATGCACTGCATGAGCAGGAGGACCTGTTGTTGAGGTGGAGCACAGGTTGCTGAGGGAGCACGGCTAGGGTTTAAATTCCTAGGCCCTCACTGTCATCTCCTAAGCACCTGCTGCTGTTTCTCACTACAGGGCCTACAAGGAAAGGGGAGGGGGAGTAGGCAGTCTCCTCCTGGCAATGTATGCTCTTAAATTGCTTACAATGCACGCTCCGTAGGATGTGGTACTGTACAGCTGGGAGAGAGTTTGATGGTTGCATTTGTGCTGCGGTTTGAGCGTGGTGGCTGTCTTCCAGGTTCTTTTCAGATCCCCCTTCCTTTACAATACTTGCCATCTCTTGGTCTTGCCCTGGCCATCAGCTATTTTGCATGGTTTCTGCATGACTCCTCGGCCCTTCATGTCACTTGAGGTAGAGCTCAGTCTTGGGAAGTTTGAGCTCCCAGGTTCAGCAAATGTGCAAAGCATCTGCTACTGGTAGGGTCAACTGCATTCCTCCTACTGAGGCAGGAATCCCCTACTCCAGCTGTCTTTGAACTTCTTTCTAAATCCCCTTCCCTTATGGTGCTCTTACCCTGGACATGTGTTCCTTTGCACACTCACTGCACCACTTCTCGGGCTTTTGATACTACCCTTCCTCTGCCTCAGCACTCAAGGTACTCCTTGGGGGATTGTACAGCTACTCTTTTCACTGTGTTCTGTTCTTACTGTTTCAGTTTTTAATAATCAACAGGGCTACTGCTGGCTGCTATCGCTGCTCTAAGCCAATCTTGGAACCTTAGGATGCTTCCTCTTCTGCTCTAGCTGTCTATGAGGTCCCTTCCAAATCCTCGTCCCCATGATAATTTACAACTATTGGTCTTACAATGGCATCCTTTGCATGCTTCTTGCACTAGGCTCTTCATGCCACTCCTGGATGCCTTGGGCTTATGATGCCATTTTTCCTCCCATCTTATGTTGCGCTTGGAGGTGGACCCTTGTCCTGGAGCAGTGTGGAATGGCTCCCTGGTAGGGATCAGGAAGCACCTGCCCCCAGGGGGTGGAGCACAGGAGGAGACAGAGGCTAGGATGAGCTTCACCACTGGAAGCCCGGGTGGAGCCCGTAGGGACTGGGGCCACTTGGACTTAGGTGGGCCTCGCAAGGTCTCCCAGCAAGGTGGTAGAGAGGCGTGCCCACGAGGAGCAAGGGAGCGCAGTCGGTCACTGGGCTGTAGGCCTGGAGAACCAAGGAAGGCCAGAACAGCGTAGGCGATGACAAAGCAAGGGACAAAGCCAGAATCAGAGATGTGGTCAATGGCAGCCGGGATCAATTCCGAGGATCAGTCCGAGGAGTAGTCAATGAAGCAAGGGTCAGGGTTCCAGAGGTCAGATGAGGTCACAAGGCAGGCAGAGGTCAAGATCCAGGCAGTGAGCAGAATGGTCAAGGAACAGGCAGAGGTCAGTACCAGAGAGTGAGTCCGGAGGTACTTCCTGGGGAGACAGACAAACGCTGGAACAGAAGGACGCTGGAACAGGACTGGAACAATAGGACGCTGGAACAGTAGGATGTTGGAACAAGGCTGGAACAAGACTGTGAATGGGGAGGCAAACTAGTACACTTACAGAGCCGACCTGATTGCCAAGGCAAGGAAGTGCAGGCAGGAACTTCCTTATATCATACGTTTAATCAGGGTGCGCTGCAGAGCTAGGACCCACCCCCGGCCCTACCAAAGGCCGGGTGGTCCGCGCACGCATAGGGGCGTGGCCAACGCCACTGAGGATGCCGAACTCCGGCGTCAGACCTGGTGCGCAGTGGAAGGCCCGGCGACCGCCGCCGCGGGATGCCGAGACCTGGAGGAGTTCGCGGCTGCCGCTGGGGAGGCCGACTCATGACCTGCAGAGGAGTTAGCGAGGTGAGCAGGCCCGTGTGCGGGCCGGGCACGGACGGGGTGCACAACACCTTACCCCTCAATGTAAACCTTGGGGATTTTTAGTTGCTCTTCTTTCTGTGTTGCTCTGCTCCTACCATTTCTGGTTTGTTTGTTTTTTTTAAAATATCTGTTTATTGTTAAGGTACAAAGTATACAGAAGAAACCACAATAACATTTGTACATAAAATAAAAATGCTGTATAGCATAACAAATTGGTAGTAAGTCAGATCATAGTACCATATACCATCTTTTCAATATAATATGTATAGTATAACATAGAAAACAAAGTAAAACAGACACAAATTACACAACAAAATCAAAAGCAAAACAGCCTCCCACCCTCAGTGCTTACCACCAGACATCTAGCATGCACTCCATTCACACCCCTATCCCTACCATTTCTGTTTTTAATCACCAGCACCACTGCTGCTGCCACCACCTCAAGCTAGTCTTGGTACCTCAGTGTGCTTCCTCCTCTGCTCCAGCTGTCTTAAATGTTCTTTTCAAATCTCCTTGCCATCTTGGTCTTGCCCTTGCCATCCATTGCTTTGCACGCTTACTGTACCACTCCTCAGTCTTTTGATACCTGAGCCCTCAAGATATACCTTGGAGGTTTTACAGTTCCTCTTCTTGCTGCATTTCTCTGCTCCTACCATTTCAGTTTTTAATCACTAGTGCCACTGATGCTGCTGCTACTCCAAGCTGGTCTTGATACCTTAGGGTGCTTCCTCCACTGCTCTGGCTGATTTCTCGGTGCTTTTCAAACCCCATTTCCCTACAGTACTTGACAACTATTGCTCTTGCCCTGGCCATCCGATGTTTCACACAGGTCTTACCTACCCAGTTTCTTTAGCAGTTTCATTCTCACTTGGACTTTTTCTTCAAACTCCATTCTTTTATATTTCTTGTGATTATTGGTCTCATCTGGTATTTAGCTTTCAATGGATTATACCACATTAAAAGGCAATGGCTGTAGAGGTGCAGCACCCAGAACCAGGACCACACTTCTCCATGATTACTGTTTCTGAGGTAATGGAGGCTGTATTTGCACAAACTGATTCAGAAGAATTGTGACTTGGGTTCTCTGAATCACAGGATATTAACAGCTAGTAGCTAAAGAAGATTTAGTGCCTCTAGTTAGTAGCATCTTAGCCTCCAGTGAAAACCAACACCAAGCCCGAACAGCCAACTCCTTCACCTAATGATGCCATATGGAAATGACATCAGGCCTCCTCCAAGGATTTCCTATAGCTTCTTCCTACTTTGGAGTGCTCGTCACTGTGGGTGGTTGCTTTGCACCTTTTATGATGCTTTGGAGTCTTTGTGCCATTATTCCATTTGCTTTCATCCTCTATAACTGCATTGAGGGGTTTTCTTCTCTTTTGATACTTTCTTGATGGTGTCTTAAGCTATTCATGCTGCACTTTGTCCCTCTCATACAGTCTTGGGGAGGTTCATGCCTCTGCTGTTGGTCCCCTATGCCTCACTTTTGCAGCCTTGGGTAATAGGATTTGTCTTGCTGCTGTTTTGCACCTCTGATGGTGTCTTGGAGAATTCCTGCCACTGCTGGAACCATTTTGCCCCATTTTGAGTCCTTGGGCTCTTCATGCCACAATTGGTATCACAGTGACATAATCTTGATGCATTGGCATACCTTCACCTTTCTTTTGATGTTAACCCACCAGTTTCATTAGAAATTATTAGAAAATCCCAATTTGGGAACCCAAAATAGGCTGTATTTCTTTTCCCATTGACTATAATAGTAAATGAATGAACAAATAAAACGAATAAACAAACATTTTTTGAGGTTGAAATTAATGAAGTGAATGTAAGTTCATTAAAGTTCAAGTTCTTTACCTGTATCAAGTTGTTATACTGTAAACCGGAGAGAAGGCAGATTGCTATTCTTCGGTATATAAAAGACTTTAAATAAATTAAATAAATAAATAAATAAATAAATAAATAAATAAATAAGTGCCCAACTAAATGAATGAATGAACCAAAACAAAAATGTTGCCTTTGTTTATCTCTCCTGACAACTGTCAGAGATAGAATGTGGGCCTCGATGGTCCTTGGTCTCACCCAAGATAGCATTTCTGATATTTTTATGTTCTTGTGTGCTCAATTGATTTTAGCACCACCATTAATGCCAATTGGGCTGATAGCAGGTTGTTGATACTAATTACTGAGAGTTTTAAAACTGCTACCATACCATATCCTAAACTTTATAATCCATTTTCACTCTGCAATAAAGATGCTACCAAGTTCCTCAGAGACAGGTTGAGACAGTCCTGGTTTTTTCCCCACTGCATACTTCTGCTCTTGGTAGACAATTGATAAATGCCGGTCCCTATGTAATTCTTGTTTACTGTTTATTTTAGCATTTACCAGTAAACCCTGTGTAGAGGCAACTAGTGGGCTAGCCAGGAGTGATCTGGTCATGCCTGGTCAGTTCTGAAAGTTCTGCAGAAAAGGAGGAATAAAAGAGGAGCGAGAAAGACCTAGCTCTTTTGCTGAGCTATCTCAGTGCTCCTACGGATGCAAATGCAAGATACTCAGATGGATTCTGCAATCAGGAGAATCACTGCAAACTAGACCCTTAAAAGAATGAGTACCACGGGGTCCCTCCCACTAGAGAAAAGTGTGTTGTGGTTTGACATCCAGATCTCAGAGAAGCAAGCGGTTGCTGGTATAATGCTTGTGAAGCCCCCAATTACATTTTGTAAAATAGTTCAATTGCGTTACATAAAAGCTGAGAACCTAAAAACTTGGTGCACCCGTGGAAGCAACCTGTACAAATAACAACTGGACAATAAAGACAAATCAGTTTGAAAACACTTCTGCAAGTCTATTGTTCTTTGAAGTCCTTCACCAAGGCTTGCACTCAGATCCCACAGAGGAATGATCCTTCACAATAAGTCATCACCCGAGATCCACTGCTACAACTGATAGACCCATGGCTGAAAGAACCCCATAGGTGTATAAAGAGAGTTACCCCAAATAGGGGCTACCCAAAGATGTAACAGGGTAAAACCATGGCTAACTCAGCCTGTTCCTTAGATCCTATATTGTGCAGAGAGATGCGATTGGAGCAAACTGAACAGTTAATTATCAGCTGGAAGCCACAGATGCCAAAAGAGCAGCGACACAGAGACAACCAGGAACTATCATATTAATCTAGTGATTTATCTTCAAAGAAACAATTTATTCCAAAATAACATGGCAGATACTTTTCCTTGCTGCATTTCGGGAAGTGAGTATGCCCCCTAAATTGCTTTTGAAGCAATATTGGGCAAACGTCCATGCAAAGAACCACCATTGAATGCGTGTGTCCAGACCACAATGGACACACATACCGCTAATAATTTCTTGTAGCAACCAGTCACTGTCTAAGTGTCTAGAAAAGGTAATTCATGAGTTTGTTTAGGGCCAGATAAACTGAGAATTTTCTGCCATCTTGTATCTATGGAAACAATACATCATGTTAAAAAAGGGTTCCTGGAATTACAAGCTTGTTTTGTGTTATACAAAACTAGAATTTTTTGAAAGTGACGCTTCCCTCCCTTCATGACCTCAGTACTGCAAACTAGTGGTGCTTCCGTTTGACTTTCGGCACAAGAAAAAAATGTGGGGTTTCTAACCATTATTTCTAAGTGTTTACTCAAGAAGGGTTCACTGTATTTTGTAAAATACAACATGAAAGTAACATTTGGGAAAATAAACAATAAAAACAGTAATTCCAGCCCATCGGTGGATACATTTCTCAAATTATAGATCTGTTTGATGCTGACTTTCTGCCCAGCTTTCAATGGGAAATTAACTTTTCCATTGAAAGTGCAAATATCTTTCAGCAAAAACAACATGAAGCAAAAAGAAAAAAACGAATGTATATGTTTTTCTCCTGTCTAGCCACGTTTACTATCTTTAGCTCCTAATTTTCTTTCTCTGTAACCTATTTCTTATGTCTTTCCTTTAGTGCTTATCTACTCAGACTTAAGACTGCAATCAAAAGGTGCTTTTTTCTTTTGCACTGCAAATATATAATCTGAGTTTAGACAAAGCTTCAGTTTATACAATTAATCATAGCTGTTAGCTCTAGAAGGGTCCCACAAATTACCTGTCAGCACTTCATGGGATCTGTAAAATTTAGTGAATGAAAGGTAGCTGCAGGAAGCATACGTCAGAGGTTTAGGGGCGGCAAGTAAAGAGTGAGCCCTCGGATGGGTCATTCCCTTCCGTTTGCAAAAGTAACCGGCTTTTTATTTAACATGTGAAAATACAACCATGCTGGATATTTTTGCTGCAAAATATTCGAATCTCATTTAGACTCCCATTGTTACTGGGGTTTCCTTGTAGATTTGTAGAATATAATTAAGAGACTCCAGGAGCCTCTAATATAGCAGATCAGAACTTGGAATGGCTCGATGACACAAAATGAGAGGAAACACTTGAAAAAAAAATCACATTTGGCCCTTCCTGTGTTCCTGTGAGATTTCTTGCAATTAGACACATAAATTTGGTAATAGTGTGTTAAGGAGTGCCTCTGCAGAGTCAACATTTCTATTTCAGTGGGAGGAGACAGTTTCAAGGCTGGTGAAGTCAAAATGATGTTTGGCATCCTATTGTTATGCCACCATACTGATGCCTTGCATTTCTTTATGATTTCGTTTGCTGAGAAGAGAGTGTAAGGGTTGTTTCATTGTCTTTGCCAAATATTTTAATAAGGAGCCTCTCTCCCCTGCCCTCTTCTCCCAACACACACACACACACACACACACACACTCACACACACGTGTGTGCCTGCTGCACTGGCTGCGATTGTGTTTAATGTTTTAGGCATTCACAGTCTAAAATGTGCACAATTTCCTGCCACAGAAGCTGCATGTTTTGCTTGATGGACAGATGCCATTTTTCCAGATATGCAATCCACTCTCTCTCCCTGCCTGGCTGATTACAATTTACAATAAGTTAGGGATTTCTCTTTTAACAGTGGGCATTGGAAGTATCTTCTGACAGAGCATTGCAGCTTAAGCAAGTACTGTGCTTGGACTGATCTCTTTAAAATCTGCCACTGGTAATCTGGAACCTACCATTAAAATCTACCACTGCACCAGAAGACTAGAGGGTGGCCAATGTAATGCCAATTTTTAAAAAGGATACAAGTTGATCCAAATAATTACAACCCAATAAGCCTGATGTCGGTGCTGGATAAAATGGTGGAAGCTATTGTAAGAACAAAATTACAAGTCATATGAATAATCTTTGCTTAATGAGAAAGAGACAGCATGGCTTTAGCAAAGGGAAGTGTCTTATTAACTTATTAGAATTCTTTGAAGGTGTTAAAAAGATGAGGATAAGGGCAAGCCAGTTGATATAACATAAGAACATAGGGGTAGATTTTAAAAGAAGCGTGCGCGGCATACATGTGCACGCACTACCCGACGCACGCACATGTACACCCGATTTTATAACATGCACGCACAGGCACACGCATGTTTTAAAATCAGGGGTCGGCACGCGCAAGGGGGTGCACAATTGTGCACCTTGCGTGCGCCGAGCCGCACTGCCTTCCCCCGTTCCCTACCCCACCACCACACCTTTCCTTCCCTTACCTCCCACTCCCTTTCCCCCCTACCTTTTCCTTTGCTTTTTTTATCTCCAAACTTACTTCAGCCCTGGGGCTCAAGCAAGTTGCCGTGTGCGATCCCTGGCACAGCAGCAAATATGACCTCTGTGCCAGGAGCCTGACCCCACCCCCATCCTGCCCCAGACCACCCCCCTCCCCGCCCCTTTTTGCAAGCCCCGGGACTTACACACGCCCCGGGGCTTTACAGCATCGCTGGGCCTTTGGGCCTTTTTAAAATAGGCCCGGCGCACGTAACCCTTTTAAAATCCGACCCATAAGATTTGCCATATTGGTATCCTGTTTCCAACAATGGACAATTCAGGTGATAAGAACCTGGCAGGATTCCAAAAGGTTGATATATTCCCTAATGCTTATTCAAGGGATAAGCAATGGATCTCCCCAAATCCACCTTAATAATGGGTTATGGACTTTTCTTCTAGGAACTTGTCCAAAATGTTTTTTTAAACCCAGCTACACTAAGATCTTTTAGCACATATCCAGGCTATGAATCCCAGAGTTTAATAATGCATTGAGTAAAAAGCTTTTCTCCTATTTGTCTTAAATGTATTACCTGGTAACTTCATTGTGTGTCCTTTAATCTTGTATTTTTCGAAAGAGTAAACTACTGATTCACATTTACCTGTTCCACTCCACTCATTATTTTATAGACCTCTATATCTCCCCTTAGCTATCTCTTCTCCAAGCTGAAGAGCCCTAATTCTAGCTTTTCCACATAGGGGAATCGTTCCATCCCCTTTATCATTTTGGTCGCCCTTCTTTATACCTTTTCTGATTCTACAAAATCTTTTTTGAGATACAGTGACCAGAATTGCACACAAGGCGTGGTCTCCATTCTTTACTAATATAATTCATAGTACTCTTTAGGGATGTGAATCGTTTTTGAACAATTAAAATTATCGTCAGATAATTTTAAAATTGTCCTAAATCGTTAGAGTGCACGATACAATACAAATGCCCCCGATTTATCGTCAGGGACATTTGTATTGTATCGTTAAATAGGGCACGGGAATTATTTGGGGGAGGGCGGGAAAACCGGCACACCAAAACAACCCCTAAACCCACCCCAACCTTTAAAACCGATTCCTTACCCTCCCGAACCCCCCCAAAATGTTAAATTACCTGGTGGTCCAGTGGGGGGGGGGGGTCCTGGTGCGATCTCCCACTCTCGGGCCATCGGCGCCATTTTGGCTGCCACTAATTAAAATGGCGCCGATGGCCCGATAAAAAAAAACCCCACCCGACCCTTTAAATAGACCCCCCCTTAGCCTCCCCCACCCTCCCAAACCTTTTTTTTTAGGGAGGCCCGCACCACTAAAAAAAACAAAAAACACCCGACCCTTTAAATCGACCCCACCCTCCCGACCCCCCCCCCAAAACCTTTTAAAATTACCTGGTGGTCCGGGGGGCCTCAGGGGGCCTCGGGGAGAGATCCAGGGGGGCCTCGGGGAGAGGAGAGATCCAGGGGGGCCTCGGGGAGAGATTTCCCGTTTCCAGGCATCAGCTTGGCGTGCTTATTCATGGACCATTTTGAGTCATCATGGGTTTACCCTTCAGAGTGGGACACATTGATAGTTCTATGGCTACGTTTTATTGATGATGTTTTTATCATTTGCAGGTCGATCCAGTATCGTCCGCTCGAGGATTGCCCGTCTGTAACGTGCCCGTAGCGCACAATTCGGGCGCGCAAGGCAATTTGGCGATACAGTCTCCAGTTTCACGCGTCCGTATCGCTTCTGAAAACAGACGCATAACCCTTTCCGCACCCGGCATGTAAATGAACGAAAAAGCTGTATAATGAAGGAATTAGCTATTCCCCTGCGATACTGTAACGGGCGCTGATATTATCTCCTCCGTAACCCGCTGTTCTGCCGCGGCCTTAACCTGCTAGTTTACCGCCTCCCCCTTGTAGGAGTTAGTGTAGTGTAGTGTAGGGTAAAAACATTGCTTACCCGCCCTGGTCCCGTCCGGTCTCCTGCAGCCCCGTCCGGACCAGACGGGGCTGCAGGAGACCGGACGGGACCAGGGCAAAAAAAAACAAACGAAAAAGTAGCAAGGCTCGGGCCTGCTATGGTAAGTTTAAAAAGTGTAAAAACAAAAAACCTGTGTGTTATATAAAAAAATAAAACAATTTTAAATACCTGTCGGAGGGCCGTGGGTCCCGGTGGGCGCCGGGCAGCCATCAGCGGCATCCGGTAGTCCCTTCTCCCTTCCTCCCTCCCTCCCCTGCCTGGATGAGCGCCAAAATCGCACGGGCGGGTCGGCGGCGGGGGGGGGGGGGGCGGCAGCAGGATCCGGGAGCGGCGGGTAGGCGGCAGCGGGGTCCGGGGGGGCAGCGGCAGCGGGGTCCGGGGGTGGCAGCGAGATCCGGGGAGCCAGCAGCGGCAGCATGTTCGATCGGGCAGGCAGCTAGGTGGCAAAGTAAAGATGGCCGCCTGCACGGGAAAATCGTGCAATTGGCCGCTGAAGATGTGACGTCACGACGTTTGGCGTCACGGGGTGTGACGTCACGTCTTCAGCGGCCAATTGCACGATTTTCCCATGCAGGCGGCCATCTTTACTTTGCCACCTAGCTGCCTGCCCGATCGAACATGCTGCCGCTGCTGGCTCCCCGGATCTCGCTGCCACCCCCGGACCCCGCTGCCGCTGCCCCCCCGGACCCCGCTGCCGCCTACCCGCCGCTCCCGGATCCTGCTGCCGCCCCCCCCCCCCCCCCCCCCCGCTGCCGACCCGCCCGTGCGATTTTGGCGCTCATCCAGGCAGGGGAGGGAGGGAGGAAGGGAGAAGGGACTACCGGATGCCGCTGATGGCTGCCCGCCGCCCACCGGGACCCACGGCCCTCCGACAGGTATTTAAAATTGTTTTATTTTTTTATATAACACACAGGTTTTTTGTTTTTTACACTTTTTAAACTTTTTTACACTTCCTGGTGCCTGTCATTTCAAATGTCATTTGAAATGACAGGTACCAGCGCACCCAGGTTACTGTATAGGCGCTGTTACAGCGCCTATACAGTAAAATGGGTTGCGCGGGCATAACCCTTCCCTAACACTTCACAGCCGCGGCATGCATTTGCATGCGATTAGAGGAGAGTATCGGGGAGTTAGTGAAGAGAACTGTGCGTGCGGGGAGGAAGGGTGCGCCTGACACTACCTCACTGTTTTTACCGCGGCCTTACTGGATCGACCTGTTGGGGAGGGACAGATATTCAATTCTACATGTTTATAGACTGGTTAAATTCATTAAATATTAATATTCAATTTAATTTCAATATTGATCCGGTCCAAATAGCATTTCTGGATATTCTAATCTCCATGCAGGATGGGGAGTTTACCACCACCCTTTATCGAAAAGAGACGGACGGGAACACTTTACTAACCTATACAAGTTTTCATCCTAAGCCATTGAGAGACAATATTCCTACAGGGCATTTTCTACGTCTCCGTAGGCTGTGCTCCTCCCGTATTGAATTCGTTAAACAAGCCCACCTAATGACTACCCGTTTTTTGGACAGAGGGTACCCGGCACATGTGGTAAAGAAAGCCTTCAAACGGGCTTTATACTCTAATCATGATTGGTTGTTTCTTCCCCCAACAGGTTCAGATGAGGTATTTTATAACTGTATCCTTCCATTTTCAACAATGAGTAAAAATATAGTAACTATAATACGCAGACATTGGCAGTCCTTGTCATTGTCTAATCTTCTGTAGGGATCACTGCGGTTCACCTTTCGGAGGGGAAGGAAACTCCGAGACCAACTGGTTCACACAATGTTCTCAAGTCATATGAACTCACCCGAGGGGGAGGGGGGCCATGGCCCATGCGGACATTGTACCATGTGCAACCACACCAACACAATTTCTGAGTTTACCCATCCAATCACTGGCCGAGTCTTCCAATTACGTGCAAGGACTGACTGTACAACCAAAGAAGTGGTCTACGTTGTGCAGTGCCCGTGCCCCCTCTTATATGTGGGAAAAACTACTCGTATGGTTAAAACGAGGATAACTGAACATTGTTCCAACATCCGTTTGTTGAGAATAGATGAGCCTTTGGTAAATCATTGGTCTCAACATAATCATGTTATCTCTGACCTTGTCTTCTCAGTTCTGGAGGTGATCCCCCATCATCCCAGAGGGGGAAACTATCCAGACTTACTGGGAAGGAAAGAACAGAGATGGATATTCACTCTAGACACTATCAGTCCGAAAGGCCTCAATAAAGAAATTGAGTGGCATTTATTTGGTTAAATGTACTCTGTTCTGATTGGTTCAGTAATCTCGCGATGATTCTCTGCTTGGCGCCATTCCTGCCCTTTAAATGTTTGATACTGTTGAGGGCGCTCGCGCTCCATGTTTGATCTGAAAGGTATGTACTCTAATTGTAACCTTTACCTTTAACTATGTAGCCCTTTAATTTGTGATCTACCACTTATATTTGTTTGCGTTGTAGATTTAAATATGATGATGGTCCCTCCCGATGCAGCAACAAGCGAAACACGGGACCGTGTCGGGGGACTTATATAAATGCTTTTTGTGATTCATGTGGAGTTGCCGATTACAAATTATATCTTATACAAAAAAGAACAAATAAATTCTATTTGAATAATTGGTGGATCCTCAAGACTGTATTCTTGCACCGTTGTTTATTGATACTTGCTGATGTGCAAGGTTTGCTTCGTGAATTAGTTGATAATCGAAATCGCCCATTATTACTGCACTGACAAATCGGTTAGCTTCCCTGATTTCTCTTAGCTTTTCATCATCTGTCCAATCATTTTGGCCAGGTGGATGATAGTATACTCTTATCACCATACTCTTACCCAACACACATGGAATTTTTACCCATATAGATTCTACTGAGCATTTAGTCTCTTGTATGATTTTTATCCTTTTGGACTCTATACCATCCCGGACATAAAGTGCTACACCCCCACCAAGTTGATCCTCCCTATCATTGTGATATAATTTGTACCATGATATAGCACTGTCCCATTGGTTATCCTCCTTCTACAAGGTCTCTGAGTTGCCAATTATGTCTATCTCATCATTCACTGCTATACATTTTAAATCTCCCATCTTAATCCTTAGACTTCTAGGCTTGACATACAGATGTTTCAAAATGCATAATTTGATTTGGAATTCTTTAGCTCAGGTGATTCTTTACTTTTAGGCACATGGACTACTTTTGCTTTTATTGGAACCTCTCTGTTAGGATGCCCTAACTCTCCTGTTTCATTAGTAGCCCTCAAAGATACATTCCACCAAACCATGCTGAGTGACTGTTGGCTTTCCCCCTTGTTCTAGATTAAAAACTGCTCTATCTCCTTTTTTAAAAGTTAGCATCAGCAGCCTCATTCCACTCTTGCTAAAGTGGAGCCTGTCCTTTCGGAAAGGTCTCCCCTTCCCCAAAAGGTTCCACGGTTCCTTACAAAACTGAATCCCTCTTCCCTGCACCATCGTCTCATTCATGCATTGAGACTCCAGAGCTGTGCCTGCCTCTGGAGACCTGCACGTGGAACAGGGAGCATTTCAGAGAATACCACCCTGGAAGTTCTGGATTTTAGCTTTCTATCTAAAATCCTAAATTTGGCATCCAGAACCTCCCTCCCATATTTTCCTATGACATTGGTGCCCACATGTTCCATTACAGCCAGCTCCTCCCCAGCACTGTCTATAATCCTATCTAGGTGACATGTGAGGTCTGCCACCTTTGCACCAGGCAGGCAAGTTACCAGGCGGTAATCATGTACACTGGCCACCCAGCTATCTTCATTTCTAATAACTGAATTTCCAACTATGATGGCCGACCTAATCCTTCTGTCCTGGGCAGTTGCCTGGGAGGCTTGTCCTCAGTGCGAGAACACAATGCATCACTTGGAGAGCAGGTCCTTGGTACAGGATCACTTCCTGCTACATCAGGGTGATACTCTCCAACCAGGAGACCTTTCTGATCAAAGGCAGCACCGGGGCTGCCAGACTGGATTTGGGACTTAGCTACTATGTCCCTGAAAGTCTCATCAATGTACCTCTCTGTCTGCCTCAGCTCCTCCAGGTCTGCCATTCTAGCCTCCAGAAATTGGACTCGATCTCCAAGAGCCAGGAGCTCTTTGCACCAGGTGCACACATACAATCTTTCACCGGCAGATAAAAAATCATACATGTGACACTCGATACGAAAGACTGGAAAGTCCCCCTCTTGGTGCTGGACTGCTGCCTTCATCTTAATTTTGTTGAGTTCCTAGTTAAGTTTAGGTTGCTCAGGGAGGTGGAATTAGAGTACTTTCAATTTATAGGTGTATTCACTAAATAATCTGCTAGTGACCTACAAGGGAATGATTAAACTCTCAATAAGGGTTGGTGCAATAGTATGATTTAGATAAGAGTCTGATTGATATTAAATGAGAAACTGTCTCTTGCCTAAAAATTAAGGGTTAAGCTAGGGGTGGGTGGGACACTAGACACTAGAATTAACTCCCTCTGTCTTGCTTATTATCTCAGACACAAACAAACTCTAAAAAATATATCCCACAATTTCACCACTCTCCAAACTTTCCAAGATTTCCCAAAGCTATACTTACCAATCCTCTTCAACCACCATTAAGTTGATCTTCACTCAAATGATTGAGCGCTTCTGGTCCTCTTCTACTGCAAAGGGTACGAGGCCTCTGAAAGCTGGGGTTGTGGAGTTCAAAACCTGGGTTGCTCACTGTGACCTTGAGTCCTCTCTCAGGGGATGCTGGGAACAGTATGCAGATGAGCCTTCCAGTCTTCTTCTACTGCCAAGGGTGCAGAGCCTCTGGAAGCTGGGGCTGTGAAGTTCAAAGCCTGAATTGCTCACTGTGACCTCTGGAATCCTCTCCTGGAGGATGCTGGGAACAGTATGCAGATGAGCCTTCCAGCCCTCTTCTACTGCAAAGGGTGTGAGGCCTCTGGAAGCTGGGGTGTGGAGTTCAAAGCCTGGATCGCTCACTATGACCTCTGGTGTCCTCTCCTGGGGGATGCTGGGAACAGTATGCCTATAAGCCTTCCGGTCCTCATATGCATACTGGAAAAAAAACCATTTTTCCCAGCACTGGTATCAGACTCACCAGTCTGTATTTTCCTGGATCACCTCTGGAACCATTTTTTAAAACTGATGTTACGTTGGCCACTCACCAATCTTTAGGTACTGTAGCTGATTTTAATGATAGTTTACAGATTTCTACTAGTAGGTCTGCAATTTTATTTTTCTATTTTTTTCAGTACTCTGGGATGTATACCATTTGGTCCAGGTGATTTGCTATTTATTAGTTTGTCAATTTGCCCTATTACATTTTCCAGGTTCACCGAGACTTGTTTCAGTTCCTCAGATTCATCACTTTTAAATATCACTTCAGGCACGGATATCTGCCTTACATCTTCCTCAGACCAAAACAAAGAATGTATTTAATCTCTCTGCTATGGCTTTGTCCTCCCTTAGTGCCCCTTAGTGAGGGGAGTCTGTAGTGTCCCTTAGTGTCCCTTAATGTTCCTTAGTGAGGGAGTCTGTAGGACCATTAGATGGTCCTACAGACTCTCGCACTGGCTTTTTGTTTCAAATGCACCTAAAAAAGTTTTTATTATATATTTTTGCTACCACAGCAAGTTCAAATTCTCTCTTCGCCTTCCTTATCAATTCTTTGAATCTATTTTGTCAGTGCAGGGATTGCCAACTCTGGTCCTCAGGAGCCACAATCATGTATTTATTTGTTATACATTTATCTATATAAATAAAAATGTTAAATAGTTTGGACAAAATCGCTAATCTCAGAAACCACTGAACCAATTGCTTTCAAATTTGGACACAACCTTCATTTCGCATACAGGAAGGTTCTTCTGTATTTACATTACAGATATGTCACACCTGTGACAGGTAAAATAGGTTTAAAGATTTTTTCGAGAAAACAGCAACATCTGCTGGACATAAGCGCCATCTGTTACACCTTACACTAACACACGCTACACTAATCATTTCGCCAGTCCAGGTCCACGTTTCACTTCCATTTTAACACATTCGCGCACTTTTTTCGCCGGAAGATAACTATTTCCTTTACAGATAAAATACACCCACCACCCTCCTCACACCCCCCACACACATGCCAAATTGATTTACTTCCCACAGCCTCCCAACACACACAAAACCACCCTCCTCACACCCCCCACACACATGCCAAATTTATTTACTTCCCAGGCCCTCACAACACACACAAAACCTGACAGAAGTCCAGGAGGCTCCAGTGGGGGGCCAGGACCGGTCCGGGACACATCTCCTGCACTACGGCCATCAGCTGCCAGCAATCAATATGGCGCCGACGGCCCTTTCCCTTACTATGCCACTCGGGGACACCAATGGAGGCAGTAGCCCATGTGACATAGTAAGGGCGAGGGCCCCTCGGCTCCATTTTCAGGACTGGCAGCCGGCGACCCTTTGCCCTTACTATGTCAGAGGACCTACCGCTGCCATTGCTCCACCCCACTGACATAGTAAGGGCAAAGGGCCGTCGGAACCCATATCAGGGCTCGCAGCTGACAGACCAACGCCAATACATCGCTCCCGGACCACTCTTGAACGCCCACTCCACCGACTGACATTTTTATCAGGTCTCGGGGGGTCTGGAGGGTGAGTGGTGGTAATGAATTTATTGCGAACATCTTGGGGAGGAGTCACGAGAGGGGGGCAGGTTTCATTCATTCGGCAACTCTGGGGGGGCAGGGGAGTGTGTGATGGTTAGTTTAAGAGAACGTTTCTCATAGGGTTGTTTTTTTGGGGGAAGGGGGAGGTTCACACACAAATACATACACTAAACTTGCACGATCTCGGGAACGCACCAAAATAGCCCTCCCCAGACCACAAAACAAATTTGGGAGTGCAAATTTGGTTAGGCACTCCCCTATTTGGCTACATAACGCGCACAGACGCCCAGGGACAGACCACATGTAGCACCAACAATTTTAATTTCCCAGGTCTTGGGGGGGGGGGGCAGGAGGGGGGGGTTATTATTTGATTTAAAGGGTTGGGATTTTTTTTTGGGGGGGTGGGGAGGTTCCCACAGAAATAGAAAGACATAAGTTTTCTGATCTGAAGGGTAGGCAGTAGGCGTGGGGAGGCGACAGTGAGGGGAGGGAGAATGAGGGGGGAGGTGAGTGTGAGGGGAGAGAGTTGGAGTGGGGACAGGGGAGGGATGAGTGACCAAGGGGGAGGAGGATGAGTGACTGAGGTAAATGAGCAAGGGGAAGGGGGAGGGAGGGAAAAGAACCTGACTCTGCCACTGCAACGCGTGGCGGGGTACCGCTAGTATTCTATGTTATCTAAATTCTATGCAGAGAACAATAAAAACATGCTTAAGATGCAAACAATGACAAAATAAGACAAACATAAGCCATTACCACTGTATACAAATATATCTCATGCATACTCTTTATGCATATACTGAAAATCAGGCCAGTTTGTGATTCTCGAGCGACGGAGTTGGCCATCCCTGATATAATATCTTTGGATTTTCAAAAGGCATTTGATAAAGACCCTCATGTGAGACTCCTCAGGAATTTAAAAAGTCATGGAATAAAAAGTAGTATCCTATCCTATTGCAGTTTGGAAACTGGTTAAAAGACAGGAAACAGCCAGTAGAATTAAATAGTTTTTCTAATTGAAATAGGTAAAACCTGTCCTGGAATAGATGTAATTTAATCTATTCATTAACAATCTGAAAAAGAGAGCAAGGAGTGAGGACATCAAATATGCAGATGATACAAAATTATTCAAAGTAATTAAAGCTCAAGCAGACTGTGAAAATTGCAGGAGGACCATTCCAGACTAGGGAACTGAGCATCTAAATGGCAGGTCAAATATAATGTGGATATGTGCAAAGTAATGCACATGAGACAAATAATTGTAACTATAGATACACAATTCTTGGTTCCATATTATGAGTCACTGCACAGGAAAAGGATTGTGGTGTCATTGTGGAGAATGGGTTTAAATTCTCAGCTCAGTGTGCAACAGTGGTCGAAAAAGAAAATAGAATGGTAGGAATTATTCAGAAAGGAAATAGATAATATAACTTTGAGTATCATAATGCCTCTGTCTATATAGGTACACCTTGAGTATTTAGTTCTGGTCATTGCATCTCAAAACAAAGATAATGCAGAACTAGAAAAGGTACAAAGAAGGGCAACAAAAACAATAAAGGGAATGAAACAGCTCCCTTATGAAGAAAGGTTAAACAGGTTAGGGCTCCTCAGCTTGGAGAAGAGACAGCCGGGAGGGGGTAGGTTGGAGGTTTATAAAATCATGGGGGTTGTGGAACAGGTAAATAGGGAATGGGTATTTACCCTTTCAGATAGTGCAACTAGGAGAGACTCCATGAAGCTAACTAGTAGCAGATTTAAAACACATTTAAGAAAGTATTTTTTCAGTAGACACTCATTTAAACTGGGGAATATATTGCGAGAGGAGATGGTCAAAGCTGGATTATAAAAAATCTGGAAAAGTTTTTGGAGGGCAGATCCATTAACATTTATTAGCCAGTCAAGCATGGGAATCTTCTCCAGCAACTGGAAAGGAGCATAAGGGATCTCCTAATTACGTTTTAACAAGTATGTCTAAGTGACTCGGGTTGGAGCTAGACCTGCCCAGCCATAATTCTTTAATCAGGTTTATGATAGAAAATAAAAATGCTTATTGCAAATTAAATCTCAAACAGAAGCAGACAGAAGGCAAAGGGGAATGTAGGTATCACAGTTTCCTACTATCTCTCTGGCTGTGATATCCACATTCCCACATTCATCATCAGCACATAAGTCTCACTCTGGTCTTTTCTCCAGAAACTGGGGGGGGACGGGGACCCTGCTATTTGATGCATTCAGTTCTATTCGCCTCTCTCATCAATTGCCACACAAACTTTCATTTCCAAAAGAGAGAGAGAGAGAGACCTTTCAGGAAGGAAGGAACGTGGCACAGAGTTACTCTTGAACAAAAGACATCAATGAAAACTGAACTGAGATGAAATAACAAAGCACTGGCAGCACACTGCTCTGTACAAGGGTTAGATCAACAAGCCTGCAGTTGTTAACACGTTGAGATTTCATCCAAAGACTGAGATGTCCTGTCATAATTGTTCTGGCTAATGTCTCTCTAATGTTGGACTTCTCACACGGGCTTCTTCCTTCTCTTGAGCAGAAATCCAAGTCGGTGATATTTTGTTTCTAAACAGAATAAAGCTTGAATTGGCAGCTCTAATGGTGATAAATGTTTTGAAAGGCAAAGGTAAGAGATAATGCATTGTCTTTGAGCATAGCATCCAAGTGACCTGGGGCCAAGAGTGAAGGTTAAGTCCAGCCCTGTTTATTCCTTGCATTCCCATTCCATTGTATAAATGCACTCATAATCCCGAGTAGCAAAAAATAAAAATGATCTGCAAATGTTGCCCATCATCACCCCCAGAGGTACTGTTTTGGGTTCTGGTGCAACCAATCTTTCTAATGCACTGGAGGTTCTTCTCAGCAATAAGACTGGATGAGCTTCTGCATTTTATGATAGCTGGTGCCCCAAAAACAGAAACGGATTCAAGATGGAAAAAAAAAAAAAAAACAAGGTTGGCCTGAAAAACTCTCTTTTCATAAAAAGTCATATTAAGCGTATCCTTTAAAAGCGAGTATTGTCCTATGATAAATGTTTATTTCTGTCTTTTAGCTTATTTTAAACCAAACCTCTTTCATGCAAATTGAATTTATTTTGGTTAACATTTTCATTTTTTGCAGATAATATAGTTGATGGTGGGCCTCTGATTTAGAGTGCTGGGGTCACAACCCACAAACCAAACCATCTTGAATGCAGAGGTTGAACGGCTTTTTAGGAATTGCTGACATTGCGATTCTGATCAGGACCAATCAGGGGACTATAGTGAAGAATTAGAAAACAAATGCCTGGTCTCTAATCAACCACAAGATAGGAAGCAGTCTTTTCTTTGGTAGGTGACTTTTAAGACCACCTGTATAGACAACTTTTTACCTTATACTATATTCTGTTAGGTCACATTGCGGTGATCAAAGCTAACACTAAGTCAAGTCTCCATTGCATTGACCTGGTGAAAGAAGCATATGCCTTCAAAAGCAGTCACAAAGGTACCAGAGGGCCAATTTTCAATAGCACACATTGTTTGCAGAACTGTATATGGTATTCCAAATGAGGTCTCACCAGGAGCTTCTATAGTGGCAATATCACCTGCTTTTTACTGCTGCCCATGCCTTTCCTGTGCAGTCAAGCATCTTTCTGGCTTTTGCTGTCACCTTACCCACCTGTTTGGCCACCTTGAGATCATCTAGATCCTACTCTTGTTTCATGCATAAAAGAATTTCACCTCTAGATAGTACTGCTCCCAGGGATGGTAACTTTCAAACCGGCATGCGGGCGCACATACGTCGGCCCACGCCCAAGTATGTGCTCATTTTATAACATATCTGCACATGTTTAAAATATAGCCTGGCCATTCACATGTGTGCCAAATTTTAAGTGGTGTGCGTATGTGCACACAAATCCTGCTTCTACTGTGTAAATCAGGGAATTTTAAAAGGGGTGCGCTCTGACGCCATTCTCAGTTTTACCAGTTCGTCTCCAGTTCACCCAGTTAAGAGACAAATCCACCAACCCCCACCTGGTTTGATAGCCTTCACTCCCCCCCCAGTTATCCCCGACCCTTAAAACCCTTCAGTTCTGCCTCGTTTTCTTTACATTTTAATTTACACGGCATCCATAGCAGAAGTAAAGTTACATGGCAGGGAACCTCGGCGTGCAAAAGGTTGCATCAGTATTTACACGCACATCTTAGGTTCATTTCCCGAAATGCCCATGCCCCACCCAGACCACACGCATGCCATTCCAAGATGTGCGCGCTGCGAGGGACGGCTTTTAAAATCCACTCAGCGTGCTCGAGCCCGACTTCTTCACACATCCCCTAATTAATGCTCGTGTCAGGCTTTTAGAATTCTTATGTTTTTGCATCCTAAATGTATGCCTGTATTTTTTAGCGGTAAATCTTATCTGTCAGATTCCTGATTATTCCTCAACCTTTGCTAGATCCCTCCTCATGAGTTCCATACTTTCTTGGCTATCTACCCTGTGACAGATTTTGGTATCATCCACAAAAAGACAAACCTTTCCCTATAGCCCTTCCACAACATCACTTATGAAAATGTTGAAAAGAACCAATCCAAGGATCGACCCCTGTGGCACAGTACTAGTAATACACCCCTTTCCTCTGATTGAGCGTCATTTACCTCTACCTTTTGTTGACCCCCACGCAATCAGTTTCTAACCCAATCAATCACTTTAGGGACCAAATCAAGGATGCTCAATTTATTTATGTTACCTTTGTGAAAATTCAAGTACACTACATCTAACACTCTCCCTTGATCCAACTTTCTAGTCATCCAGTCAAAAGAAACTGATAAACTTTTCTGACAAGGCCTATCTCTGGTAAAAAAACAAAAAAACAAAAAAAAAATTCATGTTGCCTCAGATCTTGTAATCCATTGAATTCTAGAAATTTATATATTTACCCTAACATTAACTCACTATGAAAACAACTAAAAATATATTTCTTTTTTTTTCCCTGAGAAGGTGCATGAAGTGAAATTTGGGACACTCGTGGGCTGTAAATTCAGCATTCTGGCAATGCACCAAACTTAAGTGCCTGAAATAGGTTATCAGTGCCGATAGATTTCTAAAATAACATTATGGGTTTCTGAAACACAGGGCTGTTATTCCTTCCCAAAATAGAATTTTGTCACATAAGTCTGGTAGGAAATGAAAAAAACTCGTGGGCAAAGTCTATTTCCAAATCAGCAGGTTGTTTGGCATCTTTCAACAATGAGAAATAAAACAAGCTCAGAGACATATTTATTCACTTAGGAGCCCAGTTCATACTACTGACATCACCACCACATGGACATACATTCAAATCTTATTTAGTGGAAAAACTAGAATCAAGCCATCTGATTGACTAAGTCAACCTTTCAATGGCAAATAGAGCTCAATGTTTTTACTATTTTGCATTTTAACAGCATTTTGGAAAATAATTCCTGAATCTTACAACAGTTTGCAAGATTTGTTGCAATTCTTGTCTTATAGATTTTCTATGATGATATAAATGTAATCACTTTGCAATGTGTTCTTTCTAACACTTCCTCATTGTTTTGCCTTTTCTTTTCACAGAGCCCTTCCCAAGCTTTTGGCAAAGATGATTTCCTATGCCTGCTGTTTTTCCCAAGCATCGGCTCCTTTCAGTTTTCTGAGGTGGACCATTTAACGGTCACATGAATGGGACTGAGGGCCGCTGTTAGGCCTTTTGTCTTTAGTGGATGCTGCATGGCCTACGGAGTAAAGCTCCCCCTCCTTCCCCTCTTCTGATAAAGATGAAGTGACTTATGAAATCTCAATAATTCAATAGTCAGTTCTTCACTAATTTGAAACAAGTGAATCCTTGCTAACATTCTTCACATCAGTGCCACAGTACTGTTTCATATCAAGATTCCAGACATCATTACAAGATGCATAGGTATTAGAGGTGCAACCAGATGCACTGCATTTTCTTTTCTGTGGAAACTATTGCTAATGTCCTGTGTCAGAGGAGGTTTAACTGACCCTTAGCTGGCCTAGCATGCCTGCCTTATTTTTTTATTTTTTTTATTATTATTATTTTATTAAAGCACGGCCCATTAAATAATACCCTTGTTTTATACAAAACAGTCAACCCAACATAGTTCAGTTTGGTAACAAGAGAAATTCCATGACATCACCTGCAGGTGTGCTGGGGTGGAGAACCTTCTCTTGTAATTTCTTCCCATGCAGTGAACCCTTCAAAGTCCTAAAACGTGCAGACGGCCCTGGCACCAAATCACAGGGTCGCACAGTAAAAGTAACTTTGTAGCCAGGAAAACTATTCAAAAGTAGAAATAAAAAATCCCAATGGAATCTTAAGGCTATCCAATTGCAAAAGAATTTTTAAGTTGGAAATTTCTTCTTCAGTACAGGATTAGTTGCCAGTTGTGATACCTTTCATAGTAACAACATAAGAATTAGCCAAAGATGTTGTTGGGCACCAATTTTTCAGATTGCATAGGGCCCTAATCTCTATAATTTTTTTTTTAATACAGACAGAATAGTTAATGTTGGCTTCATTTCCCCATCTACCAGCTGAGGTATTGCTAAAAAGTATCAACTTAGAATGGATCACATTTCTTTACTGATAGCACAAATCAATTTTTCATTTCAAAAAACCTTAAACTATTTTCTATTTCACAGGGAAGTGTTAATTGCTTTGCACACACCAAGACAGAAATGAACTTAACTCTTAAGTCAGGGTATGTTGTGTGTGATCTCAGACTTTCACATTTTCTGTTTTTTTGTTTCTCTGATGTGACATTCCAAGGAACTATTTTCAAATTAGCATTCAGGTCTACACTATTTAGTAACAAGCAGATAGTGACTACAAAGAGAAAGTACAAATAAAAAACATACTTTAAAATGTCTGTATGTGAATGCCAGAAGCCTGAACAATAAGACTGGTGAGTAAGAATGTATTGCATTATATGAGAACGTTTGTCACTAGCAGGCCGATACAGTACAGTGCGCTCCGACGAAGCGCACTGTTAACCTGCCCTTGGACGCGCATTTTCCCTTACCCCTTATTCAGTAAGGGGCGGAAAATGCGCGTCCAACCCGCGGCACCTAATAGCGCCCTCAACATGCAAATGCATGTTGATGGCCCTATTAGGTATGCCTGCGCGATACAGAAAGTAAAATGTGCAGCCAAGCCGCACATTTTACTTTAAGAAATTAGCGCCTACCCAAAGGTAGGCGCTGGTTTCTGCCAGCACCGGGAAAGTGCACAGAAAAGCAGTAAAAACTGCTTTTCTGTGCACCCTCCGACTTAATATCATGGCAATATTAAGTCGGAGGTCCCGAAGGGTAAGAAAAGTAAAAAAAAAGAAAAAAAATGTTTTAAATGGGCCGGCGGCTGTCGGGTCGAAAACCGGATGCTCAATTTTGCCGGCGTCCGGTTTCCGAGCCCGTGGCTGTCAGCGGGCTCAAGAACCGACACCGGCAAAATTGAACATCTGCTGTTAAACCCGCTGACAGCCGCCGCTCCTGGTCAAAAGGAGGCGCTAGGGATGCGCTAGTGTCCCTAGCGCCTCCTTTTGCCCATTTCTACCGCACCACCTAATTTAAATACATAATCGCGCGCGCCGAGAGAGCGGGGATTCTCCCGCTCTCCCACGGACTTTACTGTATCGGCCTGTATATGAGAATGTAGACATTATAGGCATTTCAGAGACATATTGGAAAGAGAATAACCAGGAGAACACATGATAGGGCAGATCAAATTGGTGGAAGAGTGGCACTCTATAAAAGAAAAAGATGGCATAGTGTCAAGCTTGATAAAAGTCCTGCAGGGAACAAAATATAGTGTGGAATTCTTATGGATAGAAATTCCATGTGTGATGGGTGTTGCGGACACGCCTTGTGGCTACATATTCTGTGGTGAATGCGTGTGGGAAAGCCCTGGGAAGGGGCGTAGAGGCGTGATCACTTGCTCCTGTGTGAGTGTGAGCCCCTGGTCCACGAGATAACTCAGAGAGGAGCCCCAAGATACCCCGAGGATAGGAAAGCAAGTGCAAGCTTGGACACAGTTCGACTCATGAAGGAATGGAACCAGAACAGGAGACTCCTGGTCCGGAGAGCTAAGAGTCAGAGTTCATAGAAGAAGGATTCCTAGGACTAGATGAAGACTCCTGGACATTGATGAAGAAGAGGTATGCTCTTGAAGACGACAAGACGAGACTCTTGGAGAAGAGAAGAGACGAGGCTCTTGAAGTTAGGGAGTGCTATCCCACAAGGCACCCTACACAGCCCGAGGACTGGTCACGGACTGTTATGTTCGTCAGTGCCCGATGCCCTCTTTCTGCCCTCCTTACCTCTTTGGCAACGCCCTCTCCATCCGCGAGAAAATTGGCTGCCACGGCGTCCATTTGCCGAGGACCCTCCAGCGTTCCCGGACCGGCTCGACGCTGCAACTGCCATGTTTCCTGGAGGCCTAGGGGCACGTGCACGGCGCGGCCCCGATTGAAGTACTGGTATTGGCGCGAATCTCAGGGGCATCCCCTGAAGCTGATGTCACCCGCGACGGATATTTAAGGTCTTGGAATTTGCTAACACATCGAGTTAGCAAGGATTGACATTTGACTCGCTTTGCCTACCTAAACTACTCTGCCTCCTCGGACTTACTAGGGGTACCCGCTCCTCGGGGGCCTCGCTCTCTCCTTTGTTTTTCAGGTGACAGTCTGGAACTGGGAGTCGCTCCTTGAGGACCTATACATTCCAGCTCCTGGGCTTCTAAGAGATTGCATGAGTGTTACCATCTGGTTCAGTACATGAACTCTGCATACCCTGCCTACTCACTATGGGGCGGATTTTCAGAGCCCTGCTCGCCTAAATCCGCCCAAATCCGGGCGGATTTAGGCGAGCAGGGCCCTGCGCGCCGGTGAGCCTATTTTACATAGGCCTACCGGGGCGCGCAGAGCCCCTGGACGCGCGTAAGTCCCGGGGTTCTCCGAGGCGGTCATGTCGGGGGCGGGCCCGGTCGTCGCGGCGTTTAGGGGGCGTGTCGGCAGTGTTTTGGAGGCGGGTACGGGGTGTGGCTACGGCCCGGGGCGGTCCGGGGCGTGGCCGCGCCCTCCATATCCACCCCCAGGTTGCGTCCCGGCGCGCAAGAGGCCCGCTGGCGCGCGGGGATTTACGCCTCCCTCCGGGAGGCGTAAATCCCCCGACAAAGGTAAGGGGGGGGCTTAGACAGGGCCGGGCGGGTGGGTTAGGTAGGGGAAGGGAGGGGAAGGTGAGGGGAGGGCAAAAGGAAGTTCCCTCCGAGGCCGCTCCGATTTCGGAGCGGCCTCGGAGGAAACGGGGGTAGGCTGCGCGGCTCGGCGCTTGCGCCGGCTATACAAAATCCATAGCCTTGCGCGCGCCGATCCAGGTTTTTAGCAGATACGCGCGGCTCCGCGCGTATCTACTAAAATCCAGCTTACTTTTGCTTGCGCCTGATGCGCCAGCAAAAGTAGGCCAATTCGCGCTATTTGAAAATCTACCCCTATATTTCAGTTTCTCTACAGCTCAGCCTCCAGAGATTGCTGTTCCAGTATCTGAGGGACTACAGCCCAGCCGGGCATTCCAGCTCACTACTGCCACCTCTGGTGGTTCAGTATACTGTCTAATAAAAGAACTAGTGTGTGTCTGTCTCCATACTCTGGCAGATGAAATTTAATGTGGATAAGTGCAAGGTGATGCATATAGGGAAAATAACCCATGCTATAATTACACAATGTTGGGTTCCATATTAGGTGCTACAACCCAAGAAAGAGATCTAGGCGTCATAGTGGATAACACATTGAAATCGTCGGTTCAGTGAGCTGCAGCAGTCAAAAAAGCAAACAGAATGTTGGGAATTAGTAGAAAGGGAATGGTGAATAAAACGGAAAATGCCATAATGCCTCTGTATTGCTCCATGGTGAGACCGCACCTTGAATACTGTGTACAATTCTGGTTGCTGCATCTCAAAAAAGATATAATTGCGATGGAGAAGGTACAGAGAAGGGCTACCAAAATGATAAGGGGAATGGAACAGCTCCCCTATGAGGAAAGACTAAAGAGGTTAGGACTTTTCAGCTTGGAGAAGAGATGGCTGAGGGGGGATATGATAGAAATGTTTAAAATTATGAGAGGTCTAGAAAGGGTAGATGTGAATCGGTTATTTACTCTTTCGGATAGAAGAAAGACTAGGGGGCACTCCATGAAGTTAGCATGGGGCACATTTAAAACTAATCGGAGAAAGTTCTTTTTTACTCAACGCACAATTAAACTCTGGAATTTGTTGCCAGAGGATGTGGTTAGTGCAGTTAATATAGCTGTGTTTAAAAAAGGATTGGATAAGTTCTTGGAGGAGAAGTCCATTACCTGCTATTAAGTTCACGCTGAGGTAGATTTTAAAAACATACGCGTGCGCGTACTTTTGTTCGCGCACCAGGTGCGAACAAAAGTACACTGGATTTTATAAGATACTCGCGTAGCCACGCATATCTTTTAAAATCCGGGGTCGGCGCGCGCAAGGGGGTGCACATTTGTGCAACTTGCGCGTGCCGAGCCCTGCGCGCTGCCCGTTCCCTCTGAGGCCGCTCCGAAATCGGAGCGGCCTCGGAGGGAACTTTCTTTCTACCCCCCGCACCTTCTCTTCCCTTCCCCTACCTAACCCCCCCCCCCCAGCCCTATCTAGACCCCCCCTACCTTTATCGGAGAAGTTACTACTGCCTCCGGGCTGTAGTAACTTACGCGCGCTGGCGCGGCAGGCCCCAACACAGGCCACTGTGTCGGGGCACTCGGCCATGCCCCCAGACCACCCACACACCCCCGGACACGCCCCCGATCCCTAACCGCGCCCCCTGGCCACGCCCCCGACCGTCCCTTTTTGCAAGCCCCGGGACTTACGCGCATCCCGGGGCTTGCTCGCGCCGCCAAGCCTATGCAAAATAGGCTCGGCGCGCGCAGGGGGGGTTGGGGTAGGTTTTCGGGGGGTACGCGCGTATCTTACGCATAAACCACACACATAAACCGATGCTCCCATTCTCACCCACAAACCCGTGCTCCCAGTCTCACCCACACACCCATGCTCCCAGTCTCACCCACACATACACATATTCAAGCTCCCATTCTCACCCACATATACACACATTCAACGCCCATTCTCACCCACACATACACACATTCAAGCTCCCATTCACGCACATATTCAAGCTTCCATTCTCACCCACACACACACCCAGACTCCCATTCTCATCCACACATACACATTCAAGTACGTGTACAGCTTCCGCTTCCTCCCCCCAAAGCAGGAAGATCAGCTGGCCTCTCCTGCTGTCACCGGCCTCTTGCTATCTTCGGGGTCCGGCCGTACGGCCCGCCGATCTTCCTGCTTGATGGGGGGGGGGGGGGAAGAGGAGGAAGCAGAAGTTGGCGCTGCGCTTCGGCTCCCCCCCCCCAAACAGGAAGTTTGGCGGGCCGTATGGCCCGAAGATAGCAGGAGGCCGGTGGCAGCAGGAGAGGCCAGCTGATCTTCCTGCTTTGGGGGGAGGTAGCGGAAACTGTGCGTGGCGCTTCCGCTCCCCCCTCCCCAAACAGGAAGATTGGTTGACCATACGGCCGCAGCAGTACTTCCCCATGTGTGCAGTGATGGCGCGCGAGGCGTGGGTCCCCTTTTCGCTGTTGCGGGGATGGGATCCCGCAACAGCCTTGCAGTTCCGGTGCCAGTTGGGTGGGCCTGGGTCTAAGTTGGGTGGGCAGCTGCCCACCCAGGCCCACCAGTGGCTACGCCACAGGTATAAACTGAGAGTTACTAAACACAGATGTTACAATTATTTTGCGCATAAAATATATAAATTAAAAAGCCAGGCATGCGCCAAAATCAGGAGATGTGCACGCATCTAGCACATGCACATGTCCCCTCGAATTTATAAGTCACACACATATGTGCACAAGTACTTATACACAAACATCTAATCGAGAAAAAAAGGGGGCGGAATGTGTGCAGGGCATGGGCATTCTGAGTGAGGTGGGGCCAAGAGATATGCACACAAGTAGCTATGTGCCTGCGTGTGCACCAGGGTATATTTCAGTGCAAATTTACTTCTGCTACAGCGGAGGTGTAAATCTTTATAAAACTATTTACAGGCATCTATGAAGTGCTTGAGTGGTCTGTGTTAACTAGGGGGAGGAGTGCAGGCTGAAGAACCAGGGGGGTTTAGAGGTCCTAGCTCTAGACTGGGCAAACTGGTGGATGAACTGTTGAAACTGGTCATAGCCTGGACACGTGTCTGTTATAAAATTCCCTCATTTGCACGTTTCAAAGATGACTTACGTAGCTGTGTATGTACAAGCTTTAAAATATGCGCACCGGAGCTATTTTATAGCATGTGCACATATGTGCACGCAGGATATAAAATTGCCATGTATCTGGTGGTGCACCCATATACACATATCTATTAGGGATGTGAATCAGGTGCCCAATTGTTCCCACTTTCGGGATCATCTGGCCGTGGGAAAATCTCATTTTCCTGTGGATCCCCTTTTTATTTAGTGAAAAAATCATTTTTCGGGTTAGTGCGCGGTAACGGGAGTTACCGCACGCTAACAAAAATAGCAAAAAGTAACAAAAAATAACAAAAATAAACGTTTTTTTGTTAGCGCTCGCTAACTCCCGTTAGCGAGCACTAACCCAAAAAACGATTTTTACGAAAATTCGAGGGGAAAAGTGATCGTTTCTTTTTTTACCCGCTATATTAACAAATTTAGAAATATCGTACGATATTTCAATTCGTTAGAGAAACGATTCACATCCCTAATATCTATGTGTGTCCGCGCACCCATTTCAAAGTTACCATCCCTGTGCGTACTTTTATAAAATAGGTGTACAGATCATTGCACAAATAAAATGTGAATACTGAAGCATATGTGTGTACCTTTGGAGCAGTGATGCCCAGTTTATGCGTAACTTTAAACGCACCCAGGGGCGGATTGGCCTATCAGAGGATCGGGCATCCCCCGATGGGCTGGTCGCTCTGGTCACATGGTCTGCTGAGCGCGGCCGCGACAGAGCCTCGCTCGGCAGACCACAGGGTATCTTCTGGGCCAGTTTTGGGGAAAATCCCCGGGCTAATCTTTACCCGGAATCCACCCCTGCACGCACCTGCTTATATGTGAAAGTGCTGAGTTTTGCACACTATTCAGATTTACTCTCGTAATAGGTAAATCTCTGAAAACATCTACAGAAAATCTCAGAAGTTTGGTAAGTTCAGGATGAACTCCCTGCTTTCAGCAAATTACAATACTGAGGGCACACCATTTAAAACATTAGAGATGTACATATTTAGTCTGCTGGTAAACTGGCGCAGTGGGACAAATCTTCCACTGAATATAACTTACTAAAGTTATCCAGTAAACGTGACCCAGACAACTTTGAAACTTAACTAGCTATTTTTGAATATAAAAGGCTAGGTTTCAAGTTATCCGAGTACCTGTCCAAAATCAGTAAAAATTAGCACCTCCTTCCCCATTCCCAGCCCCTCTCCTCCAAAAGTATAGAAATAAGTTGTAGGCCATAGCCGGGAAGGAGTCCCCCCCCCCCCCCACCAATTTTCAAAAAAACACATGGGATATAGGCTCCTACCTGACCCCCACTCTCACCATTTACCTGCAACCCTCCCACCCACCTGGACCTCCCCAAAAAACACCATCATCTATAGTGCAATATATTTGTACTGCTTCTAGAAGCAACCCGTGTTACCTTGACAGTAGTAAGAAGGTAGGAGAGTCTTAGGACCCCCAGGAGTGGTGGGGAAGGAAGGGGGAGAGGGTGGGAGCAGTTAGCAACCTTGTTTTACTTTTATTTTTCATTTCATTTGTTTTTGGGGGTTTTTTTTAATGTTTTCATTTTGTTTGAATTTTTTCATTTTACAAAATTAAACAATAACAAACAAAATAAAAAAAAATAAAAAAACTAGCAAAATGAAACAAAAAAAAATATCAGTGCCCATCGCTACTGCCTACCTAATCTCGTACACAGAGCGATACATATTTCTTAGCTTGTTGCTTTCAATTTGTGACAGATTGCAAACTGACAAAGAGGAAGGGAGAGTAAACTCACCTTCAAGGATGGGTACTGAAAATCAGTAGGAAGTGGGTACTGATCATCCTCTCTTTTGGTTGGTAGACTTAACCCAGGTCTTTCCTTGGCAGAAGTAGCTGAGCAAATGAGGGATTTGGGGGGCGGAGAGGGAGAATATTGAAAAGATAGTTTTTTAAAAAAGGGAGAGGGGGTTTTAAGGATTCTGTATCAAAGATTTGCATAAATGAAAAATGTATATATGTATAAAATAATGGAAGGCAGTAAGGGGTGGGAGGCTTAGGGACAGTTTAAAGGACAAAGAACATGTGAATTCTGGAAGAAAAACAAAGAGGGAAAACTAGGGGAATTTTTCCAGCAGGTTCAGAAGGGGAAAGGAGGTCTGGGGAGAAAGATATCTATAGTGATGTGCGAAGAAGAGTTCCTGGCAGTTGCTGGCAAGCAGTGTCGCTGGAGGAGTGTAGTTGACTGAGGCTGTTTTTGCTGGGGTGAAGGTTACCGCACTAGCGATACCATAGAAATAAGAAACCAGCCTGGCGCAGGCCTCAAATCACTGCAGGGTATGCAGGCCTGGAAGGGGAGAATGGGACCAGCTGTTTGGGGCGGTGGTCCATGTGATTACTGGTGGGGGATGCCTGGTCACTTGTACGGGATGGCAACATGATCCAGGGGGCATCCCCCTAAGCAGGTCATCGCTGGTGGTTAAGGCTTCTATATTCTGATGGCTTTTAAGAATTTTTCATGGTGATATTAGATGGATGGATGGGATGGAAAAAGACGATATTTGGGTGCTACAATGATAAATATTAAAACTGTCAATAATAATGGTAAAGCTACAGCCATAATTATCAACAGATTAGCAAAGTCTCTCTGGCGTTTTATTTTCAATTTTCCTGGGCAGCGTGTGAAGGCACATGGTTTAAGAAAGAAGTGTTTATTCTGCTGAGGCTAACATAATCAATCTGCTTTTTAACGTGCATTTCCTAAATGTTTCTCTCTCTACTCACTGTAATGTGATATTCCCACTTACTAATACGACAAGGGAGGTCAGATGGCTCAAAGCTAATTAATCAATTAGTTCACCATATTAGCAACCTTCAAAGAATTTGACTACAAGAAGCCCAGGCTCTAAAATCTGTAGCGACATCTGCAGCCCATCACACTTCCATCGACAGATGCAGATGTGCTAAGAAAAACACGGAGCCATTTCTGTAATTGCAGTTCGGAGAAAATGCTTTAACTCTTACTAAAAGCACAGAAGGAAGCATAACCCTAACGAAGAAAAATTTGATATAATCAAGCACCAGTATCTAATGTTTCCTGTGGAAAAACTTTGTTCTGTTAACACAAGCAACTCCAATTTTTTTTTCAGTTAGTATTGTGTTATTTTTCGTTTGCCTGTAAAGGAATTTCTTAAGGTTGTAGTGCCATGTGCCACAGCCAGTTGAAAAGGTGGTTGAATGCTATTGGCCACCTTTGTCCCACAGGAAATCTCATTTTCTAATGACATCCCCTAGCCTGACCACTTCGAAGGTCAAGAATACAAAGTTATACCTAAAGTCTCTCAAAAGAGCATGACACTTTTGCGATGCTGCCCATAGCCAGAGCTCCAGGTAGCCTCTTACCTTCTTCCAGCCTGCTCTCCACGGCCCAGAGGCCGCCCATGTTACCTTCCACGGCAGGAGCTGCTGACACCGTGGTTTCCTGCAGCCTGGAGGCCGTCTGCGCTCTTTTCATGCGGCATGGGGCCACCGACGATCGCCGTTCCTCGTTGTGGCCCAGAGGCCGCAGGCGCCAGTGTTTCCCAGTGGCCGGAGCTGCCCTCTGTCCTTCTTCAGTGGCAAGAGCTGCCTCCAACGTCAGGGCTTCCTTCGGGGCCTGTCCTTCGGCCCAGCCCTGCTCCTGCTTCTCCTTCTTCGCAGCGGCAGAGAGGCCGCTGTACAAGGTCCTGCCCCTTCTGCCTAGGGGGCGAGGCCGCGTCTTTCTCTTACATTTAAAGGGCCCATGGCCGGAAATGCCCCGGGCCCCACCTGAATTCCTCCCTGGGCGTCTCCTCATCTTCAGCCCTATTTAAGGGCTCGACTTCCAGTTTAACCTTGCCTTGGCAATGGGCTAGTCCTCTGTAGGGCTCCTGCTTCCTGCTCCTGCCTGGCATTCCCTTGCTCTTCGTGAGATCCCTCGTCGTCTTGTTCCTGTTCTCTTCTGATGTTCCGTGTTCCAGTCTTGATGTTCCTGATGCCTTGGTCCTGATGTTCTTGTCTTTGCCTCTACAACCAGTTCCCAGGTTCCTGCGTCCACCTTTCTTGGCGTGCCACTGTCGTGGTCTGTGACCAGCCCATGGAGGGCTGTGTAGGGTGCTTCGTGGTACAAAGCCTTCTTCTCATCCGCAGCACAAGCCTCCGGAGGGTCATCCTTACCTGAAGCCAAGTCCCGTCTTGGTCCTGTGTCCTGAATCTCATTCCGGCCCTCGGATTCCCTTGTGTCTGTTCCGTCCATGACAAGACTCTGCCTGAACCTGCTCCATTCCAGCATGGTCCGTGACCAGCCACAGGAGGCTGTGTAGGGCGCGTCCCAGTGCAGGCTTCTACTGAATCTTCGACATGTTCCAGTTTCAAGTTCCACTTCTTCTCCTGGAGTCTGCTTTGTGCTTAGCGTGGTCCGTGACCAGCCATGGGCTGCTGTGTAGGGCGCGCTGCGATGCAGTTCTCACCCAGTACTTTCGTCTGAATCCTGAATCCTTGTTCCGAGTCCTTTCAAGTTCCACATTCCTCGTCTGAGTCTCCACGTTCCAAGTTCCTCATCTGAGTCTCCATGTTCCAAGTTTCTCGTCTGAGTCTTCATGTTCCAGAATCTTCAACCGCCCTTGTCTCCTGTATGGCCTGCCGCCTCTGCCGTTACCCAGCGGCAAGTCTGAAAGGGCTTGGAGTGGTCGGAGGACCACTCAGAGAACAACTTTGCGTGGTTGGCCTCACCGAGGCTGTGCAGGTCGGCAGGGGCCTGGGCTCCTAGTCTCGGCCCAGACAGGACATCATCTCACCTGCCTTGGCGATTCCTCGGAGCACCTCTCCTGGTTCACCGAGGTCCAAGGGCACACTTCTCTTGTTTCCGCACAACAGCTGCTCATGGCCTCCCGCACACAACACCTTGCCAAAGCCTGTGTGCGCAACAGACACAAAGGTCACCTTCTTATATACTTTTATTATGTCATGCTGAAATAGAAAGGGTAATTTTCAAACATCCTGCATAACTTATGCTGCGAATATGTGCATAAATTGTATCAGATGTCAAGGCAGATTTATGCGCATTAGTCAGCTTTGAAAGTTCTCCCACCAAATCTACTCCACTCAATGTTACAGCACCTGCTATTTGGGACACATAAAATTTTCCTGAAAGTTTATGCACATTCTATCAAATTTTACAAAGTATGCACATATACAAACCCCACCCCCAACTCCACCCCTAGGAACACCTCTGCTATGTCCGGGTAGACTTAACATAGAACATGACATAGGCGTATAGGTTTACCCATATATTGGGTGGGCAATTTTGTAAAAGGCCACTTCTACACGTAAAACAATGTTTTACGTGTAGAAGTGTAGTTTGTACGTGTAGAAGTTTTACGTGGAAATTACTCCCCTCAGTGTTGTAATAAAAGTAACATTACCTAAAGGGATTCTTGATAGAGGCATAATGAAGGGTAAACTCTTAGCCCTTAAGGAGGCTGCATGTTACATCCCAAGAACTGAAGGTTAGGCAAGCTGGCCATATCCAGGCTAAAGTTACAATTCTTAAAATTCTAAAAGGTAAAAAATGGAAGCCAAAAGTGTTCAATTTAACCAGTAATCAGAAGCTCTTTCAAGCCAGACCAAAACAAATTTTGACTCAAGAGCTGAGAATGGCACCCAACCTGATGCACAGATCATAAATTTTGATTCACGTTGTCTAGGTATCTGACGCACCACTCGTAAAGAGTCAGAATGAGGGACATTTTGAACCCCAAGCCATTCACCTTGCTCTCTCCACAGGTAAATCCAGTGGGCTTGCTGCTCAGTAAATTAGATAAACAGGTATGCCCAGAAATGGTGCATGAGTTCTAAATGATGACCTATGAACTAGAATCCACAATCTGTTAATCACAAGTCAGCAGTTGTGCATCAGAACGGGATACCGTTCCAAAAAAAAAAATCACTCGACAGGGTCACTATTTAGGAAGTTCTCCTAGAAACAAGAAAGCAACATAAGACCTTATGGTCCATCTAATCTGTCCATTCAGCCAATTAATTTAGCTTTACAATTCCCATCACTCCCTTAGAGATCCTCTGTGTTTATCCCATGCATTTTTAAATTGAGATACTATTTTTGCCTCCACCATCTCCACTGGAAAGCTGTTCCATACATCCACCACTCTCGCTGTAAAGAAATCTTTCCCAAGATTATTCCTGAGTCTACCCCATTCACCTTCATCTCATGACCCCTCATTCTAGAGCCTCTTTTCCTTTGAAAGAGGCCCACCTTTTGATCATGGAAACCTTTGAGGTATTTAAATAACTCTATCATATCTCCCCTAACGCACCTTTCCTCTAGCGTACTCATATTTCGATCTTTAAATCTGTCCCCATATGCTTTAGAATGAAGACACTGACCATTTTAGATGCTACCCTCTGGACTGACTTCAATCGGTTTATATCCTTTTGAAGATACCGTCTCCAAAATTGTACAAAATATTCCAAATGAAGTCTTGCCAAGGACCTATACAGGGGCAATTTCACCTCCCTTTTTCTGTTAATCACTCCTCTGCCTATGCAGCCAAGCATCTTTCTGCTTTTGCAATCACTTTATCTACATTTTTGGCCACTTTAAGATCATCAGATACAAACCCCCCCAGATCCCACACTTCTTTTGTGCTTAAAAGAATTTAACCCCCAATACTGTACCTGTACCTTGGATTTTTGCAACCAGGGATGATAACTTTCAAAGCGGTGCGAGGGTACACATTGGCGCATGTGCGTCAGTGCATGCCCAGGGATGTGGCAATTTTTTTATCTTGCATGCACATATACTCGCATGTATAAAATAGCTTGAGCGTGCACACATGTTCGCCTAATTTAAAGTTGGCATGCACCTCAGCACGTAAATCACGTTTCTACTGCATAAGTCAGGGTATTTTGAAACTGACACGCATCCATGCCATGACCAGTTTCACCAGTTTGTGCACCCAGAAGAGCTAGGTCCTCCAAACCCCCACTGGTTTAATAATCTGCACTCCCCCCAATTACCACAGACTCTTTAAACCCCTTCAAAAAGGCTGGTTTGTTTGTTTTTTTAACAACTTACACTTCCTCCATAGCAGAAGTCAACTTCCGTAGCAGGGGACCTGGGAACACGCTGGGGTGTTGTAAGTATTTATGTGCACACCCCTTGGCCTCACCCTGAAATGCCCACACCCCGCCCAGACCATGTGCAGACCATGCCTCTTTTTTAAAACAAGTAAGATGTGCAAGCAGTGGGAGATTCGTGCACATCTGGGTGGCTTTTAAAATTTGATGGGCACGCATGAACCCGACTTGAGTATGTGCCAGGCTTCTAAAATTCACCTTTAAATGCTTAACTCTGCATTTTATAACATTAAATCTTAGTTTCCAGACCGCAGACTATTCCTTAAGCTTCACTAGACCCCTCCTCATATTTTTCACACCTTCTGATTGTCTATCCTATTGCAGAATTTGGTATTATCGGCAAAAAGGCAAACCTTTCCCAATAATCCTTCTGCAATATCACTGACAAAAATGTTGAAAAGAACCAGTCCAAGGACTGATCCCCTCATCCCTAATGCACACCTTTAGTAACATCCCCCTCCTCAGAGTGAATTCCATTTTTTTCACTAAACTTTGTCGCCTTCCACTCAACCAGTTCCTACACAGTCACTCTAAGCTCCATACCCAGAACGCTCAATTTATTTATGAGGCGCCTATGTGGAACTGTGTAAGTGCATCACATCTAGAACTCTCTCTCTTGATTCAAATCTCTGGTCACCCAATCAAAGAAATTAATCAGATTGAATTTACAAGCAAATTCTGTTCTACTGATTCCAAATTTTGGATTAGCTCAGCTCATCACTAGTGAACAGTTTCCCTTATAGGGCAAATATGTTACAATGTTTTAATTTCATGTCAGTGCAGCTACCTAGGGATGGTAACTTTTAAAGCAGCGCACAGGTGTACACCCAGATATGCAGCTATTTTATAACGTGCACGCATGTTATAAAATAGCCAGGGTGCGTGCACACATATGTAAATATGAGCACGCCCAACCACATAAATCATGTTTCTAGCACGTAAGTCAGGGTATTTTAAAATGAGCACATGCCCAAGGCATCATTCCTGCCACCTTCTTGGTTATGGACCCCCATGGAAGGCGGGCATGGGGGGTCAGAGGGAACTGGGATACCCTGGCTGGGCTCAGCTAAGTCCAGCCAAGTAAACCTGGCCCTAATGTTTAAATAGGGGGTAGGGGGTTGGAGGGACTCAATGAGGCCCCGGCTGGGTTTGGCTGAACTCAGCCAGGTAGGCTCTGGCCCTGGCTAGTGGCTGTGTTATTTTTTCTTTTTCTTGAGAAATAATATACACTATTTTCTAATAGTGCACACTATTTCCCAAAACAAAAACAACCGAAACTTGTGGATGTTTTCATTGGGGTCTGTTTTAGTTTATATTACCCATCCATTTAAACCAATGGGCCCAGAGTGAGTTACAATTAGTCCATATATAATTACTGTAACCCTCCTTGATCATTGGCGGAGCACAGGAAATAAGTTGCATGAAATATAATAAATTATATTGGCAAAAAATACAACACAATTCTTGCGCGTCCCGGCCGCGTTGGTGCTGCGACCGGGCCTGCTCACCTCGCGCTTCCCTCCACAAGCTCCGGACACTCGTCCCTCACCTCGGCTGCCAGCTCTTGGTGTCCTCTGCGCCTCACTTGTTCACTGCCATCCTCACAGGCCTCACAGCGAAGCTCCCGTCAAGCTCTGCATCCTCGGCTCCGCCCCTAGGCACACGCGAGGCCCGTGTTCCGCCCTTTAAAGGGCCCAGGGCGGGAACCTCATCCCTGACGCCGCCCAATGATGTCACTTAGCCTCTGCATTTAAGGCGAGGCCCTGTCCCCAGAACCTGGCCTTGGCAAATGGGTCATCTCTTAGGAGAAGCTAGTTGCCGTCCTGTGTTCCTGCATTCTTCTTTCTTGCCTGTTCCAGTGTTCCGGACGTCCGTGGGGGCTTCTCCAACCTCTCCCAGTACCCACCGAACCATGGACTGGTCTTTCTATAGACTTAATTGAGGAACTACCCTCCTCTAAGGGGCACACTGTAATTTGGGTCATAATAGACGCTTCTCAAAAATGGCCCATTTTGTGCCTTTACCTAGACTACCGTCAGCTCTGGAACTCGCTCGTTTTTTTCTGAACCATGTCTTTCGTCTCCACGACTGCCTCAGGAGATAGTTTCTGATCAAGGCCCTCGGTTCGCAGCAAAGTACTGGAGATCTCTCTGCAATAAATTTAATATCACCCTAAATCTAACCTCCGCCTACCATCTGCAGACCAACGGACAGGCCGAAAGGACCAATCGCTCCATGAAGACCTTCCTCCGGTCCTACGTTAATGACCAGCAGGATAACTGGGTCGACCTTCTTCCATGGGCAGAATTATCACATAATACCCACATTGCGTCCGCCACTGGAACATCTCCATTGGCAGTGGTGTTCGTTTGGACCACCAGGGACTTGAGGCAAGTTTTGGGGGGGTTGGGAGGGTGGGGGATTGTAAATAATTAAATCTGAAGGATTGGAGTGTTTTGGGTTTTTTTGGATCGGGACAGTCGAAAAAAAAACCCATTTGAACCACGGGAAACTACATTTCCTGTGGTTCTATGAAAACGAAACCGGAAATGATTGCCAGTACGATACACCTCTCTACTCCTGCGTTCCTGTGTTCCCATGGTCCTTCCTGTGCTCTAGCTTCTGCTCCTGTTCCTGTCCCACTACCCAGGTTGTACCTTCTCGGACTGATCTCATGGTAAGGAACTCGGCTAGCCTGACCATGTCTGGAATGATTCCCGGTATTGACCTCTGCTTTGCCTCTGACCACGATTGGACCACTGCCTGGAACTGACCTCCACTTGCCACTGACCATGCTTGGACTGACTACTGGAACTGACCCTTCGTTTGGCTGACTACCCTCGGACGAATACCCTGGCTTTGACCCTTGCGCTCCATAAAAACACTCTCTTCACTGCCCCAGTGACCACCAGACTGGCCTGCTCGGACGCTACTAGCAGCCTTCTTCCAACTAGAACTGTAAGCGCTGCCTACCTTGACCGGAGGACCTCCAGTTCATGTCTTACTCCATTGGTCTCCGATTCCTTCCATGTTGGTCTAGTCCAGTTGTTCTCCACTAGCCACGCACCCTTGCTTGTGGTGGGCACACCCTCTGTTACCTCTCCAGGAGATCCACAGAGGCCCACCTAAGCCCAAGCGGTCTGGGAATCCAAGGGCTCAACCCAAGGAGCCCCCGGACTGTTATTGATGAAGTTCCAGCTAGCCTCGTTCTCCTTGTATGCTCCGCCTCCTGGGGGCAGGCACCCCCTGGGAACCCTCAGAGGGCCGTACCAATCCTGCACCAGGCCAAGGGTCCACCTCCAGTGCAACAGATTGCCAAGGTCATGGACTCGGTGGAGTCTTCCGCCTTACAGGCCATCCCAGGCTTGGCTACATGCGTTTGGGAGCAGCAACAATTCATAGAGGCTTTGGCCACCTCGGTTGAGAGACTACGCTCACAATTCGAGGAATCCAACCTGGCCAACCCAGGAACTCTCGCCATTAATGCTTCTTCTGCCTCAACGCCCTCAAGGGCACTGCTGGCCCTCCCAGCTCCTCCCCATTTCAATGGGGACCCTCGTCTTTGTCGAGGTTTTATCAACCAATGTGACATGCAGTTAGCAGTCCAGCCATCGTTGTTCCCAGATGAAGTGATAAAGATCAGTTTATCTTATCCTGTTTAGAAGGGAAGGCCCTGGCATGGGCCTCCTCGCTTTGGGAGCGCTCTGACTCAATACTCCAGCAGCTCCCTCAATTTATCTCTACGTTCCGACGCACCTTTGATGACCCAGGCTGACAGGCTGTTGCCGACCACCATCTCCTCCACCTTCACCAGGGATCCCACTCCCTCTCAGAATACACCGTGGAGTTCCGAACCCTGGCTTCGGAATTGGGTTAGCAGGAAGACTGACTGCGGGTACTCTATCTCGAGGGCTTGTCAACTGCCCTGAAAGATGAATTGGCAGCCCGAGGGATCCCCTCATCGTTGGAAGACCTCATTGCTCTAGTTGGACGGATTGACTACCGCCTCCGGGAAAGGCACCGGGAAGTAAAACCCACTCGATGACTGGCCCTGGAACCACCTCGGTTTGTTAGCCCCAGATCAAGGGCAACTTCAGCAGCATCTTCGCCGTCAGAAGAACCTATGCAAATAAACTGCAGTCATCTTACTCCTGAGGTGCGCCTCCACAGTCGGAAGTCCGGTCTCTATTTATACTGTGGAGCTCCTGGTCACCTTATCCAGACCTGTCTTGTGTGTCCGGGAAACTCCAAAGCCTAAGCCCGGCGGGGGTCCCGAGCTTGGGCACTACAGTCACTGGCCCTCAACTTCTGCTGCCTGTGTCCCTCCTACGGGAAGCACATTCTTTCTCCACCACCACCCTCGTGGATACTGGGGCTGGTGGGAATTACATTCTTGAGGAACTTGTCACCCTACTCCAAGTTCCAACTCAACCCCTTGAAGTACCTTTGCGAATCTCCTCTATCCAGGGAGAACCTCTAATCAATCGCATCACTCAACGCACTCTACACATCCGACTGACCGTAGGGACTCTCCACAAAGAAGAGATAACCCTCCTGATCCTTAAGCGGACAGTAAATCCTCTTGTCTTCGGTATACCATGGCTACAATTGCACTCCCCACAGTTCGATTGGGAGTCACTTCAGCTTACCCAGTGGGGCCGCTGGTGCCAAACCTATTGCCTATGGCGAGTGTTCCCGTCCGTTCCAGTACTAATATCCATGCCCCTTCCTGGGCTACCCACACCCTACGCTGACTACCAAGATGTCTTCTTCAAGCAACAAGCCAAAATCTTACCCCCTCTCAGGAAGTTCAACTGCCCTATCAAACTACTACCCAGTAGTATTCCTTCCAAGGGCAGGACCTACCCGCTCTCACTTCCAGAGACTCAAGCGATGTCCAAATATATTAAGAAAAACCTAGCCAAAGGTTTTATCAGACCCTCAACATCCCTGGTGGGCGCCGGGTTCTTTTTCGTGAAGAAAAAGGATGGTACCTTGAGGCTATATATCGACTACTGGGGCCTGAACGAAGTCACCCATAAAGATCGATACCCACTCCCGCTCATCAGTGAACTGTTTGATCGTCTCCATGGAGCACAAATCTTTACCAAGTTGGATTTACATGGGGCCTACAACTTGGTCCGTATACAACCTGAAGATATATGGAAAACTGCGTTTAATACGCGGGATGGACACTACGAGTACGTAGTAATGCCCTTTGGACTATGCAACGCCCCTGCCATCTTCCAGCGAATGATGAACGAGATCTTTCAAGACCTCCTATACTCCTTCGTTGTAGACTATCTGGATGTCATCCTGATCTTTTCCAGAAACCTCAAATCCCATCGTACTCATGTTCAGACCGTTCTTCAACGTCTCATGGACCATCATCTCTACGTTAAATTTGAAAAATGCCTTTTAGAACAATCTAGTCTTCCATTCTTGGAATACATCATCGATCCAGCCTGCATCTACATTGCAGTTACCACCACCGTGCCCACTGGTAAGACGGTGGTGCCTTGCCACCTCCGAGAACGAGTACTTTGTTGGGCCCATGACTCCCCTCTCGCCAGCCATCCCGGCTGGGCCTGAACCCTCGAGATGCTCCTTAGACACAATTGGTGGGCTACCATGGTGAAGGACTCCCGAGATTTTGTTGATTCGTGCCTTGTTTGTGCACAACAAAAGCCTCCCACCGGACGTCCATGGGAGCTTCTCCAAACTCTCCCAGCACCCACCGAACCATGGATTAGTCTTTCTACAGACTTCATTCTGGAACTACCCTCCTCTAAGGGGCACACTGTAATTTGGGTCATACTAGATCGCTTCTCCAAAATGGCCCATTTTGTGCCTTTTACCTGGCCTACCGTCAGCTTTGTAACTCACTCGCCTTTTTCTGAACCATGTCTTTCGTCTCCACGGACTGCCTCAGGAGATAGTTTCCTATCAAGGCCCTCAGTTTGCTGCAAAGTACTGGAGATCTCTCTACAATAAATGTAATATCTCCCTAAATCTAACCTCCGCCTACCATCCGCAGACCAATGGACAGGCCGAAAGGACCAATCGCTCCCTGAAGACCTTCCTCCGGTCCTACGTTAATGACCAGCAGGATAACTGGGTCGACCTTCTTCCATGGGCAGAATTATCACATAATACCCACATTGCGTCCACCACTGGAATATCTCCATTTGCAGTGGTGTTCGTTTGGCAGCCCCACCTGCCTCTACCTGTTCCTCTCAGCATGCCATCTCCTACAGCACTAGCCACCGCTCAGACCATCCACCGCGTATGGGACCAGGTCAGGGAACGCCTGTGCCAAGCTGCCGAGCGCGCCATGCAGGTAACGGACACTCACCGTCAGGCTGCCCCAGTATTCCTCCCAGGACAGAAAGCTTGGCTCAGCAAACGGCATATCCGCCTCTGGCTACTCTCGCAAAGACTGGCTCCTAAATATATAGGGCCGTTCCCCGTCCTACGATGGGTGGGAGCAGTCACCTAACAGTTGAAACTTCCTGCAAGTCTTGGAATCCATAACACATTACACATATCGCTGCTCAAGCCTCTAGTTCTGTCTTGACCCTCACGAAGACCACCGCAACCCACTCAGCTTGATGCCGAGTCTGACGATACCCTACAAGTCCGGGAGGTTCTAGATGTAAGTCGCCACAAAGGCCGCTGGGAGTACCTCCTTGCATGGGAGGGCTTTGGCCCACAGGAAATTCATGGGAGCCCTCTCACCACATCCTTGACAAAAACCTCCTCCATAACTTCCATCTTCAGCACCCTGAGAAGCCCAAGCCAGTAAGGGGGAGGCCTAGAAGGGGGGTTACTGTTGGGCGACCCGGCTGCGTTGGTGCCGCGACCGGGCCTGCTTACCTCGTGCTTCCCTCCAAAAGCTCTGGACACTCGTCCCTCGCCTCGGCTGCCAGCTTTCGGCGTCCTCTGCGCCTCCCTCACTCACCACCATCCTCGCAGCCCTCACAGAAAAGCTCCCGTCAGGGCTCCACGTCCTCAGTGTCCTCGGCGTCCTTGACCCTGCCCCTAGGCACACACACGGCCCACGTTCCGCCCTTTGAAGGGCCCAGGGCGGTAACCTCATTCTGGACACCGATTGATGTCACCTAGTCTCTACATTTAAGGCAAGGCCCTGTCCCCAGAACCTCGCCTTGGCAAACGGGTCATCTGTTAGGAGAAGCTAGTTGCTGTCCTGTGTTCCTGCATTCTTCTTCCTTGCCTGTTCCAGTGTTTCTGCATCCTTGTTCCAGTGTTCCTGTGTTCCTGTGTCTTCCAGTGCTCCTGCATTCCTGTGTTCCCATGGTCCTTCACTACCCAGGTTGTACTTTCTCGGACTGATCTCACGGTACTTATCTCGGCTAGCCTGACCACATCTGGACTGATTCCCGGTATTGACCTCTGCTTTGCCTCTGACCACAATTGGCCCACTGCCTGGAACTGACCTCTGCTTGCCACTGACCACGCTAGGACTGACTACTAGAACTGACCCTTGCTTTGGCTGACTACCCTCGGAGGATACCTTGGCTTTGACCAGTACGCTCCATAAGGACTCTCTCTTTGTTGCCCTGGTGACCACCAGGCCAGCCTGTTCGGACGCTACTCGCAGCCTTCTTCCAACTAGAACTATAGGTGCTGCCTACCTTGACTGGAGGACCTCCAGTTCCTGTCTTACTCCATTGGTCTCTGGTTCCTTCCATGTTGGTCTAGTCCAGTTGTTCTCCACTAGCTGCGTACCCTTGCTCGTGGTGGGCACACCCCTCCGTTACCTCTCTGGGAGATCCACAGAGGCCCACCTAAGCCCAGACAGTACATGAATCCAAGGGCTCAACCCAAGGAGCCCCCGGACTGTTATTGCTGAAGCTCCAGCTAGCCTTGTTCTCCTTGTGTGCTCCGCCTCCTGGCAGCAGGCGCCCCCTGGGAACCCTCAGAAGGCCATACCAATTCTGCACCTGGGCCAAGGGTCCACCTCCAGCGCAACAACTATAATACAAAATAACAATAGCACATAATTATAATAATACAATAAAAGCCTTTCATCTTCCTTCTAAAATCCCAATCATGCCATATCTTTTTGTAATATTTCCAAGATGTGATGGTGTACAGTTTGCTTTTAATAGATAAAACAAACACCAGGGGTTGATGACATCACCAGCCTAGATGGCTGCCTGAGATCTCTCTCCCAATTCCAGAAAGCCTTTTCTACTAGCCTACAATAGGGTCTTAATTTCATCTGTTGGATTAGCGTGTAGCTGAAAGTCCTGTCATGATTTCTAAGAAGAAAACTGTAGACTTGAAACAGTTTTCTTTATCTAAAATTGGAGAGGAGCTGAGCAGAGCTGATGGAGATTTGGGGCCTGCAGGAGCATCTGATATGCTACTGGGAGAATCCGCTGTGCCGTTGCAGCATTTACAAATGAAACCCGACTTACCTTTGCATGCCAATTTTCGTGAATGGTTCTGTGATCTTTGAAAAGACATCAGGAACAACAAAGCAGAAATGATTGCCCTGATGTCGAAGCTTCTGGAGGAACTGGTGGAGATAGATTGGCACATGGATGAGCACAGCATGAGTCTCAATGCACATGCACTCCAGATTGAAAATCTTCAAAAGCAATGCTCCGTTCTGCATGATAAAAATTCCACCCTTGCCGAAAAACTTGAGGACATCGAGAACAGGTCCTAGCAGTGCAATCTCCGTTTTCGAGGCATTGCGGAAAGCCCTGACTCACAGATTGCAAGGCCTTGATTTTACAATTTTGTACCTTTCTACAGGAGTCCGAGGAAGCTTCAGCCTTTCCTAGTCTTGATGACATCACCATAGAGCGGGCTCATTGTACCCTGGAGCATGTTGGAGATTGCCCGCGGGACATAATTGTTTGTTTTCATTCATTTTCAGTAAAGGAGCAGCTTTTTATTATTGGAAGGAAAAGGAAGGTCTGGTCCTGGAATTCGTATCAGGTTGCCATTTTCGCCGACCTCTAAGCAGTCACAATGCATAAGAGCTCAGAGTTGCGGCCTGTCACCTCGCTTTTATGAAAAGAGAGCTGCAGATACTGATGGCTATTCCCCTTTTGGTTTGTGTTTACAATCAGGGGATCACTCATTAAGCTAAAACAGTGAATGAGGCAGAGGCTATTCTGAAGGAGTTGGGCTTTGTGTTTCTGGCCTCCAACGTACCAACCTCCACTGCAACGACGCACCGAGATGATTGGCCCCACTAGCAGCGGGTAGAGAAGGGAGGTCACCAACTTCAGCATCATTTGGGAGGAATTGCTACATCTCAGGACTCAGTGACTTGAGTATTGGTGCCAGCTCAATTCCTTTTCTTTCTCTTGGAATTTCATGAGCTTGATTACTCAGCCACATTCTGTCTCTGAAGGCTGTGGTGCTCTATATGTTCATGGATTTCTTTGCTACGTAAGGCTTCTGGAGGGGGAATCTCAGGGTCTAATGGCTTTCCCCCAATTTTGTTGCTGCTCTGGGTTGAGCAGTTTCTATTTCAGGAGGTTGGGGGAGGGGTAGTTTTGATTAGGGGCTACTATATTGTTGGCACTATACAGGCTTTGAGGAATGGAAGTTCCCGCTTCAGTGGTGATGGTGTTTAGGGTACTAATCTGTCTTTTATGAGCGGCCTCTTTCAGTAATTCTTTGGGTATCTTGGTTTTCTGAGGGGTTCCATTCTGTGACCTTAGGGTCCCCACCATAGTAATTTCATGATGGTGTTGATTAAAATATTTTTCTTGAATGTAAAAGGGTTAAATAATCATAGAAAGAGGAAATTATTATATTCTGACCTTATGGACCAGAAGGTCTCTATTGCAATTATTCAAGAGACCCATCTGAAGAGGAGGTACGAATACTTAATGGCCTCTTTCTCAGACTCTTGGATATTCTTTGCGGCTGCTTCCCAGGGACACAAATATATGGGAGGCATACTTTTTTCTTCCTAATTCACTTGTCATATTAAACTTAAACAGAGTTATGATGACCTGCAGGGAAGTTACATTCTTGTTACCATAGAAGTGGAGAGCAAAACTATAACCTTGGTTCAGGTGTATGCACCCAACACTGAGCAAGGTCCTTTTTTTTAAGAATGTATCTGTAATTTTGAATTTGAGAGCTGAGAGTAAATTAATCATTGGAGGTGATTTTAATTTTTCCCCTGTCCCACAGGTAGATACTTCTTCTGGGGGAGGTCAATTCCCAAAATCTTCCAGGAGCAAATTCAAGTAAAGCATGCATAGCTGGAACTTGGTGGATATGAGGAGACATAGGTATCCTAAGTTGAGGAGTTATACTTTCTTCTCGAAGACCCACAATGTATACTCCTGGATTGATCACTTGTGGGTGGATAAGCTCCTGTTGAACCAAATCACCCACACAGGCATTGGGATCATCTCATGGTCAGACCATGCCCCAGTGTGGCTGAACCTGTCCCTTACACACTTGGATAGAGGTCATCACTTTAGGAGGCTCAATGATTCCTTTCTGGCAGACGACTCGTTGTGTTACACTTTACAGGAGATAATCAAGGAATATCTTTTACTTAATAATGTGGAGGGTATGTTTCAAATAGTTATTTGGGAGTGTGTCAAGGTGCTCTTAAGGGGGCTTTTAATTACTCAGGCGTCCTTTCAGAAGAAAGAGAAGGCCAGACAGTGAAAATTGTTGCAGTCTAGGATCGCCAACCTGGAGCATTTACATAAGCAAAACCTGAAGTGCTCCCTTTATGTCCAACTTCAAGCACTCAGAGAGGAATTGCAGGTGTTAGACACATGTCTCAAAGCACACCAGTTAAATTTGGCCAATCAATAACATTCTGAATGGGGTGACAAAGCTGGGAAAATTTTGGCCCATAAGTTGAAAGCCCACAAATGTCTACAGCAAATTGCAAAGGTGAAAGATCTGCAGGGCCAATTACTAATATCATCTACAGACATAAGGGGCAGGTTTTCTCAATTCTACAGTATATGCATGTGACTCCTGCATTCATGTTGCTGAGATTGATGACTTCTTACGGAATATAGACTTACCTAGACTCTCCATCAAGCAACAAACTGTATTAAACGGAGAAATTCAAACGATGGAGGTATTGAAGGTTTTCTGGGATTTAAACATTAATAAATACTGGGCCTGGAAGGCTTTTCTCCTAAATTCTATAAACTCTTTGCTCCTTATATTGTGGTACCTCTGACGAATATGTTTAACGCTCTGTGGAGTGGAGCCTTGTTTTGTTAGGCTCTAATATTGCAGGGTTCACTACCCTTGCCAAACCTGGGAGGGACCCTTTGCTATGTGGTTCATATAGGCCAATCTCCCTCTTGAATGTCGATCTTAAAATATTGGCCAAAGTTCTTATGAACCGGTTGAATATGTTCATTAGTAATCTGATACACGTGGACCAAGCAGGCTTTATACCTTAGCACATGGCTGTGGATAATGTCCATAAAATTATAGATATCTTGTGGTACTCTCCAGGGCTAATATTCCGATAGTCTAATTATCCATCAATGCTGAGAAAGCATTCAATATGGTCCATTGGGAGTTTCTGTTTAAGGTTTTAGAAAAAATGCATTTTGGCCATCATTTTATAAGTTGGATTCATAAGCTGTCTGATCACCCCCAAGCCTGTGTAAAGGTAAACGATGGCTATTCCGAACCTTTTTTTATAAACAGGGGTACATGTCAGGGGTGTCCCTTCTCACCACTGCTGTTTGCATTACTTCTTGAACTGATGGCAATAAGGGTTAAGGAGAATGATGCCATTCAAGGGGTCAAGATTGGTGAAGGAATGTATAAACTTTCATTGTTTGCCGACGATATTATGTATACTTTATCCCAACCCCAGGAATCCCTCAGGGAAATCATGGCTGAACTGCACAGATTCAGTAAGGACTCTAGGTTTAAAATTAATCTTGAGAAGTCTAAGGTTCTGAACATTTCAGTCCCTATCTCTGCTGCTCCAACCCTGCACAGGGCTTTTCCCTTTAAATGGGCTGCCAATCATCTTAAATATTTAGAGATATATTTAGGTAAGAATTTGAATGATTTATTCATGCTTAATTATGTCCCCCTGGCCTGTGCTGTATATAAGGATTTGGAGTGATGGGAAAGGCTTGGACTGTCACAGTTCAGATGGCTGGCTTCCTTAAATGTTGCGTTGGAGGTGAACCTTTGGCCTATGGTGGGGCTGATGCTACCCGCAGAACAAGCCCTACGGGTCCCCATCGTTGGGAGGCAGAGCTGGTTGGGAGATGGAGGCCGACTGGAGCTTTGCCAATACCAGACCTCGTTCTCACAGGTTGAGCCCTTGGGTGCTGGGACCAACTGGTCTTAGGTGGGCCTCCGTCAAATGACTCCCAGTTAAAGAAGTGGTAGTTAGCCAAGTACCAGCAGAGGTAACAGGAAGACTGCAGCAGGTCCGGACGAGGCAGGGATCCAGAGACCCGAGCGCCAAAGAGGGCCAGGAACAAGAACAAGTGGTGCTCAGGTAGTAGTGGGCTGGGCCTGAGAAGGCCAAGTCCAGGAAGATACCAGGAGACAAATGGAGGACAGACTGGTGTCGGAGCAGGCAGTGAGTAGGCGGGGTACGGAGGTCAACAGAACGAGGGTTGAAGCTGGAGGTCAGTCCAAAGTGTAGTCCAAAACATAGCAAGGGTCAAAGCCAGAGGTCAGTCCTAAGCGTGGTCCGAAGTGTAGCAAGGGTCAAAGCCAGAGGTCAGTCCAAACAAGGCTAGGAAGGGACTAGGAACGAGTCAGGAACAGGAACCAGGAATGAAGTCAGGAACAAGTAATGAGCACACGACAAGCGTGGAGACCTGTTGCCAAAGCAAGGAACTAGTGGGGGACCCTGCCTTAAATAGCAGGGCCCAGTGACATCATCATCCAGGGCCGCGGGTTGGATTCCCGCCGCATCCCCTTTAAGACAGCAAGACATGTGTACACGCCTAGAGGGCAGCAGGATGCTGGATGGCGGCGTCTCCCCCAGCACACGTGGGGAGACCTGCCAGGAGCTGGGGAGGTCCACAGTGGACAGCCGAGGAGGCAATGGAGGCTCAGAAGTGTAGGTGGCTGCCCACAGCCGCGAGGGAAGATGGGCCTGGACTGGGAGCTAGGTGCCGGAGGTGAGTAGGCCCGATCGCGGGCCTGCTGCGTACGGGACATGCAACATTAAAAATGAATATTCTCCCTAGATTTCTTTATCTTTTCCAAACTCTACCAATATCAATACCCACTAGCATGCTGAAACAGTGGCAGAAGTGCTTATGTTCCTTTATTTGGAAGCGGCTGCCTCCCCGAGTATCAAGGCAGATCCTTTTTCAACCTAAATCTAGGGGGTGCCTAGAGGCACTAAATTTGACATGATACCATGCAGCCACCCAACTCCGGGTTGTGGTGAACTTGCATAGACAGGGTGAATAGAAGTAATGGGTAATTATAAAACAATGCTGGTGGGAGAGATGCCTTTGTCTGCATTGATTTGGCAACTGGTCAGGACTTGGCGGCCTTTCCGGGAGAAGCCCATTAGTGCCTAAAACATGCTAAGGGTATGGACGCAATAATTCATAGGTCATATGAATTATTTTATAGTACATCTTTATATAATAATCTTGACTTCACCAGGGTTGGAGATTTCTCATTACAGACTCTGTATTGACAGAAGTATCCTATCTTGTAGGCAGGTTTGGGAGGGTACTAGTATGCTAGCTTGGGATAAAATTATGAATAAATATTACCTAGATAACAAGACTTTTCTACAGTATGTGCAATTATGCCACTTCCTAAGATCTTCCACTATCACCAGAGATCTCGTTCAGGGCCGAATACTCTCAGAGCAATATTGTTTAATGGCTGATAAAATAAAGGGGGTCGTTTCTAAACTGTATAATTTGTTAAATAAAGAACTGGCAGAAAAGCCATCTCATATTTTGGCCTGGGAGAGAGATAGTGGTCCTGTGGCTGAGGGGGACTGGGAAATATTTCAATATGCAGCGAAGAGTTCCATCTCAGTAAGAATTTTGGAAAACTCCTATAAACTAATGTATAGATGGTATTTGACTCCAGAACATCTTCGTTAGATGTATTCTCAGATTGACTCTGGTTACTGGAGGCAATGTGGAGGGTTGGGGTCTTTCTATCATATTTGGTGGGGCTGCCCTCTCATATGAATATTTCGGCAAGACATTTATGCATATGTAGAAAACTTAAAAGGGTTGCACTTGGATCCTTGTGTGAAATCTGTTTTATTGAATTTTCCTTTTGCGAAAGGTTATAATTTTGAACAGCTATTACTGCATCAAATATTTCTTGCCACAAAGGGCTGCGGTTGCTTTCCAGTGGAGATCGGCCACAGTGCCGCCCATATCAAATAGACGGTTGGATAGAGTATATTTATTAAGTAAAATTACCGCCCTTCGTTCACATACTTTTACTAAATTTGATTCGATCTGGGCCCCGTATGTCCGATGGAAAACTTCTAATTGAGAATGTCCGAATGGGTAATGACGTTCTTGCCTGTATATGTGGTGGGTTGGGTTTGGTCTGTGATTTCCTATTTCTTTGCCTTGTTTCCCCTGACTATATTGTCTTCTAGAATTGTAATGCATAACTTTTAGCTTGCTTGCCGTATAGTCAACTGGGAGGTATTTTCTCTGCTAGTGCCTATAAGTCTGTTCAGAGGATGTTGGGGTTAAATAATAGATGGGTGGGTGGGGTTTATGCATTTATTCATGCATTTATTAATTTATTCATTTGTTCTTTGAAAGATGGAGTTGTTTGAAATGCTGTTTTACTGCCTCTGTTACATCTTTCAATAAAAATTATAAATTATATAAAAAACAAAACACCAGGGCACTACAGTTTGTGGTAATGGTAATTCATCATCTCAAAAACAAATAATTCCTTCACATTAAAGAAATATAATATGCATGTAAAATCATTACTTTCCTGTCTATGTAGGGAAAATGTAAACTTGCTTTACATTCTTTCAATAAATGTGATTGGAAAATATGTTTTACAAAAAGTAAAAGACTTTGATTTTGCTCCGCTACTTTAATATAGAGATATATATATACTTTTTTTTTTTTTTGTAGCAAATATCTTTGGAAAACTTCAGATCATCTTTTTTCCCAGCTTGTTAGAGATCTTGCAAATCCCCTTCCATTCAGCAGCAAAGTCCAATGTGCCTTATTTAATTTGTCATTCAGGATGCGCTCATGGTTAAATTACAATGCAGATCAAAAGGTTGCATATTTAAGGGATAAAGGAGCATATGGAAGCGTTAAAAACCAAAAGCCTTCATAATCTTTGTTTTTTTGGTGGGGTTTTTTCAAGGATACAATATGGAAAAAACATGAATACTCATGACTGAGGGGTAGAACACTCTTTTGTGTAGTCCCTGGCTTCCAAAGGAAATTCAGGAATAGATTTTTTGACAAGAGTTAGGAATTCAGCAGCAAAATTTCTGACATTCTGCATCAAATTTGCATATATTTAAATAATTTAACATATTAAATAATGTAATAAAAATAAAGTAATTTTCCAAACTTATGTATAATTTATTTTGTTCTTTTGGGATTTTATGGCTGCAGGATATCAAGTATAGATGTGGGGGAAGAGAGCTAGGAAGTCTCAGGGTTGGGGAGAGGAACACGAGGGAGGATCAGGAATATGGAAAAGAGAGGGATGGACAGAAGAGGTAAGGAGATGGGAGAAGAAGGGGAGGGAGGTTCTGGGATCTTGGAAATATCCAGAAGGGGGATAAGGAGATTCTGGAATGGATCTAGAGAGGGGAGAAGGAGGTGTCCCTTCCATGGCTCCAGCCCTGCTCCCCCTCCCAGCCCCTTCCACTCCAGTCCTCCTTCTGTCCCTTTCTCTCCTCACCCCCAGTCCTTTTGCTTCTTTCCTCTCCCATCCCAGATGGTTCCTATAACGCCCCCCCCCCCCCCCAATTCCAAATGCAAATATATACGCACACACAACCTCATTCCCTCAGCCTTTCTTTGAGAACCCCATCCCCTCTTTCACACTCATCTAGTCCCAGCGCTTCTTTCACACAGCGTCTGGAAACTCAAACCCAGTTTCACACAACCACCAGCCCATCTTTCTAAGCCCCCTGTAAGGAACTATTGCTGAATTGCCATCCAGTCTGCAGGTGGCAATGTGAGCTGCTTGGATTGTCTATCCAATCCTCCCAACCCAGTGCCCCTCGCTTTCCCCCCTACAACCATCTTGTTTCCTATATAAACTCATATTTATAGTAAAGCAATTTCACCAGTCAGTTGTCAGAGCTTGGTCCTATCTTCCAATCCTCATATTCTGTCTCTATGCCTGTATCCAGAAAACTTTGCCTACACATTCTACAATCAGTGCTCCTGCCTGTTATCCTTCCTGGATTCCTGGTTTGTTCCAGCTTCTCGCTCTTTCCAGGCATTTCACACCTTGTTCGTATCAGGGGACTATCCTCAATAGGCACCCATTATATCTTGCCTAGGGTGGCAAACATTTAGGGGCAATAGGATAGCTAGGATTTGCTTCCTTCCAACTCTGCTGAATCTTAATCAGCAGAGAACAGCCTTCTGCTACTCTGAAACAGACCCTTACAGGAGACTGAGGTGTAAAAGCCTAGGAGCAGCAAAATCTTAAATCTGACCTCATGGCCACCAGAACCTGCAGGCTCAATCTAAAGGGAAGGTAGCTGACATAAGTGGAAGTCTTTTCATTGTCAGCAGCTTAGATTTTATTTTCCTGACACTGGGGCAACACGTAGATGACAGCCATCACATCCCCACCTCAAACTCTCTTCTCCTCTTTTACAGCCTATTCTCTGGTCCCAGTTCCTCTTTCACAAGCCTCCATTCAAAACCAATATTCCCCAGCTCCTCTTTCCTCTAGTAATCTTGCTTCCCCATCCTTTCCCCCTCCCATGCTCATCAAATTGCAGGATGAGAAGGACAGCAGTGGTGGTACCTCACCTCAGATCAAGACCTTCTCCTCTGCTACTCAGGGCCTGACTTAAGCTTTGAACAGCATGGGACACCGTACTGTTGTGTGTTCAAAGTGGCAATCGGGACCTGGGAGGCAGAGGAGAGGACATGGCCCAATGTGCTTCCACTGCTTTCTCCTTCTCCTCTTGCTGCCCAAATAGGGCAGGAGGAAGGGAATTAACCAGAGGAGGGGAGGGGAGGAGGGAGTTAAATGTGCCACTAGACAGCCCCTGTTTCACCAAATTGGCTTGTGCCCCTGATCTCTCACAAAGATTCTGCAGGAACTGACCAATTCTGCAGAAAGGGCTGGATTATGCAGTCTGTCCCATGATTGTGGATTTATAGGAGCCATGCTCTTTAGCAGGGATGTAACTGTGATCCAGCTTCTGGAAGGAAATTGACCATGCATTAGCTTTGCAACTTTCAATTCAATGTGTTCTGCATCTTCTATTTTCAATTAGAACTACAAGAACCACAATATTTCAGGTTCGTCAAGTCAAAAACAAATGGCCTAAACTCCCTGCAGGGTCAAATCACATCTCTTCTCTAGAGTATAAGTGCATATCTTTCTTGCTTAATATGGCTCTCTCTCTCTCTCAAGTTTCATGAATTTGGGGAGTACTTAATGTCTAAGGTATACGTGAAATGAGAGTATAGGATGGAAACAAAAATATCATAGACTCTCAAGTTGTGCCAGACGTCAAAGACATGCGATGGCACACATCAGAAGATTGTGGGATGTGGCATATAGGTCTAGAGAGTGGAATTTGTTGTGGCAAAAACAATGAGGGCATCATGGAGGGGTGGGGGCCACCCACAGCCACCCAAGAACAGAGTATAATAATTATAGACCTGCAATATACTTGTGTCGCTCAGTGTTTGATATTCCTGGCAGGCACTCCTCCGCAATGGCTCCAATTACACACACTCATACTTACACAAAAAACACAAAGCCTTCTTAAAACAGTCCCAAAATATGCTAAAGTTCAACAGCAGAAATTAAAAATCTAAAATCCTAAACAATATTTTAGATACAAGTATCGTCCTTCCTCGGCCATCTCACATGTAATGGGTATGAAAGGGAATGGCAAGGAACTGTTCTATTGCACTTGAATTTTTTGTCAGAATTTGTAAGTACCTGTTATGTTTCTCTAGTGCCTTCTAACCACATCTTCATCATCTTCAAACATCTGACAAGGTCCATGTTTTGGCATTTTGTCTGCCAGTTGATGTATGCTATGAGCATTTATGAGGTGACTGCCCAATTGATAAATTATTGCTTTTTGAGCCTCTCTTTATTCTCTAAAATACACAAAATGTCAAAATACTCAACCATGTCAGATTTTGAAAAGAACTTTTGAAGATGCTGCTTAAAAACATCCATTGGTGATTTTCTGTTATGCTCACCGCTTGCGGAACAGCCCTGCGAGCAGTATCACTTACTTGGATGCAGCCAAATGTTACTGCTTCACGCAGCCAGATGCTGCCGTTTCGCATGCAGGAAGTTGCCTCCAGCAATCGCATGTGGCTGACACCATTGCCCCTCTGATCCTGTGCTCTAGGCACCTGTGCAACGCTCCTGCAGTTAAAGGGCCAGTGGCAGGAAAAGCCCGCGACATCCTTGGATGACATTCTTGCCGGTTGTCCTATAAAAGGTCTCTTCATACTTCTCAGCTTCACCTCAGCAAGAAGTTGGTTCCTGCTCACCCTGGTTCCTGCTCACCCTGGTTCCAGTCTTCTGTCTTGCTCAAGCCTTCAACTCCAGCCTGGTTCTTCACTTCAGTTTCTGCCTGGTTCCCTCTTCGGTTTCAGCTGCTCCAGTCTCCAATCTTCTATTCTGCTTCTGTCTTCTCAGCCTTCAGCTTTGCTTCAGTCTTCACCTGTGACTCTGCTGCAGTCTCAGCTCCACTTCAGGTTACATAAGCACTGGTACAAGTCATCAGTCTTGCCAGTGCCAGGTCTTCAGCATCTGCTTTAGAGATGAACTTAGTTTTTCGGTGTCGGGTCGGATTTCAGCTCGGGCGCTTCGTTGAAGAATTTCTTTTTTCCGCGGATCGTTTTCCGGCAGCATGGATCGGGGAAAAGGAGTCGGAAAATGAATAAAAAAAAAAAAATCGGAAAAAAACCACCCCAACCCTTCAATTTTACTTTATTACAACCCCCCCACCATACCGATCCCTCCCCAAGAATTACTAAAAGCCCTGGTGGTCCAGCGGGGTCCCGAGAGCAGTCTCCCTCTCGGCCGTTGGGTCTACCACGAATCAAAATGGCGCCGGTGCCCTTTGCCCTTACGATGTGACAGGGGCTACTGGTGCCATTGGTTGGCCCCTGTCACATGGTAGGAGCAATGGACGGCTGGCGCCTACCATGTGCTCCTACCATGTGACAGGGGCCGACCAATGGCACCGGTAGCCCCTGGCACATTGTAAGGGCAAAGGGCACCGGCGCCATTTTGATTCGTGGTAGGCCCGACGGCCGCGAGGGAGACTGCTCTTGGGACCCCGCTGGACCACCAGGGCTTTTAGTAAGCCTTGGGGAGGGATCGGGATGGTGGGGGGGTTGTAATACAGTAAAATTGAAGGGTTGGTGTGTTGTTGTTTTTTTTTAATAAATGTGCCCCTCCCCCCCCTGCACTAACCCGAAAAACTAATTTTCCCCAAAGTTTGGGGAAAATCCGTTTCAGAGTTCGTGTCCCCCGAACCACGACGAATTAGGCAATTTTGTTGAAATTGCCTAATTTATGATAAAAGAATGCACATCTCTAATCTGCTTTGCCTTGGAATAGACTCTTGAACTCTATCATATTCTGGCTTTTGCTAAGACATATTCGCCTACTGTCAGTGGAGGCCTTGGGGCTCTGACCACGAGGTTGCGTCATGCCACGAGGGGCTTACCCATATGCAGTTCCTTACCGTTTGCTGAGGCCATGAGCTTGGTGACTGCATCCTCGTGACAAGCAATCACTGCCTTAATCACCCAGATGCAAGATCAAATAAAAGTATTGATTGGTCTCCTGCACCAGTTCATGCAACAGGCCCAGCAGCAACTTGATCAAGTAAAAGACTCATTACAGACCTTGTCACAGTGTTTAGATATTATATAAGTACAACTTCCTGCTTCAGTCTCAGTTCCAGTTCTGGTGAACCCTGCACTGGTATCTGTTCAGACTGGTGAGTCCATGATTCAACTCTTGCTGCCTCCAAGGTATGGGGGTGATCCTAAAGCATGCAGAGGATTTCTTTATGTGTGCAAGATGTAATTTGAATTGCAGCTGGCTCTTTTTTTTTCTCTGACCGTGTCAAGATCATATATATACTCTCCTTGTTGGATGGTCCAGCACTCACTTGGGCCTCTCCCTTGTGGGAACAAGATGATTTGCTTCTCAGGAATTTGGGCAATTTCATTCAGCAATTCCGTCTGACATTGATCAGCTTGAGCATGTTAAGTCTGCTGCCACATAAGTCCTTCATATTCATCAAGGCAATTGTTTTGTTGGCGAATATGCGGTAGAATTCCACACCTTATCTTCTGAACTCAGTTGGGGCAAAGATAGCCAAACCATCATTTTTTGGCAGGGATTATCTGAGAAAATAAAAGAAGAATTTACAGCTCAGGACCCTCCTCTGTCCCTCGAAGCATGCATTGCCTTGGCTATTTGTATTGACTGAGATTCCAGGAGCAAGCTCATGAAAAAAATAACTCTCAGCATACTTTGCTCTTGGTTACCAGACATCGAATCTTTCTCAAACCATCCTGAAAACACTGAAGGCAGCTGCCTTAAGAACCCATGCTATTGGGTAAAACCCAACTTTCACTTGATGAGAAACAAAGGTGAAGATCACAAAATCTCTGTCTCTACAGTGCCCCCTGAGACCAGAAAACTCTATAAAGAGAAGTTTCATTGGGAAGGTAACCTTACACCATCCTGCTTCCTCTCCTCTACTAATGGTACTGGTGTGTCTTACTTATGGAAAATATTCAGTTCAAATCAAAGCTTTAGAAGATTCTGGAGCCGGGGGCAGCTTTAGCCAAGAATCACTGCTACATCGATGTGGTTGCCCTACTACCAACTTATCCACCCCCTGTGTCATTTCATCTGTCTATGAAGAATCCCTACCTGGGCATGTGATTACAGCTTCTTCACCATCATGATGCAGATTGGGTCTTACCGAGAGAACATTCAGTTCTAGTTAAAGCTTTCAGCCCTCTTGTACTTGGACTACCCTGGTTGAGTCTTCATCAACCATCTATTGACTGGAATTCTTTACAGATTAATTAAAAGGGTCCATCTTGCTGAGAATATTGTATCATTTCACTTTGGCTCTGGACATTTCACTTCCAACCATCTCATCTGCTTCATTGCTGCTTCAATATATATCCTGTTCCGATGTGAATTCTGAACTGTGTTGTCCTCCTCCCACAGAATATGTGTCTGTCAATCAGGATCAGTCTCAGTCCTTGTTCAAGCTTTTAGGCTTCTCTTCAGCCAAGTCTTCTGCTTTGAATGGTTTTCAGTCCAGTCTCAAAACCAAAGAATCTCTGGATCCTGTGCCTAGAACCCCAAGCTCCCAGTTGGTAAAGAGTTACCTTCGTCTCCTCAGAAACCGAAGAGAAGAGGCTTGAGAAGGGGGCTTAAAGGAGGGGATACTGTTATGCTCACTGCCCGCAGGATGGACCCATGAGTGGTATCACTTACTCTGATGCCGGCCAGATGCTGCCTCTTTGCATGGCAGGGAGTCGCTTCCTGCAATCCTTTATGGTCGACGCCGCTACCCCTCTGATGCTGTGCTCTAGGTGCCTGTGCAATGCTCCTGCAGTTACAGGCCCACGGTGGGAAAGGTCCATTGCACCCTTGGATGACGTCCTTGCCAATTTCCATATAAAAGGGCTCTTCAGACTCCTCAGCTTTGCCTCACAGGAAAGTCTTCTGATTCTTGCTCACCCTGGTTCCAATCTTCTGTCTTGCTCAAGTCTTCAGCTCCAGCCTGGTTCCAATCTTCTGTCTTGCTCAAGTCTTCAGCTCCAGCCTGGTTCTTCTCTTCAGCTTCTGCCTGGTTCTCATCCTCAGCTTCAGCTGCTCCAGTCTCCAGTCTTCTGTTCTGCTTCCATCTTCTCAGCCTTCAGCTTTGCTTCAGTATTCACCTGTGGCTCTGCTGCAGTCTTCAGCTCCGCTTCAGGTTCCATCAGCACAAGCTTCAGGCTTGTCTCAAGCCATCAGCCTTGCCAGCGCCAGGTCTTTAGCCTAAACTTTGCCGTGGAATAGACTCTTGAACTCTGTCATAGTCTGGCTCATGCTAAGACACACTTGCCTGCTGTCAGTGCGGGTCTTGGGATCAGTGGCATAGTGAAGGGGGCCAGGGGGCCAGGGGGCCAGGTTGTAGGGGGCACCCGGGGGAAAAGGATCCCATCCCATTCAGTAAGGAGTCCTGTGGCCACCAGGGAAGCCCATCCCGCCCAGCAGCAGGAGCAGGCCCACAGTCACCGTCAGAACTGATCCCGTCTGGCAGCAGGAAAAAAGGAGGCCTGCGGCCACTGGGGGAGTCCATCCCGCCCAGTGGCAGAAGAGAAGGAGGCCCGTGGCTGCCCTGAGCATAGGGGGCTCTGTAAACAAGCTTCCAAGGGGCTGTCAGCAGCATTGACCTGAATGTTCCAAACCATGAGGGAAGGAGCATTCGTCCGCCGATGGACCCAATCCCACCGGCGGTTGAAAAATGGTGCAAGCAAGCAGTATAACAATCTGTGAGATCAGCATGAAGTGCTAGCCCCCCCGATTTCTTAATATGGTAGGGCCTGCACAGAGAAAGAAGAAGGAGCAATGAATGATCTGCTTCTGTATCTGTGTGAATGAATTGGTGTCTGCCTGGGGGTCTGTCTGTCTGGGTGTGAGAGACAATGGGTGCCTGCCTGGGGTGTGTGTGTGTGTGTGTGTGTGTGTGTGTGTGTGTGTGTGTGTGTGTGTGTGTGTGTGTGTGTGTGTGTGTGAAAGAGAGAATGCGTGCCTGCAAGGGGGTCTGTATGTGTGTGTGTGTGAGAGAGAATGGGGATCTGTCTGTGTGTATGTAACAGAGAATGGGTACCTGCCTGGGGGTCTGTCTGTGTGTATGTGTGAGAGAATGAATGGGTGACTTCCTGGAGATCTGTGTATGAGAATGAATGGTTGTCTGCCTGGGGGTCTGTGTGGGTGAGAGCCTGTGTATGAGGGAAACTGGGGAAGTAAGAACTTTTGTGGGGGGAGGGGGAGTAGATCTTAGAGCCTGTCTATGATAATGCGTGTGTATGAGAAACTGTACGTATGTGTATGTGACAGTGTATGTGTGAGAAAGAATGAACATGTGAGTATGTGTGAGAGAGAGAGGATAAAGTTTATGTATCCCCCTAGCTCCCTAATCCTCGACAATCTCAGGGTGACTGGAAATCAAGAGTTCCCAGATATGGGCAGCAGTGTCTTTTTTAAAATCCTTATTAGTTTTAAACTTATTGGGTGTTATTTGATATGAGTGCTGTTTTGGAATATTTTATTGGTGCTTGGGAAGAGGCTTGGAGAGAGACAACAGAGTAGTCAGGCAATGCAGAGGTCAAACCAGGTCAGCAATCCAAAGAAGAGACGAAGGAACAGGAACACAGGAAAAAGGAAACAGGAACGAAGGCAATCAGGATCGGGAACCAGGAACTGAAGAGGCAACGAGTACTCGACTAGCGAGGGGACCTGTTGCAAAGGCAATTTGAGAGAGCGGAGCCCGGGCTTATATACCGGAGCTCTGCCAGCATCATCGGGTCAGGTTCCCGCTGCAGGCCCTATTTAAAGACTAGCTGTGCGTGCGCGCCTAGGGAGGGGTGCGGCCCTGGCCGGGACGGCGTCCCTCCGCGGACCTCGCGGAGAGGCCCAACGTGGAGCATCAGGAGCCGCAGCAGAGCCGGAGGCCCCAGGGGGCGGCCCGAGGATGGAGCTGGCGGCCCACAGCCACCAGAGACGAGCGACCAGATGCTGTATCATTTTGAAAGAGGTGAGGGGGCCGAGCCGCAGGTCTGCCGCGGCCGGCGCACGTAACAGGCCTTGCACACCATCTGCTTCTCCCACATGGAGGAGCTCAAACCCCAAACCTCAGCTCACTAATCTCTGCACCTCCCCAAAACCTTTGGTTTAAACCTTCTGCTAAGGAAACTTATGGTTCCTTATATACAGTATATATTAGCTGATGCCCCTTTGAGCACACAGTTCAAAATAGTATACAAAGAGGCATGAGAATAAGTGAAAGAGAGGGTGTTCATTTTGGCAAACCTCCCAGTCCTGACTAAAAGAGCAGATGTATTTCCCCTCTCCTGCCTGCACTGAATAAAGGCTGCCTACAATTCTTCTAACAGGGAGATAACAATTCTTTAATTTGTTAAATACTTCCTGATTTAAGTTTGGTAAAATAGCTCTTTTTAGAAGAGTTTCTTCCATTAGCATAGAGCAGGAGAATTCTTTGAAAAGTGAGGACCTAAGACAGAATACACATTATGAGCATGTGATCAGTAACCTACCAGCTCACCAAGCTCGTCTCCGTGTTTCGTTACCACACTTCTGCCGAACTAGTCAGGATTATCACAATGCAAAACAAAACTTAAGTATAGCATGAAATGTGTGAGCAATGGCTCTGCAAGCAGTAAATGGGATCCAGCTGAGAGTCTGGAAGCCATGTTTGGCTTCTGGAAATAATTAGGCTTTGGAGAATGGAAAGTTGAACCCGGTGGCACACTGTCACAAGTGTCTGGAGCGATTCCTTTATCCCATAACCTCTCTAGCGGTAAGAAGTGCGAGATTTTTTTCTTGAAGCAAGTTGAGTGCTCCTCTTGATTCATTGAGAATTTAATTTCCTCCTATGTGTCCAAAAAGTAATGCGATGTAGAAAACGGTGGCAATTTCCATTTTTGACCAACTTAGAAGACGCCTAATTGGAAAGTTTGCTTTCACATTTTGTTTTAAGGTTGTTTAATCTTGTAAACTTTTCCCAAAAGAAAAAGCTCTGCAGATCTTGGATAATGCTACCTTCCTGAATAGTACCTTTGCACTGGTTAGCATCTGGAGGATATTAAAGTGGACCAAGTTGGCATAGCCTTACTTCATTCTCAAGTCAGGAAGTTGGCAGTGATATGACAGTTAGTATCTTAAACATTATTAGAGCTGTTCAAAATGAACAAAGAAATAGCAGGTGTCACCCAAGCAGAACTGCAAATTCAGAGCGGGTTTCACACAAGGAGAATAACTTTAGAAGACCTGTGTGTGTGCGCCCATATACATGGGTACATGGTTGCACGCAGATCTAACCCAGTATTTTATAACCCATTTATATCATATATAGGAGGGTTATAAAATATGCGTAATTCTTCCCTTCAGCATTCGTGTGTACATAAAAAATACGCATGAATATACAAGTTAGCTGGATAAGTCTTAAAAAATGCTATTTATCTGGCTAAGTAAGATAGCCAGATAAGTCTAAAATAGTGCTATTTATCGGGCTAGATAAGATAGCCGGATATGTCTCAAATAGTGCTACTTATTTGGCTAAATCAAAATGTATCCGGCTTAATGGTACTGAACTGCTATACATGCAATTTTTTACTTTCTGTTTTAAAAGTAGACATGTGGAGATTTTACACCTGAAATTTAAGTGGACTTACTGGGGTAGATTTTCAAAAACGGCGCATTCGTGTACTTTTGTTGACGCTCCAGGCGCCAACAAAAGTACGCGGGATTTTAGTAGATACGCGCGGCTACGCGCGTATCCGCTAAAATCCTGGATCGGCGCGCGCAAGGCTGCCTATTCCGTGTAGCCGGCGCGCGCCGAGCCGCGCAGCCTGCCGCCGTTCCCTCCAAGGCCGCTTCGAAATCGGAGCGGCCTCGGAGGGAATTCGCTAACGCCCTCCCCTCACCTTCCCCTCCCTTCCTCTACCTAACCCACCCCCCACCGGCCCTGTCTAAACCCCCCCCTACCTTTGTTGGGGGATTTATGCCTCCCAGAGGGAAAAGTAAATCCCCGCGCGCCAGCGGACTGCTGGCGCGCCTAGACACAACCCGGGGGCGGTTCCGGGGGGCGGTTCCGGAGGGCACGGCCACGCCCCCGGACCGCCCCGGGCCGAAACCATGCCCCCGGGCCCGCCCCCAAAAACGGCGTGCCGCTCGGCCCCGCCCCTGACACGCCCCCCTCGGAAAACCCCAGGACTTACGCGAGTCCCGGGGCTCTGCGCGCGCCGGTAGGCCTATTGAACATAGGCACACCGGCGAGCAGGGCTCTTAAAATCCGCCCCACTCTGTATAAGTCCTGTTTTACGTGAATAAGTCCACAAATTTACATTTTTTTCTAACATACATGCTTGAGTGACATTACCAGGTTTACCAATTTGCCCAATCCTTCTCCAGGTCATGGAGACAATTCTGATTCTTCAGCCTGAACACCCCCAGATCTCCCACCTACTCAGTACTTCACAATAAAAATGTTTAATACCTCTTATCCCATAAAATGAGTTGGTGTAAATAATCACAAATAAGTTGCCAAATCTGCATGTGTAACTCTTTCAGAAAATGTATAAATGTTAGCTCTGCCCTGGAACGCCCTAGACTACCCCTTATTTCACATGATTTATTTACGCATGAACCCTATTTATGAGTGTATATTTGAGGTTGATAAAATAGTACACATGCGAGTATATGCTATGTACCCCAGTATATGCTCATTTTTACTCACGTAACATTTTGAAAATTCACCTTTAAGTATACCAGAATGTCAGTATTGGAAGTTTTAAGTCTTCTGCAAAGGTAACAAATAATAATAATAATAAAAAACGCCAGCCTAGGCCATGACCGAGGATTAATAACTGCTCTAGCTTATAGGAGACAAGCAGCGCAGTAGAGTTTTGATAGGACAGGGTTTCATGTTGAAAAGGAAATATAAACCTCTATTAGCTTTCAACAAGATGAAGTGAAGTTTTATGAGAAACAAAATTGTCTTTCTGCGTGTGAAACTGGATGTTGGGATCCTCTCAAAACAAAATTTTGTTTGATCCAACTTGATATTTCAATATTTTCTCAGATCAATAACTGGGGTAGAATTTTTGAAAAAGGCTTTGACTTAGAGACTATGATTATTTTGTTTTCTTTTTTTTCTCAAAGACTGAATGAAGTGTGGCAAACACAAGACAGTCTTATTTGTAGTAAGCAATGATGAAAAATGATGTCATTTATAGGGAATAATTCCTAGTGTTAATAAAAGAGATTAGGATGACTTATTTAGGACATCAGGAAAGAAAAAAAAACCCACTCCTGTTATTTTTAAAATAATGAGCATGTAATCTAGAAAAAACTTGAGAAGTGAAAATTTAAATAAACTGTGGAAGAAAAAGAAGGACAAATCAATCCCACAATGCATAACATCCCATATTGTAAACACTTTTTGGCCTGGCAGTTTTATCTTGCTCCCTTAGACTTCTAGCTCAGTTGGAACTAGCCTCTGCTGAGCTCTGTTGCCATAAGCCTTCATTTGCCACTACCCAGGCGGGGAGGGATCCCCTATTTTATATCCCCTTCTTACTTGCTTAGTCCAGTTATTGCAGCCATGATCCTTGGTTAGGAGTTGCACACCAAAGCACCCTCTGGAACCCTACAAACATAGGCCTGGATTCACCAGTCTATCGCAGAATGGTGAATCCTAGGGGTGTGCATTCATTTCCTACATATTTGTAATCCGCAACGTATAGGGCCACATTCGTTGTATTCGTGGGAAAGCGAAACGTATCGCGATTCCCCACGAATACAATGAATCTTCGCCGAATTATTCGGCCGTCTAAAAGAGCCAATTTAAATAAACCCCCCACCCTCCTGACCCCCCCCAAGACTTACCAAAACTCCCTGGTGGTCCAGCGGGGGGTCCGGGAGCTATCTCCTGCACTCACACCCTCGGCTGCTGGTATTCAAAATGGCGCTGATAGCCTTTGACCTACTATGTCACAGGGGCTACCGGTGCCATTGGTCAGCCCCTGTCACATGGTAGGAGCAATGGATGGCTGGCCCCATCTTGTGCTCCTACCGTGTGACACGGGCTGACCAATTGCTCCGGTAGCCCCTGTGACATAGAAGGTCAAAGGCTATCAGCGCCATTTTGAATACCGGCAGCCGAAAGTGTGAGTGCAGGAGATGGCTCCCGGACACCCCGCTGGACCACCAGGGAGTTTTGGTAAGTCTTGGGGGGGTCAGGAGGGTGGGGGATTGTACTTAATGCAATTTTAGCCGGGAAACAAATAAGAATTAACGCATGTACGAATCGGGGGCCTCCCTTGCCGAATGCAACGTATCTGCCCCCCGACCAATACAAATCCCGAATGCAACATATGGTGTCCCTCTGCACATCCCTAGTGAATCCAGCAAAAACAGGGGATGGGGGGGGCGGGCCTGCGAAAACTGGCAGCCATCACACCACCGCGGTGTATTGCTGCCAGCTTTTGCACCCAATAGCGCCACCATGAAAGGTGGTGCTATTGGGCGTGCTACTGGCGATGATAACGTGGCTTACCTTATCGTCGCCAGCTAAGACATCGCGGAGTCCACCCCGACACCACCCCGACTCCTTGCTGGCGTGCACATGTTATAAAATCAGCGCATCCATGTGTGTGTGCCTGGAAGTGCACACACATGAACGTGCGTGCGCACCTTTAAAAATCTACCCCTTTCTGTATAAGGATTGATTTTATATTTGCTCCCTTTTTGACTCACATTGTTATTAAATTTGTCTTATTGCAGGGATTTGTAACCTATGATTGAATTAACTTTCATTCTTATAGCCTTCCTCATAATGGGGTATGTATAACATTGTAATTTTGTATGCCTCTTACGCTTTGCCTTTTGTGGTTTTGCATTTTACTGGTTTTTTCATTTTAATTTTTGCTTACAGGGTACTCCAGTTGAATTTACTGCTGTCCCTCCCGATGCAGCATAGCAAAACATGGTCCCGTGTCGGGGGACTGAGTTTTAGGAAACCTTATTAGGCTATTATATTTCAAGGACTCTCTATTAAGTGATTATTTTACAAGGATTGTGCTTTGGACTATTCCTGATTAAAGGGACTTTCTATCATTTGATGAAGTGTTCACTTCATGTTTAAATTGATTAAGATCTTTTGTTTGTACGCAAACACTGAAACGTTATTGCAGCACACATATATTTTTCATTGTAGGATACTCCTTACCTACTTAGACAAGGCATTGTGGCATATCTGTAAACATGCTGCCACAATAGAACAAAGGCATATCTCCAATAATGTAACACTGTAATCACTCTTTCATCTACTATTAAAACAGCATTCGTGAACCAGCATCAGTTAGATATTATTTGTGCTTTCAAGTATAATCTACTGCCTCCTGCCACGCAATGGGCTTCAAGCAGGATCATAAATTAGCACTGCTGTTTTCAGTCATTTGCTGGAAGACTGTGCCTAACTATTGATTTTTTTGCTCCTCAAAAACGAATCAAAAACTTTATTCAAACGATTGTCCTTATTTATGAAGTCAGCTTGTATTTTAACAACTCAGAATAATTCTGTGTCATCTGAAAATCTGATCACCTTCACTTGTTGTTCCCTTTTCCAGATCATTTACAAATATATTAAAAAGCACCGGTCCCAGTACAGATCCTTGGAGCACGCCACTGTTTACCTTCTTTCACTCACATTTAGTCCTACGCTGTTTCCTGTCTTTTAACCAGCTCACAGTTCTGGACAGGACATTGCATCCTATCCCATGATTTTCTAATTTTCTCAGGAGTCTTTTATGAAGGACTTTGTCAAACATCTTCTGAAAATCCGAACACACTATATCTGTTGGCTCACCTTTTTCATGGCTTTAGCAGTTTCCAAAAGGCACACAAAAGTATTTCTATATGGGATTGTCTTCACTAACACTCTTCCCCTTTTGTTTTTTCCCAAGGTGTAGGTTCTTTTCTGTGGGGCTGAAGGCATTTCTTCTTGACCATTTCTTCTTGGCCCAGCCCTTCAGTGTATATATTGCTATCACTCTCTGTGATGCTGTGCGGCAGGGAGAGGCAGGCTGGACACAGTTTGGGTGTTCAAATTAATTTTTTTTTATTTATTCGTAAGTAAAAGCAATATCCAGTCAATTTACTACTATTATTATTATTATTATTATTACTAAGATCAATGTTATTTTTTGCCTTTTGTTCCCTATCCACTTGTTAATTGTAAACCGACATGATGCGATATTTATCGCGAATGCCGGTATAGAAAAACTTAAAATAAATAAATAAATACTGTGTCACTTACAGCTGGGGTTACACAGATTACTAACTGTCTCTGGTATATGTGTCCTTTCTCTCAGGTTCCTGGGATAAATCATTCCTGAACTGAGTGCATAAACTGTCCCAGTGGGTTATGGGAATCCTATGGATGGACGATATGATCCCCACAGTCCCGGACAAATCCTACCTGAGTCCTCAAAGTACAGTCCTCTTCACCCTGCCTGTGTCCTGTGTCCCAAAGGTAGAGATCCAGTAATGAGTCTCCAAGCCTTTGCTCCTTACTCCCAAACACCTGATGAATGAATGTGACTTCTCTGAAAGAAAAGTCTGATGTGAGCAAGAAACCAGCTATCATAGCTGCTGGAGTCTTTTTTTTTTTTATTTTTAATTTATCAATTTAACAGTTTTACAGTCAAGTACATACAGCCTTGAAAGAACAGAAATTATATGGCTTAGGAATTTTAAAACATTCCAATCTTCTATATAATGATATAGTAAACATTCAGAAGCCATTATATATCAAAGTCCTCTAAGTGGGGGTATCCAATAACATATGAAAGGCTAATTTTTCAAGTAATCACCAAACAAGAAATTCTAGCTATCCCAACTGAGTGGGGTTACAATTTCTCAGTTTCAAAGATCATCACAACATCTAAGGAGTCACCAAACCACCACGTCCATCGGCAACTCTATCAGTTATAAATTTTGTAAGCTGAGATGGTTGAAAGAAAATGTATTTTATGCTCTAATACATAATAAGGAAACCTCAAGGTAAATGATGTTGCGGCCCCGACCGCCTCCCCCACGATCGGCATCGGGGCCACTTACCTCCGCTCCGGACCGCGGACAGGAACGCCGAGGTCCCGGTCTGGTGGGCCGCATGGCCGCGGCGTCTCCACGTGGAGAACGCCATCTAGGCCGTCGGTAGCTCCGCCTCCTTGCGTTGCCCCACGCGCGCGTGCGTGAGAGCAGGCCATTTAAAGGTTCAGCACCCGGAAGTGCTGGACAGCCCCCTGAATGACATCAGACGCCGGCAGAGTATTTAAGCCGGCGTCTGATTCAAGAAACTTGCCTTGCAACGAGGTCCCTCTGTGAATCTAGTTGCCGTCCTTCCTGCTTGCTGCTGGTTCCTGGTTCTCGGTGTTCCTGTGCCTGTTCCAGTTCCTGCTCCAGCTGACTCTTCATCTGTCGACTCCTGGTTCCTGACTCCGGCCTGCTTCTGATGCTCCCTGCTTGCTGCCAGCCTCGACCTCGGACCTGCTTCTTACTTCGTCTGCTCCAGCTGTCCGTCTTCTGCTGACTTCCTGGTTCCTGACCCCGGCCTGCTTCTGACGCTCCCTGCCCGCTGCCAGCCTCGAACTCGGACCTGTTTCTTGCACCGTCTGCTCCAGCCCATAAGTCCCAAGGGCCCAGATCCCTACGGGCCCCTCCTGGGGGGATCCTGGGTCCCGGGTGAAGACCTTTCAGATCCGCCGGCTTGCGTCTTCCTAAGTCCCAGCGGTCCAGATCCCTACGGGCCCCTCCTGGGGGGGGTCTTGGATCTCCAGGGTGAAGCCGCCGCCTGGCCACAGCTGGATTCCGCCTCCCGGGCTGTCCAAAGGAACCTTCCTTTCTCCAGGCCGGCCCAAGGGTCCACCGTTCTTACAGTTGTAACAAATGAGGCTCCCATTTGTAATATTTTTGGTCTCATGATTAAGAACTGCTTTCTTCTTTTTTGGGTATCCCTGGTTACAACAGGAAATATCTGAACATTCAATTGGCAAAACTTTTCTTTGCGATTTCTAAAGTATAAATTTAATACCCATTCCTTATCTGTGTTTAATAAAAAGGACACAATCATAGTAGCGGGTTGGACTGATAAAGAGTCTGAAGACTCTAAGGGGCAGATTTTAAAAGTCCTATGCACGCCGAGCCTATTTTGCTTAGGCCCGGCGACGCACACAAAGCCTAAGGACGTGCATATGTCCCGGGGCTTGAAAAAAGGGGCGGTCCGGAGTGGGGCGGGGGTGAGGCCAGAGGCTTCCGTAGGGCCGCTAGGCCGGGGGATCGCATGCCGGCACTTGGCCAGTGTGCATGTTATAAAATCAGGCACACATTTGTGTGTGCCAGGTTGTGCGCACAAATGTACATCTGTACGTACGTCTTAAATTCCGGCCCTAATATTTCAGATACATTCAAAGGAGTTAATACAAGAAAGTCTTGGCCTTCCTTTGGATTTATCTTCCATGAAGGAACATAATAAATTTGCATTAATGGTGGAAGTGCAAGCTGAGGAATTTTTAAAACTTCCATGGCGTATTTATTCCACATCTCCTTTGCTGAGGTTAATGGCATTTTCAGAAAATTAACCAATCTTAAGTTTTTCCCACATAGCTGATTTCAAGATTTTCAATTCTTCTTATTAAATACTGATTTTCCCTTATTACAGTTATATTTTGCTCATTCAATTTTAATATATCTTGACCAGTAGACTGTAATGCCCAGTCCCGCTTTATATCCTCCTCTTGTATCTCCTTGACTTGAGCTTCAGTGTCCAACACTCTTTTTGTTAAGGGTTTCAACTGAGAAGTAAAGTTACTATTAAGAATTACCAAGGTTTCCCAAATTGACTCTAATGAAAAGACCAAAGGTCTTACCAACGGTAAGGATTCCACTTCCAGCTCCAATGAAACTAGTAAGGTGTTGTCAGCAATGGCATGCAATTGAGACAGTCCTTCCGTTGTGATTTCTCCGGGGATGCCACTGTGAGCAGCCTCAACTGCGACAAACTTCGAAATTGTTCCAGGGCCTCTTCCTTTGTCGCTGACCTCATCAGAGAGCAACAGGGTGACTGTCGAAGTGGCAGTTCTCACTGCCGCAGGATTCCCTGGAGGCGTTCTCTGAACCAGGGATAATGAGATCACCGAGTCAAGAAGAGAGTCCAATGTCCCCATGCCTTCCTGGCTCTCCACTAGCGACTGCTCCTCACCCGGGTAAGTAACTCCACGCCTAATGTGAGCGTCCATCGGGCCGACCACCCAACTTGCTGTTATTAATTAAGTTGACTTAGAAAATAGCCACTGCTATTACTAGCAACAGTAACATGGAATAGACTTAGTTTTTGGGTACTTGCCAGGTTCTTATGGCCTGGATTGGCCACTGTTGGAAAGTTATGGAAACTGGGCTTCATGGACCCTTGGTCTGACCCAGTATGGCATAGGGATGTGAATCGTTTTTCGACGATTAAAATTATCGTCCGATAATTTTAATATCGTCTTAAACCGTTATGGAACACAATACAAAAGAGATTCTAACGATTTATCGTTATAAATCGTTAGAATCGTGAGCCGGCACACTAAAACCCCCTAAAACCCACCCCCGACCCTTTAAATTAAATCCCCCACCCTCCCGAACCCCCCCCCCCCAAATGACTTAAATAACCTGGGTGTCCAGCGGCGGTCCGGAACGGCAGCGATCCGGAACGGGCTCCTGCTATTGAATCTTGTTGTCTTCAGCCGGCGCCATTTTCCAAAATGGCGCCAAAAAATGGCGGCGGCCATAGACCAACACGATTCCATGGCAGGAGGTCCTTCCGGACCCCCGCTGGACTTTTGGCAAGTCTTGTGGGGGTCAGGAGGCCCCCCCCAAGCTGGCCAAAAGTTCCTGGAGGTCCAGCGGGGGTCAGGGAGCGATTTCCCGCCACGAATCGTTTTCCGTACGGAAAATGGCGCCGGCAGGAGATCGACTGCAGGAGGTCGTTCAGTGAGGCGCCGGAACCCTCGCTGAATGACCTCCTGCAGTCGATCTCCTGCCAGCGTCATTTTCCATACGGAAAATGGCGCCGGCCATACGCGAATGGCCGGCGCCATTTTCCGTACGGAAAACGATTCGCGGCGGGAAATCGCTCCCTGACCCCCGCTGGACCTCCAGGAACTTTTGGCCAGCTTGGGGGGGGCCTCCTGACCCCCACAAGACTTGCCAAAAGTCCAGCGGGGGTCCAGAAGGACCTCCTGCCATGGAATCGTGTTGGTCTATGGCCGCCGCCATTTTTCGGCGCCATTTTGGAAAATGGCGCCGGCTGAAGACAACAAGATTCAATAGCAGGAGCCCGTTCCGGACCGCTGCCGTTCCGGACCGCCGCTGGACACCCAGGTTATTTAAGTCATTTGGGGGGGGTTCGGGAGGGTGGGAGATTTAATTTAAAGGGTCGGGGGTGGGTTTTAGGGGGTTTTAATGTGCCGGCTCACGATTTTACGATTTTTCACGATATTTTACCCCCCCCAAACGGCAACAATATGATTCCCTCCCCCTCCCAGCCGAAATCGATCGTTAAGACGATCGAGGACACGATTCACATCTCTATGGCATGTTCTTATGTTATGAGTAACTTCAGAAGCCAGCCTCTCTCGAGCCCGGCATTTACGGACCGAATGAGGCATTAATTCTTGAAGAAAAGGCGAAAATCCATGAGGAAAATAGCAGAGATGCTCAGCTCAACCGGTTCAAACCGCCATTTTGGATCCCTCCGCTCCCTGTCAGAGTCATTTTTTGATACTTTGGCTAAGGATATGTGTGGAGGTTGGGCCGTGTGGATTCAGAATTCTCACCCAGACACAGACTAAGGCCACAGGCCAACCTCTGAGTGAACTCGTATTTACTGTTTTGCACTGTGAAATGCCTATGAACAGGCAAAAGTCTGTTTTATTTTAGTTATTCCAGTAGGTCTATGATGAGAGATCGGGCATTCTCTACAGCCATTCCACCGTTATGGAACTCTATCCCCTCTAACATCAGACTGGAAACATGCATCTCAACCTTCAAAAAAAGACTAAAGACATGGATATTCATACAAGCATTCCCGGACTCAAACTAATATATCTCATCCTCGCCAATCCTTATCTCCAATTACACCATGATTAACCATCTCCATTATTGTTTACATGTTTGAATTAATAACCTGTCCTTTCTCTTCTTTCTCTGCCAAGTTCCAATCTCCCTGTTATATGTAACTGCATTTTCCGCACCACTGTTTTTAGTTTATGTTTATGATGCACCCCTGTTCTATGTGAACCAGCATGATGGGACTGCGTTCCCGAATGCCGGTATATAAAAACCCAAAATAAATAAATAAATAAATAAATGAGAAAGCACGCAATTAACTTATACTAAAGCCTGAGAGACAATGAAGGCCACACAGCTGCTACACATGAAATTTGATAAGAACTTAGAGTGAGGGAAGATCACTGCTTTCCCAAGCATTGTAGTGTATAAGGAAAATTAACAGCGAGAGAGAAAGGGAGAGTGGGCTCTGGATGTGATAGCACAGGCTGATCCTTTGGAAACATGTAAGCTTTTTATATATGTATAGCACGATATCTACCATTACTTCTTCTGTATGATTCGATTTTATTTGTTCCATCTTCCTATTGCTCAAATAAACCTACTTTCCTAAGTAACTGGAACTGTGATGTACTGAATCAAAGTTTGTGTGTGGCTATTTGTGTAGGGAATAAGCTCTTGGGTTCAAGCCCTCAAGTATAATCCCAGTAATTGTGTGTGTTTATATTAGGTAAGCCCCTGAGGCAGACCTGTGAGCATGCAGGAGATAAACATCTCAGGTAGCCCCCTGTTGTGCTTCCCGGTCACGTCCGCTCTGCGGCCGGTCTTGCTCACCTCTCCTGTCTGTCTACTAGCTCCGGCCTCACCTCCTCGGCCGCTGCAGCGAGTTTGCGGCGTCCCCGGCTCCCCCATTCACCATCTCCAACGTCAGCCTCGCAGCGGAGCTCCCAGAAGGGCTCCGCGTCATCCTGCTCCTCGGCCCCGCCCCTAGGCGCACACTCGGCCGACATCGCACTACTTAAAGGGCCAAGCGCGGGAAACCCGAACCCGGCGTTCCTCAATGACATAACATTCCCCCTGTATAAAAGGGAAGGCCCGTTCCCCTGAAGGTGCCTTGGCAATTGGGTCGTACACTCCAGTGTCTCTAGTTTGCCTTCCTGTGTTCCAGTGTCTTGCTCCTGTGTCTCCTGTTCCAGTTCCTCTGTTCCAGCGTCACCTGTTCCAGCATCTCTACATTCCTGGTAGTACCCTTCAGACTGATCTCACGGTACTGACCTTTGCCTGTTCTCTGACTACTCTTGATTGCTACCTGACCCGACCCCTGCCTGAACTCTGACTACTCTTGATTGCTGCCTGACCTGACCTCTGCCTGAACTCCGACTACTCTTGATCGCTGCTTGGAACTTGACCTTTGCCTGGACCTTGACTACTCTTGATTGCCGCCTGGAACTTGACCTTTGCCAGACTGGACTACGCCCGGATTGACCTCTGTTACCAACCCTGCTTTGGCTGACCATTCTGGACTGATACTCTGACCTTGATCCCCGCTATACACTCAGACACTCTTCTGGCCTCCTGTGACCTCTGGACTTCCCTGTCTGCACACCGACCGCACACCCTTGTTCATGGAGGGCACTCCCTTAAACTTTCTCTCTAGGAGACCCTGCAAGGCCCACCTAAGATCAGGTGGCCCGGGTAACCAAGGGCTCAACCTGAGGGAACCCCGAGTTGCTATTGGTGAAGCTCCAACTAGCCTCTGTCTCCTCCTGTGCTTCGCCTCCTGGTGGTAGGCGCTCTCCAGGTCCGACCGGAAGGCCGTACCAATCCTGCACCAGGCCAAGGGTCCACCACCAGCGCAACAGGTTGCCAAGGCCATGGACTCGGTGGAGTCTCCCACCTTGCAGGCCATCCCTGGCCTAGCTGCTCATGTCTGAGAACAACAGCGAACCATTAAAGCATTGACCTCATCAGTGGAGAGACTACGGTCTCAATTAGAGGATGCTGTCATAACCAACTCTTGGGGTTGGGCTCAACCCACACCCTCACGGGCATCTGTGGCCCTTCCTGCTCCACCCCTCTTCAATGGGGATCCACACCTTTGTCGAGGTTTCCTCAACCAATGCTTTATGCAATTCGCACTACAGCCTGAGTTGTTTCCAAGCAAAAAATACCAAGATCACCTTCATTCTCTCACGCCTTGAAGAAAAGGCCCTGGCATGGGCTTCCCCACTCTGGGAACAGTCTGATGACATCCTCAGTCATCATTCCCACTACATCTCAGTGTTCAAGCGGACATTCCAGGACCCCGGCCGACAGGCGGTTGCGGGTCACCAGCTCCTTCATCTCCGTCAAAGCTCGCATTCGCTCACTGAATTTACGGTAGAATTCAGGACACTAGTCACAGAACTGGGATGGCAAGAGGACTGCTTACTGGCAATCTATCTGGACGGCTTATCTCCTGCCCTCAAAGACGAACTGGCTGCTAGAGAGATTCCCACATCTCTAGATAATTTCATCTCCGTGGTTGGCAAGATCGATCACCGCCTACATCAACGTCATCAGGTCTCTCAGCCTTCTGCCATACTCCCAGTTGTGCTACCAGTCCTCAGTTAAAGACCTTACCAGCGCCTCCTCTATCACCCGAGGAGCCGATACAGATCAACCGCGGGCGCTCTTCTCCTGAAGAGCATCTCCGACGTAAGAAGGAAGGCCTTTGTCTGTACTGTGGTGGTTCCGGACATCTCCTGCAAGCCTGCCCAGTTCATCCGGGAAACTGCAGAGCCTGAGCCCGGCAGGGGTCCCGAGCTTGAGTGCTACTGTTACTGGCCCCCAATTACTATTCCCTGTGTCTCTCTTCAGAGAGTCACAATCCTTTGCCACAACCGCCCTTGTGGACACCGGGGCAAGTGGCAACTTCATTCTGGACAATATCGTAAAACTGCTCCAGATCCCACTCCAGTCTCTGGACATTCTGCTTTGCATTGCGTCCATCCAAAGAGAACATCTTCCTGGACATATCACTCATCGCACTGTAGCCTTCCGCCTCTCCATGGGAACCCTCCATGAGGAAAAAATCTCGTTATATGTCTTGAAGCATTCCACACACCCAGTAATCCTCGGACTTCCATGGCTCCAAGTGCAGGGACCTCACTTCGACTGGCAATCCCTGCAGTTAATTCACTGGGGACCCCAGTGCCAAAACCGCTGCATGCGTCAAGTGTCTCCAGCAGTCACCGTTTTGAACTCTACAACCCTGTCCGGGTTACCTGCTCCATATGAAGACTTCCAAAATGTATTCTCCAAACAGAATGCTGACATCTTGCCTCCACTCTGGGAGTTTAATTGTCCCATTGAGCTCCTACTGGGTACTAGCCCCCCAAGGGCAGAACCTACCCTCTCTCGCTACCAGAAACTATGGCTATGTCTGAGTACATTAAAGAGAACCTGGATAAAGGATTCATACATCCCTCCAATTCCCCAGCAGAAGTCAGATTCTTCTTCGTAACCCGCAAGGATCGCTACCCTCTGTCACTCATTAGCAAACTCTTTGATCGCCTCCAAGGAGCCCAGATCTTTATGAAGCTAGATCTCTGAGGGGCATATCATCTGGCTAGATCTCTGAGGATCCAGCCAGATGATATTTGGAAGACCGCTTTTAATACCAGGGATGGCCACTACAAGTATGTAGTGATGCCCTTCGGACTTTGTAATGCCCCTGCGGTCTTTCAACGCGTGATGAATGAGATCTTCCAGGACCTACTATACTCATTTGTCATGATATATCTAGACGATATTCTGATCTTCTCCAAGGACCTGAAATCCCACCATTCACATGTTCGAACAGTCCTCCAACGTCTCTGGGACAACCGTCTCTATGCGAAACTAGAGAAGTGCATCTTCAAACAGACTTGTCTTCCATTTCTGGGCTACATTATCTCCAATCATGGTTTTCTAATGGATCCTGAAAAAATCCAAGGAATCTGAGATTGTCCCCAACCAGTAGGCCTCCATGCCCTACAAAGGTTCCTTGGATTTACCAACTATTACAGGAACTTCATCGCCAACTACTCCACACTAGCTGCCCCACTCACTGCCATGACTAGGAAAGGTAGTAACCAACAAGTGTGGAGCCCCAAGGCTCAATCCGCATGCCACGTCTTGAAAGAGGCCTTCTGCACCGGACCTTGTCTACGACACCCAGAACCTAACTGCCCCTTTGTCGTTGAAGTTGACACCTCTGCCATTGGGGCAGGGGCAGTTCTGAGCCAGTATTCCTCCAAGGGAGCCTTAGTACTCTGCTGCTTCTTTTCTCACAAATTTTCCCTCCTGCAGAGCAATATTATACGATCGTGGATCAAGAGCTCCTAGCTGTGAAATTAGCTCTTCAAGAGTTGCTTCCTTGGTTAGAAGGAGTACAGCATAAATTCACGATCTTCACAGATCACAAGAATCTCGAACACTTGAAGGAAGCCAAGTTATTGAACCCCAGACAGGCCCACTGGGTATTGTTCTTTGAGCATTTTAATTTTGAACTTCGTTATCATCCTGCAGCCAAGAATACTTGAGCGGATGCTCTCTCCCGCTCTCTCGAACCAGAGGATATGCCTGACACTGCTAGGCACATTATCGACCCAGCCTGTATAACCCTCATAGTCACCAACACTGTGCCAGCTGGGAAGACTGTGGTTCCATGCTGTCTTCGGGAACGCGTCCTTCACTGGGCTCATGACTCGAAGTTGGCTGGCCATCCCAGCCAGGTTCAGACCCTTGAGATGCTAAGAAGATACTACCTGTGGCCTAACATGGCCAAAGTCTCCCGCAGTTATGTGGACTCATGCCCCATCTGCGCACAACACAAACCTCCCACTGGTCACCCTTGGGGACTTCTTCAACCCCTTCTGGCTCCCATGGAGCCCTGGTCAAGCATCTCTACTGACTTCATCGTCGATCTGCCCCCATCAAGCGGCAACACAGTCATCTGGGTCATCATCGACCGCTTTTCTAAAATGGCACACTTCGTTCCACTACCGAGTCTCCCTTCGGCTCCTGAACTGGCAAAACTCTTCCTGAAGAACATATTCTGTCTACATGGTCTCCCCAAAAAGATGGTTTCCGACCGTGGGCCAAAATTCACTGCCAAATACTGGAAGTCTTTGTGGAAAACATTTGATATCTCGTTGAATCTGACTTCGGCCTACCATCTCAGGCGAACAGCCAAGCCGAGAGGACAAACCAATCCTTGAAGATATTCTTAAGGACGTATGTCAACGATCAACAGGACGACTGGGCAGACCTCTTGCCCTGGGCCGAATTGTCCCACAATACCAATGACGTCTCAGCCACCGATGTCTCCCCCTTCTCCATGGTGTTCGGTCGCCAACGACACCTGCCTCTGCCAGTGCCACTCTCCGTGCCCTCGCCTGCTGCCCAGTCTACAGCACAGACGATTCTCTGCCTTTGGAATCGAGACAATGAAAGAATGGGCCAAGCCGCTGAGAAAGCTAAACGCTTCACTGATGCTCACCGTTGCACTGCTCCTCTATTCCGCCCAGGCCAGAAAGTTTGGCTCAGCACGAAACACATTAAGCTACGATTACCTTCGCAACGTTTGTCCCCCAAATTCATAGGACCATTTCCAGTGATCACACACATTGAACCTGTAACTTATCAGCTGCAGCTCCCCAGTTCCATGGGAATCCACAACACATTTCACGTTTCTTTATTGAAGCCCTTGGTCCTGAACTGGCCCTCTCGCAAACCTCCTGCACTGTCTCAGCTCACCGCGGAACCTGAGGATGTCCTCCAGATCAAAAAAGCTCTAGACATCCACCGGAGGAGAGGCCATTGGGAGTACCTCCTGTCGTGGAAGGGCTTCGGGCCAGAGGAGAACTCCTGGGAGTACTCCCACCACATATACAACAAGAACCTCCTCGCGGAGTTCCACAGGGCCCATCCTGACAAGCCCAGGCCGGTAAGGGGGAGGCCTAGAAGGGGGGGTGTATTGTTGAGCTTCCCGGCCACGTCCGCTCCGCGGCCGATCCTGGTCACCTCTCTCGTCCATCTACCAGCTCCAGGCTCAATCCCTCTGCTGCTGAAGCGAGATTGCGGCATCCCCGGCTCCCCCACTCACTGTTTCCAACGCCGGCCTCACAGCGAAGCTCCCAGAGGGGCTCCGTGTCTTCCTGCTCCTCGGCCCTGCCCCTAGGCAGGCTCGCATGTGGCTGACATTGTGCTACTTAAAGGGTCAAGTGCGGGAAACCCGAACCCGACGCCTCTTGATGACATCACACTCCCTTAGGGGCGGATTTTAAGAGCCCTGCTCGCCTAAATCCGCCCAAATCCGGGCGGATTTAGGCGAGCAGGGCCCTGCGCGCCGGTAAGCCTATTTTACATAGGCCTACCGGCGCACGCAGAGCCCCGGGACTCGCGTAAGTCCCGGGGTTTTCTGAGGGGGCGTGTCGGGGGCGTGTCGGGAGCGTGTCGGGAGCGTTCCGGGGCGGGCCCGAGGGCGTGGCTACGGCCCGGGGCGGCCCGGGGGCGTGGCCGCACCCTCCGGACCCGCCCCCAGGTCGCGTCCCGGCGCACTAGCGGCCCGCTGGCGCGCGGGGATTTACGTCTCCCTCCGGGAGGCGTAAATCCCCCGACAAAGGTAAGGGGGGGGGTTTAGACAGGGCTGGGCGGGTGGGTTAGGTAGGGGAAGGGAGGGGAAGGTGAGGGGAGGGCAAAAGAAAGTTCCCTCCGAGGCCGCTCCGATTTCGGAGCGGCCTCGGAGGAAACAGGGGTAGGCTGCGCGGCTCGGCGCGCGCCGGCTATACGGAATTGATAGCGCGTATCTACTAAAATCCCGCATACTTTTGCTTGCGCCTGATGCGCCAGCAAAAGTACGCCAAATCGCGCGGTTTGAAAATCTACCCCTTAGTATATAAGGCAAGGCCTGTTCCCCTGAACGGTGCCTTGGCAATCAGGTCATATACTCCGTTGTCTCTAGTTTGCCTTCCTGTGCTCCAGTGTCTTGCTCCTGTGTCTCCTGTTCCAGTTCCTCTCTTCCAGCGTCACCTGTTCCCGTGTCTCCTGTTCCAGCGTCTCCTGTTCCAGCGTCTCCTGTTGCAGCGTCTCTCCATTCCTGGTAGTACCCTTCGGACTGATCTCATGGTACTGACCTTTGCCTGTTCTCTGACTACTCTTGATTGCTACCTGACCTGACCTCTGCCTGAACTCTGACTACTCTTGATTGCTGCCTGACCTGACCTCTGCCTGAACTCCGACTACTTTTGATCACCACCTGGACCTTGACCTTTGCCTGGACCTTGACTACTCTTGATCATCACCTGGAACTTGACCTTTGCCTGACCTGACTATGCCTGGATTGACCTCTGTTACCGACCCTGCTTTGGCTGACCATTCTGGAATGATACTCTGGCCTTGATCCTCGCTATACACTCAGTCACTCTCTTCTGGCCTCCTGCGACCTCTGGACTTCTCTGTCTGCACACCGATCACACACCCTTGTTCGTAGTGGGCACTCCCTTGAACTTTCTCTCTAGGAGACCCTGCGAGGCCCACCTAAGACCAGGCAGCCCGGGTAACCAAGGGCTCAACCTGAGGGAACCCCAGGTTGCTATTGAGGAAGCTCCAGCTAGCCTCTGTCTCCTCCTGTGCTCCACCTCCTGGTGGCAGGCGCTCTCTGGGTCTGACCGGAGGGCCGTACCAATCCTGCACCAGGCCAAGGGTCTACCTTCTCCTCAAAAGGCAACTCAAAATGACCACATGTACTTAGGGCCTGCCCCCCCCCCCCCCCCCACACACACACACACCCCTACTTCTGGACAAAGATCAGACCATCAAAGATAGCCTCAGAGGTCTGTCCTTCTAGTTGTCATCTACAAGGGCAAAGATCTAGGGTCATCTAGTGAGAGACCAGTGCGTCCCCACAGACATGTTTTTTAACTACTTCAAAACACATTAGCAGATTGTTGACAAAAGACTTCCCTTGGGCAAATCAATGTTGGCTGTGTCCCATTAAATTATTTCTGTCTATATATTCTATAATTTTGTCCTTTAGAATAGTTTCTACAATTTTTCCCAGCACTGACATGAGGCTCACCGATCTATAGTTTTACTGGATTACCACTGGAGCCCTTTTTAAAGATTGGAGTAACATTGGCCAACCTCAAAACTTCAGATGCAATAGATGAATTTATTGATAGGCTACAAATTACTAGTAATAGGTCTGCAATTTTATTTTTTAGTTCTTTCAGAACTCTGGTGTGCAAACCATCTGGTCCAGGTGATTTGCTACTCTTTGGTTTGTCTGTTTGCCTTAATACATCTTCCAGGTTCACCGTGAGTTGTTTCAGTTCTTCAACAATCATCACCATTAAATGCCATTTCTAGTACAGGAGTAGCCTAGTGGTTAGAGCAATGGACTACAAACAAGGGAATCTAGGGCTCGAATCCTGCTGCTACTACTCCTCTTTACCTTGCAAAGTCACTTGTCTCTCTATTGTCTCAGGTACAAATTTAGATTTATTAAAATGCTATATTTATAGCAGAAATATCACTCATGATAAAAAAAAAAAAAAAGCGGATAGTTAGGATAATTTCTCTGTTATTGCATAGGTAATTTCTGCAAGCTGCAATAAAATTATTGCACCAGCACTAATTTGAATAATCCACCATGGGTGCATTACAGTGAAAAGGTTTTATGTGAGAGGGAGAAAGAGAGAGAGAGAGAGACCAATATGTAACGTTACTATTTATACCACTGTAAGAGGGGGCACTTTTACAAAACAGTATGAGGTATGAACAGCAAAATTGACATCTCTGAAGATTTTCTGCTATTTGAATGGATGAAAGGTACAAAAGGAGTTATTTAGTACAATGCTGTCTCTGCTTAGGTTGATGCACTCTCTACCTAGCTTGTTTGAAGCTAGGTAGGGAGTGCATAGTACAAATCGACTCCTCTTCTACCTTTCATCCATTCAAACAGCAGAAAATCTTCAGAGAAGTCAACTTTGCTATTCATACCTCCTACTATGTATGTAAAACCGCCCCCTCCCCCCAAACCCCATTCTCTCTTTCGGTGTGTGATAAAAACCTTTTTGCCTGCTAACACAGGCACAACGCACAGAAAAAAGGTGCATTTATTTCTGGAATTAAAACCTGTGTTGCTGTGTGTTACTCTATTGCATTTGACAATAGGAACTGCTTAAGGCCCTAACACAAAATGATAAATGACCCTGTTAGATTGTGAGCCCCCTGGGGACACATACAGTACCTGAATGTAATCTGTTTTGAAAGTGCCTAAAAGACATAAAATATCTCTCTCCATAAACATCAAACCAAAGAATAAATGTTGTTTTTCTGCTATGGCCTTATCTTTCCTAACTGTCCCTTTTACCCTCAATCATCTGACTCCTTCCTGCTTTGGATATATTTTTAAAAGATTTTATTATGAGTTTTTGCCTCTACAGCAAGCTTCTTTTCTAATTCACCCTTTGCCTACAGGTCGTTCAGCGGGGGTCCGGAACCCTCGCTGAACGACCTCCTGCAGTCGATCTCCTGCCGGCGCCATTTTCCGTACGGAAAACGATTCGCGGCAGGAAATCGCTCCCGGACCCCCGCTGGACCCCCAGGAACTTTTGGCCAGCTTGGGGGCCTCCTGACCCCCACAAGACTTGCCAAAAGTCCAGTGGGGGTCCGGAACGACCTCCTGTGTCGAATCATTTTGGTCTATGGCCGCCGCCATTTTGCGGTGGCCATTTTGCAAAATGGTGCCGGCTGAAGACTACACGCTTTAGTGTGCCGCTTTTCCTGCTCTCCCCCTTCCCCCGATTTAGCTACGGACCGCCGCTACGGAGGTAATTTAAGGCTACGGACCCCCAGGTAATTTAAGGCATTGGGGGGGGGGTTCGGGAGGGTGGGGGATTTAATTTAAAGGGTCGGGGTGGGTTTTAGTGTGCCGTGTTTTAGTGTGCCTGCTGGACCCCCAGGTAATTTAAGGCATATGGGGGGGGGGGTTCGGGAGGGTGGGGGATTTAATTTAAAGGGTCGGGGGTGGGTTTTAGGGGGTTTTAGTGTGCCGGCTCACGATTTTAACGATTTTCACGATACTTTACACACCCAAACAGCAACAATACGATTCCCTCCCCCTCCCAGCCGAAATCGATCGTTAAGACGATCGAGGACACGATTCACATCTCTAGTCTGTATAATGTTATTTACACACACAGACATACAAACTTGCCCTGATATTTTTGTGCTCTAAATATATCACTGCTGACTAGTAAAAACAAAAATTTAGTGGCAATGCTTTTTTCAATTCAATATTGAAAACCTTTTTTTTTTTGTTGTTTTTGAAAGGGCTGCCATACAAAAACCATTCACATTGGCACAGGTCTGTAAGCTTCTTATCTGGTTAGAGACAGGTGGGGACATCCATGCCTGCAGAACTGAGGCCATCATTGGACCCAGCTCTTTTTTAAACAGTGCCTGAATAGTGCTGAATAAAATTGCAATGCCTTTCCTTTAGAAATACTTTCAGCACTGATTAAAGCACTCTGATGAAGGCAGGCACCACTCGGCACTGCGATAGGGTGCCTTTGTGCCTGGAGTACATGATCCCCATGGGGATTTATTCAAAAAAGACATTTTCCCATTATGAGCCTAAGGAAAATTATTTTACTGAATATAGTAACAAAGGAGATGGCAGCGTAATAAGATCAACTAGCCCACCCAGTCTACCCAGAATAAGGCCTATTATCAGGAAAATAAAAAGTGAATTCAATACAAACATTTTTGTAGGTATACATCAAACCTATTAAGAATGCATTTTGCATAGGTTAGATCAGCATTTACCAACTGGTGTGCCACGACCATAGCGTGCCATAGCTGGAGTGCAGATGTGCCACGGCTACTGTCTCATTTCCTGTTTCCCTCCTGGCCTGAAGGATGGTCCTCCCACCAGCAGGGGGTGTCGGAGAGTGGCACTTATAGGCAGCTCTTCCTGCTTTCCCCTCTGCTGGCCCTGCTCTGCAACAGAAACTGCATGGGATCCTGTAGTCTCATGAAACCTGCAGTTAAGATTGCAGAGGGAAGTTGGAAAGGAGGAAGAAGCAGCAATTGGCAAGCCTGCACCCAGACTTCTGCTGTAAAGGGCTGGGGTGAGGAAAGGGAAGCTAACTATTCCACTGGGTATGGGAGAGAGTGAAGGGAAGGATATGATGCTTCATGGGGTTCAGAAGGAGAGCTGGAGGGAAAGGTAAGTTAATGATGATGATGCCAGCGACTGAAGTTGAGGGAAGGTGATGCCAACGGGTGGAAAGAAAGGGAAAAGAAGGTGATGACAGGGGGTGAGGGAGATGGAAGATTATGAGGATGATTATGTTGATGGGGGAAAGGAGTGGAAAGAGAGGGAAGGTGATGATGCCAGTGTGTGAGAAAGAGAGGGAAGAGATGATGCCAGGAAGTGATGGAGAGGGCAGGTGATGCCAGGGAGCGTAGCCGCGCATATCTTATAAAATCTGGGGTCGGCGCGCGCAAGGGGGTGCACATTTGTTCAACCTGCACAGGCCGAGCCCGGCGCACGCTGCCTGTTGCCTCTGAGGCCGCTCCGAAATTGGAGCGGCCTCGGAGGGAACTTTCCTTCCGCCTCCCCTCACCTTCCCCTCCCTTCGCCTACCTAACCCACCCCCCCAGCCCTATCTAAACCCCCCCTACCTTTGTTGGCAGATTTACGCCTGCGGAAAGCAGGTGTAAATCTGCGCGCGCCAGCAGGCTGCTGGCACGCCATCACCCGACCCGGGGGCTGGTCCGGAGGCCTCGACCACGCCTCCGGGCCGGCACCACGCCCCCAGTCCCGCCCTGAACCGCCTCCTGACCCCCGGACACGCCCCGGACACGCTCCCTCCCGCCCCTTTTATGAAGCCCCGGGACTTACGCGTGTCCCGGGGCTATGCGCGCGCCGGCACGCGTAAATCCTGCCTGATTTACGCGCGCAGGGCTTTTAAAATCCAGCCCTTAGATTCTACTGAGCATTTAGTCTCTTGTATGATCTTTATCCTGTTGGACTTTATACCCTCCCGGACATAAAGTGCCATACCCCCACCAAGTTGATCCTTCCTATCATTGCGATATAATGTGTACCCTGATATAGCACTGTCCCATTGGTTATCCTCCTTCCACCAAGTCTCTGTGATGCCAATTCTGTCAATCTCATCATTTACTGCTATACACTCTAACTCTCCCATCTTAGTTCTTAAACTTCTGGCATTGGCATACAGACATTTCAAAGTGTGTTTTTTGTTTGTATTAACAACCTGCTTTTCAGTTGTTAGGGATAATTTGGAAATCATTAGCTTCAGTGATTTTTTACATATAGGCACATGGACTACATTTGCTTTTATTGGAACCTCTCTGTTGGGGTGCCCTAACTCTCCTGTTTCATTAGAATCCTTCAAGGATACATTTCTCCGAACTATGCACTGCTGAGTGACTGTCGGCTTTCCCCCTTGTACTAGTTTAAAAGCTTGAAAGTTAGTGCCAGCAGCTTGGTTCCATTCTGGTTAAGGTGGAGCCCATCCTTTTGGAAAAGTCTCCCCCTTCCCCAAAAGTTTCCCTAGTTCGTTACAAAACTGAATCCCTCTTCCCTGCACATCGTCTCATCCATGCATTGAAAATGGAGCTCTGCCTGCCTCAGGGGACCTGCACGTGGAACAGGAAGCATTTCAGAGAATGCCACCCTGGAGATTCTGGATTTCAGCTTTCTACCTAAAATCCTAAATTTGGCTTCCAGAACCTCTCTCCCACATTTTCCTATGTCGTTGGTGCCCACATGTCCCACAACAGCCGGCTCCTCCTCAGCACAGTCTATAATCTTATCCAGGTGATGTGTGAGGTCTGCCACCTTCGCACCAGGCAGGCAAATTACCAGGCGGTCCTCACATCCACCAGCCACCCTGTTATCTATTTAAATTCTTTTTATTTATTTAAATTCTTTTGATATACCGATACTCAAGACTAGTGTCTTATCATACCGGTTTACAGTGAAACAAGGGGTAACCAATTAACTAGGAAGTTAAAGTTACAATGAACAGAGATTTACAGAGTGGGAGAGTTGAGAGAGCAAAAGCATACGATTAACATAACAAAGTATAACATAAGGAACAAATGTAGCAAGCTTTGACAATAGCTTAATCTTTAGGTCTATAAAACTGCAGGCACGAATGTGGGAGAAGGTGGGGGCGGATCTGTGAAAATGAAGTGCAGGGCTGTGCTGTTAGTGAGTTGTCCATCAAGGGAAGGCTTGAGTGAACAGCCACATTTTTAGTTTCTTTCTGAATGAAAACGGGCATTGTTCCTGCCGAAGTTCCAGGGGAAGAAGATTCCAATGATACGGTCCGGCCGTGGACAAGGTTCGTTTCTGGATGGAGGTGTGACTAGTGGATTTGTTAGGGGGGGCTTGGAGCGTTCCTTTGTAAGCCGATCTGATTGGTCTTGTGGAAATGTGAAGTTCGAGTGGTATTTTGAGTTGTAGTGTAGATCGGTGATAGATGTTTTTGTGGATGATGGATAAGGTCTTAAACATTATTCTGTGGTTGATAGGTAACCAGTGTAGGTTTTTTAGGATTGGTGTGATGTGGTCCTTGCGCCAAGAGTTAGTAAGGATACTTGCTGCGGCATTTTGAAGCATCTGTAGTGGTTTCGTTGAGGCGGCCGGAAGGCCAAGGAGGAGCGCGTTACAGTAGTCGATCTTTGAAAACAGTATGGCTTGTAGGGATGTGAATCGTTTTTTGACAATTTAAAACAATCTTCAGATATATTTTAAATCGTCAAAAATCGTTAGAGCCGCAATACAATAGCAATTCCCCCCGATTTATCGTCAAAAAATCATAAATCAGGGGAGGGCAGGAAAACCGGCACACCAAAACAACCCTAAAACCCACCCCGACCCTTTAAAACAAATCCCCCACCCTCCCGAACCCCCCCAAAATGTTTTAAATTACCTGGGGTCCAGTGGGGGGGTCCCAGTGCGATCTCCCGCTCTCGGGCCACGGCTGCGTTAATAGAAATGGTGCCGGTGGCCCTTTGCCCTTACCATGTGACAGGGCAAAGGTAGTGCCGGCGCCATTTTGGTTCCTGGCACTGGACATCACGAGTGCAGGAGATCGCTCCCGGACCCCCGCTGGACCCCCAGGGACTTTTGGCCAGCTTGGGGGGGCCTCCTGACCCCCACAAGACTTGCCAAAAGTCCAGCGGGGGTCCGGGAGTGACCTCCTGCACGCGGTATTCAAAATGGCGCCGGCGCTACCTGGCACCCGACGTCACTATGTCATACGGGCTGCCGGTGCGCCATCACCCGACCCGGGGGCTTGTCCGGAGGCCTCGACCACGCCCCCGGGCCGGCGCCACACCCCCGGGCCCGCCCCCGAAACACCGCGTCGTTTCGGGAATGCCCCCGACACGCCCCCTCCCCGCCCCTTTTAGTAAGCCCCGGGACTTACGCGCGTCCCGGGACTCTGCGCGCGCCAGCGGCCTATGCAAAATAGGCATGCGAGGGCCCTGCGCGCGTAAATCCACCCGGATTTACGCGCGCAGGGCATTTAAAATCCGCCCCTAAATTTGCAGGTGAATTTACTAATTAATCAGCTAGTGTCCTACAAGGGGATGATTAAACTTTCAATAAGCGCTGGTACAAAAGCATGATTTAGATAAGACCCTGATTGATTTTTAATAAGAAAGTGTCTGTTGCCTAAAAATCAAGGGTTGAGTGGGTGGGAAAGACAGACACTAGAATTAACTATCTCTGGCTTGCTTATTACCTCAGACACACACAAACTCTAAAGAATATGGGGTAGATTTTAAAAAGGTGTGCATGGGCGTAAATTTGCGCACGCTACCCCGCACACGCGCATGTACACCTGATTTTATAACTTGCGCATGCAGGCGCGCACAAGTTATAAAATCAGGGGTCACCGCGCGCAAGGGGGTACACAATTGTGCACCTTGCATGCGCCGAGTCGCGCTGCCTTCCCCCATTTCCTTCCCCCTAACCTGACCTGCCCACCCCTTCCCCTAACCTTTCCTCCCCCTAGCCCTACTCTAACCACCCCCCAAATTTTTATTTTACCTTTTGCACATGCCAGCAGGCTGCCGGCACGAGTTCCTTCGACACAGCAGCAATGGCCGCTGTGTCAGAGGCCTCTGGCCCCACCCCGCCCGCCGCGCCCCTTTAGTAAAGCCGCAGGACTTACATGGGTCCCGGGGCTTTACACGCATCGCTGGGCATGATGTCAGGGCCTGAACAAGGCAGGTCCTATTATCAAGGCCAAGGCCTGGACCCAGGACTAGGTCCAATGCTAATGACCATCCCAAGGCCAGGTCCCAGTCACCAAGTCCAAGACCCAACACCAGGGCCTGGCCAAGACCAGGTCCTTTTTGTTGAGACCTGGGCCTAAAGCCTGGATCTAGCCCCAGGTTCAATGCTGGAGCCTGGCCAAGGCCTGGGTCAAGACCTGACACCAGGGCCCTGTCCAAGACTAGGTCCTAGTCACTAAGGCCTGTGCCCAGAGCTGTTACTGGGGCCCGGGCTTGGATGGGTCCTGTTGTCGAGAAACAGGCCTAAGCCCAGGCACAACACTGGGCCCCAACCTAGGCCTGGACCTGTCACTAAGGCTCGGGCCTAGACAAGTGGGAGTAGTGAACCTAGTAATGGGAGTATGCTCAATGTCTTCTTTCCTTGATCCAGCAACTTAAAATGACATCTTCCACATGGAGGACAAACACAGAGGATTGCTGTGGTACCTTTTTGTTGCACAGCCCCAGCCAGGTCCTGGTATCAACCCAAGTCTAGACCTCAGCAATTGGAACCTGACTATGGGATCTGGCATTTACCAGGCCCCATCATTGGATCTGGGCCTTGGCGACAGGGTCCAGTCTTGGTCCTGGGCCCCAGCATATTTTTCACTTTACAGTAAAGTCAATGGGGCCTTTCCCCATTGACTTCAATAGAAAACAAAAGCAATTGAAACTAATGAACAAATTTGTTTTTGTTCCAAAATTAATGAAATAAATTTGGATACCTCCAAAAGAAATCAACAAAGGAAAACAAATCTTTCTAGGCTGCACATCCCTAATTTCCAAATAGCCTCCATAGTCGTAAGCTATGCATGCACTTAGGGAGCCCAGGTGTCAAACCTACTCATGGTACAGCATTTGCGCACATAAGTGAACCCATTGAGATTAATAGTGGAATTTTATAAACCATGTGGTGGGAGCCATCTAAATGGCTAAGCTGCTATTTTAAAATGCTTAACTGGCTGTATTCTAGCCGGATAATGAGTTATCCAGAGAATATAGCAGCTAAGTTGGAGGCGCACATTTTTTTTGCATCGGGGGGAAATAGATAATAGCCTCATCGACATGAATTTTCATGTGATGAGCGCCATTAGCTACATGCTCTATTGGACGCGCATTTTAGATGCGCTATCCCTCTTTTTGCATTGGGGGTTATGAACGCGCATCTGAAACGCACGGCCAATCGCATGTTGAGCCATGCGTTCTGGCCAGCGCATGGTATTGCATCAGCCTGACAATGTATAGAGAATTTGTTGCTGTGTTAGTCCACCATACCACCATAGTAACGTAACCAGTAATTTGCTTGTATATTCGGGCAACTTCATGTCTAGCTCATAGAACAGGGTTGCATGGAAGTTGCTTTGAAAATAAGGCCCTAATTGCTCTGAGTTCAGTTTTTAAAAGAAGGTTCAGCAACTGATTTAAGGTACCTTAATTAGGGGCCTAATTAAGGTGTCTATAGGCATCTAAATATAACTCCAGAAGCCTTAATTAAGAACATAAGAACATAAGAAATTGCCATGCTGGGTCAGACCAAGGGTCCTAAAGTTAGTACAGATATTGGGACAACCTAAATTTGTTACCCTGCCCTGTCCTCGCTCCTTACATCACCCTCTTTTTAGGGATTTTAATACAGGTGCCTTGTGGTTCAAGGTCCCTAAATTTAGGTGCTAAGCCATGAAACATTAACTCTTAAAGTTCAACACCTATGCCTGTTGAGTATTGGTCTCTGTGTGGATTGGACTGACAAGGTAGCAATTCCCTGAACTTCCCCCACTGTCTTCTAGAGTTTAAAATAGCATTATCTCTCCATTGCAGGAAAACTTTAATTAGCTGTGTTTTTTGATAGCCCTAGTGATATCAAGGGTGAAGAACAACTGGGTGTTTTATTCCCATATCAGAACCCCAATTTAGAATTAATATGCAAATTATCTGGAACTAAGGATAGAGATATCCAACTCACTCATCCTTTCCCTTCCCTTTTCTTCTGCCTCTGGCCACCAGCTAGATGATGCTTTTGATACAGCTTTCAGCTGATTACACAGAGGGCTCTATGTATTCAGCTTATTTACATTACTTTTTGAAAGCCACTACAAGCATGTTTTGTTTTGTCTTAGCAAGGTATTCTCAAAACTGATTCTTTGTGCTCAGTGGATTGCCCTGGGGATATAGGCTTTGCTGAAGGGCTTTTGTAGCCATTGTACTGTAGAGGGGATAACATGGAAATGAGGATAGAGGATACTGTATTTTAAGGACAGGATGGATAGGTGGGTAGGCAGCTTCATTGAGTAGCAGATTATGGTATAGCATTTAACTGTCTGCTATCTGTTTTTAGCTATTGCTGTTTCACACTGTATTATCTTTAATTTAATATTTTATGTAGCCCACCTTGAGGTCTTTGGAATGTAAGGCGGGAGAGCAAATATGCTTAATAAATAAACATTTTTACCACTGACACAAAATGGGAGAACACCTTTTGTACATAAGCCCTATAACTGCATGGTGGATTAAGTAGAAACAAGACTACAGGTCCAATAAGTCCATTCTTCTTCTAAATGACTAACAGCTTTGATGTCAAAACATGGCAAGGGAAGAGAAGGAGGGAAGCCACAGTTTGCTGGCCATTTTACAAAATCTTGTCAATTTAACAACCATTTAGAATACAATCCATCTCTCCATTTGCTTTCACCATGGTAAAGACTGTCTTCATATTTGCAGCACATCTAAATTTTCCAGCAAGTAGGAAAGGCCAGAACTTGCCTTCGAAAAATACAATAGCTGTACCACTGCATCCCAGATCAAAAAGTAGAACACACTGTTATGTGACTTGATGATATTATTATTAGTTTAAATGCCTGATTCTATACAAGTAGGACAAAAAAAGTGCAAAATGGGGTAGATTTTAAAAGGTTGCGCGTGGGCGCACATGTACACCCGATTTCATAACTTGCAGGCGCGCGCAAGTTATAAAATCCAGGGTCGGCGCGCGCAAGGGAGTGCGCAATTGTGCACCTTGCGCGCGCCGAGCCGCGCTGCCTTCCCCCATTCCCTTCTCCCTAACTTGACCTTCACACCCCTTCCCCTAAACTTTCCTCCCCCTAGCCCTACTCTAACACCCCCCAAAATTGTTATTTTACCTTTTGCACCTGCCTCCGGGCAGGCAGAAGTTGCACGCACTGGCAGCCTTCCGGCACGCAATCCTCCAACACAGCAGCAATAGCCGCTCTGTCGGAGGCCTCTGGCCCCACCCGGCCCCTTTTGTAAAGCCCCTGGACTTACATGAGTCCCAGGGCTTTACGCACGTCACCGGACCTTTTTAAAATAGGCTCGGCGCGCATAAGACAGGTTATGGGCGTAAATCCAGAGGATTTACGCATGTAACCTTTTTAAAATCTGGCCCAATGCCTATAAGTCCCTTTTCTTACACAAAATCTGAAATGGTAACCCTGTCCCACCATTACAACATAAGAATATAAAAAATTGCTATACTGGGACAGACCAAGGGTCCATCAAGCCCAGCATCCTGTTTCCAACAGTGGCCAAACCAAGCTACAAGAACTTGGCAAGTACCCAAACACTAAGAAGATCCCATGCTACTGATGCCAGTAATAGCAGAGGCCATTCCCTAAGTCAACTTGATTAATAGCAGTTAATGGAATTCTCCTTCAAGAACTTATGCAACCTTTTTTAAACCCAGCTACACTACCTGCACCAACCACATCATCTAGCAACAAATTCCAGAGCTTAATTGTGCATTGAGTGAAAAAGAATTTTCTCCTATTAGTTTTAAATGTGCTATTTGCTAACTTCATGGAGTGTCCCCTAGTCCTTCTATTATCCGAAAGTGCAAATAACTGATTCACATCTACTCGTTCAAGACCTCTCATGATCTTAAAGACCTCTATCATATCCCCCCTCAGCCATCTCTTCTCCAAGCTGAACAGCCTTAACTTCTTAAGCCTTTCCTCATAGGGGAGCTGTTCCATCCCGTTTATCATTTTGGTTGCCCTTCTCTGTACCTTCTCCATCGCAACTACATCTTTTTTGAGATGTATTGACCAGAACTGTACATAGTACTCAAGGTGCGGTCTCACCATGGAGCGATACAGAGGCATTATGACATTTTCCATTTTATTCACCATTCCCTTCCTAATAATTCCTATTATTCTGTTTGCTTTTTTGACTCCTGCAGCACACTAAGCCAACAATTTCAATGTATTATCCACAATGTTGCATAGATCATTTTCATGGATGTTAGCTCTTAATATGGAACCTAACATCGTGTAACTACTGCATAGGTTATTTTTCCCTATATGCAACACCTTGCACTTCTCCACATTAAATTTCATCTGCCAGTCTTGCAAGGTCCTCCTGCAATCTATCACAATCCGCTTGTGATTTAGCTTCTCGAAAAAATGTTGTATCATCTGCAAATCTGATTACCTCACTCGATGTATTCCTTTCCAGATCATTTATAAGTATATTGAAAAACACCGGTCCAAGTACAAATCCCTGAGGCACTCCACTGTTTATCCTTTTCCACTGAGACAATTGACCATTTAATCCTACTCTCTGTTTCCTGTCTTTTAACCAGTTTGTAATCCATGAAAGGACATCGCTTCCTATCCCATGACATTTTAGTTTTTTTAGAAGCCTCTCATGAGGGACTTTGTCAAACGCCTTCTGAAAATCCAAATACACTATATCTCCCAGTTCAGCTTTATCCACAAGTTTATTATTCAGATTCCAAAACTGAGACACATAAGTGGCTGAATTTACTTTTCTGAAGTATATGGACACTAACGTCCATTGGCATCTTGCTCATATGTGGAGCAAAAGATTCCATGATAGGTAAGCTCATTGTCGCATGGCATAATTGCATCCTCATCCTAAATCAGGTTATGCTACATTTGGAGCTAAAGTTCTCAAAAGCATCCTTGTTGTATGTACTCTTTTGAAGTGTCTCAGTTGCTTAGATTCAGGGAAAGAGCTCTGGAACATTTCTACCATCTAAAAATGGATGACCTTCTTTTTATTGTTGACTCTTGCAATTTTGCAATCTCTCCATCAGTTGTTTACCCTAATAGGAAGTAGCATGTCTCTGAAAATGGAAAACACCACCAGTACTGCATCTGAACTTTTAAGCTCAAGCTTCCAAACTGAACCTAACCTACCTCTCTGCTCAGAACATGCTCAAGTATCTCGGGTTTGGCTTTGAACGATTTTTCTGGCAGCAAGATTGATGTGAATTTAATTTTCCTGGCTTCTTTCCCTCAACATGTGTGATGCTGCACCACTGTGTTGAGTTTGTGTTATTAATGCCTGCTTGTGTCTCATTCAATATGCTTTGTGAGAAAGACTTTCCAATAGGTACTTAAATTAAGAGGGAGGGAGAAAAAGAAACTTGGTTTCTTAGCCCAGTGTATTTTATTTGATCTGACAGCGAATATCAGGTTCTCTCCAGGAAACTACAAATCCGGCAGCTAAATTTGAGCCCTCCTGACTGCTTCTAAATTCTGAATCCAGCTGCATACAGCTTGCCATTGTACTTGTATATAGAAAAAAGTACAGAATTGCTCTGTATTCAAAAGTGAGCAACAAAAGAGCTTGAGCGACTGACCAGCTTGCACACTTATCATGAACATTTGCATTTCATTGTGTTTGATGCAAGCATGCAATTTCAAAAATTCAAATGCACACAAAATCACAGATTAAAGTTTTGAATCCCAGACTATATAAAATAGCTGAGCATGGGCAAATTGATGCCATATTGTCAGCAAAATGCATGTTAGCCTATTAATTTAAACAGTGAATTGTGGATATTAACATACAGTGTTTCATCCTAAATGGATTTCTGTCTTGATATGCAAGGTTATTCCTGGATTTCATTTACTTTCTATTCCCACCCCTCCCCCTCCCAAAAAAAATTATCTGCTTATCTAAATGATTTGTATTAATTAATACATGATTATGGACTATACAAATGAATTTTGCCCAGTTATTCCTATAGGCAAAGATCCACCAAATAAACAAAAAAAGCCCGCCATTATGCTAAATAAAGAGGACATTTCTGTTGAGAAAGAACATTAGCAGCCTTTTCTCATTCTAATCTCTCTTTCCTAAAACCCTTCTCCCACCTACCTAAGGGCCAAATGGCCAGTGATTTCTAATACTGGAGAACAGTCCCCCTCTGTAACAAGAAGAGTAATGACCTGCATGCTTGTCATGACGGCAGCACGCTGAGGGAAAATGGGGTTGCTCCAGGAAATCCTGTACAAGAATCACTTCCGGTGGGGGGGGGGGGGGGGGTGGAGAGGAGAAGAGCAAGCACTGGTAATGAAAATAATTTCTTTAAAAACAAATGCAGAATTCTGAAGAGGAGTACAAGCAGTAAACAAGTCTGGAAGATAACACTAAGGAAGGAGCCATCACTGGTCATGCAAATGATTGCCTGCACTTTATTCCACACCCACCACTGGTGAAAGAATGGTCTCAGTGGCGTGTAACAGTCGGGAGTCTTCTTTTAAAAAGACCTTGTTTTAATTAAAGATTAGTCATGTAAATAGTTGGGGTTTCCAGACATAATCTCTTTGAATTTTGGTGCCAACCTAAGTGTATAATTAAAATGTGAAAAATGTAGGAACTTGGCCAAGGCTCTGGCTATAACTTGTCAAGATTTTCCTACACCGCCCATGTGGCTACCATTTTTCTTTCTAAAAATTTATCAACAGGAAAAGTAATGGAAGAACTATGCCTTTTCCTGTTTTGGCCGAAGCAAAAGAATCTACAGCTTTTAACCCTGTGCATCCTGCATGATCTAACAGCCTACTGTTATTTCAAAGGATTTCAAAGCCATTAACTTAGGGAGCATCTTTTGATCAGAGGGGAAAAAAAGTATTCTCCAATTTGACAAATGAGTCAGGTATAATTAGAGTGATGGTTAGGGTATGCATGGGAAAGATTTGTCTTTCATTGTGATTTTTGTTTCAATGCAATCTTTTTTTTTTTCCATTTAATTTCTCTGATTTAGTCCACACTATAATTTTATCATGTGCTAAAAGGCAGAAATGAAACAGAACAAAAATGTTTTTGATTTTGAGTCCCTCTGGATGGAAAACAACACAAAGTGAAATGCTAAATATCATTTTCATTTCCCTTTTTGTTTTAAAATGACAGCACATCCTACTGACCAAAGAGGTTGGTGCCGTAAAGACCAGATGATCCAATCCTGTTTTCTAACTCCTGGTTCAAAGTATTTTGAGAGCTTCTTACTTTGAAAAATTTTGAATTGGTAAAGGAATGACTCATCTTTCAGATGACTAGGGCTTGTGGTCACCTTACATAGAAAAGAAATATGCCAGTAAAAACTATGCATGCATCTTCAAAATGTCAATGTATCTTAAAATTCTAAAATCTACAAATCTATTCATTTATGGTAATAAAGATAGTCATATGGAGCAAATTTAAATTCCTTCTCCCTTAGAGGACCAACACATCATGTTTTATAATATTCAGTAAACTAACGGATATTTCATTGCCCTTCAGATATCTAAGATGACCCAAAACCAGGGCTGGTGCAAGAATATTTGGCATCCTAGGCAAAAATTTGGTCATGCACCTCTTCTCATAAGTTATCTATTGATGGCAACTCCAGAACATCATTCTCTCTGACCAGTGATGGTGGTGTAGGGAAATCCCAATTCTTGCTAACAGGACAAACAGCTAAGATGGACTCTCTGATGCCAGAAAAAATGGATATTGGCCTGAATGGCTATCTGCAGCCAAGTGGAGAGATGAGAGACTTTGCAGTTGCTGTGTAGATGACCAGCTTGACAGATTTATGGGCCCCTGCTAGCCTGGAAGGTACCCTATGAGCACAAGAGAAAACATAAGGATAATTGGTACTATGTGAATATGTGCAGCCAGAACATTAGGGGCCTCATGTTATGACTCTGGGGCCAATCCCCAGAGCAGGATTTATCAGTTCAATGTCAAATGTGAACAACTGGCAGTTGTCATGCTGGCCTCTCTCTGAACCTAGAGAACAAAACAAAACACTTTGAAAAGAGTGTGAAACCACAGCCCACCAAAACCTTAATTATGTATTCACCTGACTATGCATGAAGCTACTGAATTATGCAAAGGTGAGGCCATAAACACCGCATGGAGCAAGCATTCAGGGTTGTTGATCGTTGCCCATCAAGAAGAAGAAGGTGACCCATCCAAGTGCTGCCTGCACTTCCTTGCATCACTGCAAAAAACATCCATCACCGACCCTCCTCAGAAGTCTCTGTGAGCAGAGGAGTTGAACCTAACTTGTTGCCGGCCAGTAATAAGTTGAAGCCCTTCTCAGTTCCAAATGACCGAACCAGCGGGGAGCTGATGCCATCACCAAGAAGGTACAAAGCCCTTGCCCAGAGAGCAGACTGCATTGAATGTCCGCTGCATGAGTGAGAAACTGGGGGTTGTAATCCCAATACCTATCATTAGGTCAGGAAGATAGGCTTTTTAGCTCTTGTATTCAAGTCTATGCCAGAGGATGTAATGCTAGCATTAACTCTGTAATCTGATAAATAAGGTGATACGTAAACTTCAGTAATAATCTACTGTAGTTGTTTGTTTCCTGAGAAGAAGTACTGTGTCTAAGCCCAATGTAACCCAGATAAAGAATTGCTCTCAAACAGTTTGATAATTCTCTATACTGATAGGAGGATCACTGGTAAAAAGAAGCGATGGGGCAAGGTAAAGAAACCCTAACTCTTCCCCTCTACAGTGGTACCAGCACAATGCTGTCTTCTCAGGCAGTATTGGCTCTGTCACAGCACTCCCTCTGGGCCAATACTAAATGGATTTTGTCATGCTCATAATTTTGGTGCTCTAGGCAGCCACCTAGTTTGCTTAATGGAAGCACCGGCCCTGCCCACAACTCATGGAATTTTTCAATGTACCTGCTCCATTATGCATCTTCCAGTAACAACCTCCCTGTTCTCTCCAGCATCATACCAAAGAAGACATTGATGTGTGATGCTTGAAGCCAGGGTGTGCCATGGTTAGAAATGATAATGTGACCCTATGCCATACACTAGCTCTCAAAAAATCCCTTTTAAGCTGCCTTCAATAGCTTATGAAAGACTCCGTCAAACACCATATTATTAAAAGTGATGCTGCAATATAATGTTTAACTGAGATGTTTCCATTTGGTTCTGACTTAATGGATTGCCTTACCTGCAGATATACACCACATTAAAGATATTAACATTTTTAGAAAGCAGGTTAAGGTCTGTTTTAATGCTGTTTTTAACTAGTTATATTTTTACTGATTTACAATTTGTATTACATTCATGTTGTATGTAATGTTTCAATGATGTATTATATTACATAAGATATTTTGTATATTTTGTTATGTATGCCACACCGAACACATCATGAAGGTTGCAGAATATAAGAAAAGCTAAGTAAAGTAAAAAAGTAATTGCATTATTAAATGATAACTTGTTATGGGACACTAAGAATGCCCAGAGGAAAAAAAAATAGTTTGGCTCATTCATACTTTCGTAGGGCACCTCCATTCATTTCTTTAGTTTCAAATGAAAAAAAAAAAATGTTTGTTTTATTCATTTATTCATTTTCCATTATAGTCAATGGGGGAAGCAATGCAACCTATTGTGGGCTCTGAAATTTGATTTTCTAATCATTTCTAATGAAATTCATGGTTAGACATCATCAGAAAGGTGAAGGCATACCAATGCATCAACACTATGTCAACATGGCACCTAAGGTGGCATGACGAGCCTAAGACACCATAAAAGGGCAGAAGGCACTGTCAGAGCTGCAAAGAAGGAATAAGAATTTGAAGAACATCCAAATCTTCAAAAGAGGATACCAATAACAGTGACATGAATCTTAAAGACAGTCCAAGAGGCAAAGTGGCACCAAGAATGGCATCAACATCTTAAGGCACCATGAAGGGGAAATGAAACAGAAAAGTTGGAAGGAAAATCACAAATCACCAATAAAGGGACAACCAACACAGAGTGGTATCAATACACCGGGAGAGTGCATCGCATGAGCATTTTTATTTGCTGACCGGTACCATAACAGAAAATTAAATTGAGTAAAGAGCCAACGGGCCTGTTGATGATTTAGGCGTTACGCACGGTGCAAATACTCGAGGTTCTTGTGTTCGGTATATACTGTAATCTAGTACTGTGCCCCTCGAGCCAGGGATGCCACTCTTCGAAGGCCAGTTTAATTGCCAACAGCTCCTTATCCCCGATTGCATAATTACGTTCCTCTGGAGAAAAGCGTTTTGAGAAGAATGAGCAAGGGTGTAAGGTATGGGTGGCTGAATACTGACTGAGTACTGCTCCTATGCCAACATCAGAGGCATCAATCTCGATGGTGAAGGGCCATCAGAGGTCTGGATGGCATAGGCATGGCTCCTGAAAGAAGGTGGCTTTAAGGTCCTGGAAAGCGGTCATGGCCTCGGGCGACCACTGAGATGGATTGACACCCTTACAAGTATGGCCATGAGTGGGGCGGTCAGCGTAGAATAGTGATGAATAAACAATCTGTAGTAATTGGTGAAACCAAGAGATCTCCGTAGGGCCTTGAGGCCTGTGGGTTGGGGCCAGTCGCGGATACTTTTGGATTTTTGGGGATCCATCCAGAAGCCATGGCTAGAGACCACATAGCCCAAGAAGGGAACAGACTCTTGTTCAAAAGAGCACTTCTCTAGTTTGGCATACAACTGGTTATCCCTCAAACGCTGAAGAACACTGCAGATGTCCTGGCGATGGCTCTGGAGGTCTTGAGAAAAAACCAAGATGTCACCCAGGTAGACTACAACACATCAGTAGAGCATGTCTCTGAAGACCGCATTCATCATATTCTGAAAAACCACTGGAGCGTTACAGAGGCCGAACGGCATCACCAAGTACTCAATGTGGCGTTTTAAATGCGGTTTTCCATTCATTGCCCTGGCGGATTTGGACCAAGTTGTAGGCCCCTCTAAGATCTAATTTGGTGAAGATCTTGGCTCCCTGAAGTCTGTCAAAGAGTTCTGAAATTAACAGTAGAGGCTAGCGGTCCTTCAGAGTGATCTCATTTAAGCTACGGTAGTCAATGCACAATCGGAGGGAGCCGTCTTTCTTCCCCACGAAGAAAAAGCCCACTCCGGCGGGAGACTTGGAGGGCCGGCTGAAGCCCTTGACTAAATTTTCCCGTATATACGCCATCATGGCTTGCGTTTCGGTCAAGGACTAGAGATGTGAATCGTGTCCTCGATCGTCTTAACGATCGATTTCGGCTGGGAGGGGGAGGGAATCGTATTGTTGCCATTTGGGTGTTTAAAGTATCGTGAAAATCGTGAAAATCGTGAGCCGGCACACTAAAACCCCCTAAAACCCACCCCGACCCTTTAAATTAAATCCCCCACCCTCCCGAACCCCCCCCCAAAATGCCTTAAATTACCTGGGGGTCCAGCGGTGGTCCGGAACGGCAGCGGTCCGGAACGGCCTCCTGCAATTGAATCGTGTTGTCTTCAGCCGGCGCCATTTTTCAAAATGGCGGCGCAAAATGGTGGCGGCCATAGACCAACACGATTCGACTGCAGGAGGTCCCCCCCAAGCTGGCCAAAAGTCCCTGGGGGTCCAGCGGGGGTCCGGAAGACCCCCGCTGAACGACCTCCTGCAGTCGATCTCCTGCCGGCGCCATTTTCCGTACGGAAAACGATTTGCGGCAGGAGATCGTTTTCCGGACCCCCGCTGGACCCCCAGGGACTTTTGGCCAGCTTGGGGGGGCCTCCTGACCCCCACAAGACTTGCCAAAAGTCCAGCGGGGGTCCGGAACGACCTCCTGCAGTCGAATCGTGTTGGTCTATGGCCGCCGCCATTTTGCGCCGCCATTTTGAAAAATGGCGCTGGCTGAAGACAACACGATTCAATTGCAGGAGGCCGTTCTGGACCGCTGCCGTTCCGGACCGCCGCTGGACCCCCAGGTAATTTAAGGCATTTGGGGGGGGGGTTCGGGAGGGTGGGGGATTTAATTTAAAGGGTCGGGGTGGGTTTTAGGGGGTTTTAGTGTGCCGGTTTTCCTGCCCTCCCCCTTCCCCCGATTTACGATTTTTTGACGATAAATCGGGGGAATTGGTATTGTATCGTGGCCCTAACGATTTTTGACGATTTAAAATATATCAGACGATATTTTAAATCGTCAAAAAACGATTCACATCCCTATCAAGGACATGGGTAAATCCTACCCGAGGAGGTTCGGTGTTAGGCAGCAAATTTATTGCACAGTCGAATGAGCGTTGTGGGGGTAGGGTGTCTGCAGCCTTTTTGGAGAAGACATCTGCGTATGAGGAATACTGCAGTGGAAGGCCCAGAAGAGAAGCAGAAGAGATTAGGCAAGGTACAGGTGATACGACCTCCAAGCATTTGTTGTGGCAAGAGTCACCCCATTGAGATAGTTGTAGTGTGACCCAATCAAACTGCGGGGTATGCAGCTTTAACCACGGCAAGCCCAGGACCAAGGGGTGTATAGCTTTATCCAGTACGAGGAAGGATATGGTCTCTACATGTAGAGAGCCGGAACGGAGCTGGATAGGGACTGTGGAGTGAGTAACCTCGCCTGGAAGAGGTTCGCCATGAATGGAGGAAAGTAGTAAGGACACTGGGGAGCGGATGGTGGGAATTCGGAGATGTTCCACAAGTTGCCTCAGAATAAAGTTCCCACCTGCCCCAGAGTCCACCAAAGCCAGTGTATGAAACTCTCGGGCACCAAGTTTTATGGAAACTGGCAAGGTTAATGGAGGAGAGGGAGAAGTCAGGCCTAGGAGTAGTCCTCCGGCAGAACCTAGGCCTGGGAGTTTCCCAGACAGACGGGGCATGAAGCTATGGCATGTCCAGGTTGGCCACAATACTAGCAGAGCCTTGATTGTTGATGACAGCAATTTTCTTTCGGAGAAAGCCTACTTCGACCCATCTGCATAGGTTCTTCCCCTTCTTTATTCTGAGTGGTGTTGGGCTTAGGAGAAGGCATACATCGAATTCAGGGGGCGCTCGGTGCCATCCTTCTGGATACTCTAGCCTCTTGAGAGCATTCTCGAAGGCGGCGATTGATGCGACTGACGAGGTCTATCAGAGATCCAGGGATTCGGGAAGTTCCTGGGCTGCTAGTTTGTCTTTGATCCACGGGCTTAGGCCTTTGAGGAAGATAGCCCATAGGCAGTCTGAATTCCAATGAACTTCAGATGAAAGGGTCCTGAACTCAATGACGTAATCGGTCAAAGACCTGGACCCTTGTTGGAGATGAAGAAGGAAAGACCCGGATATGATTTTCCGACCTGGATCGTCAAAGACGGAGCAAAATAGGGTGAGAAAGCCAGGCAGATGTCGAAAAACCGTGTCAGCTCGCTCCCAGAGGGGTGATGCCCAGGCCAAGGTCTTACCGTCCAGGAGTGACAGGATGTAAGTCATCTTGGTGATCACATCTGGGTAATATGTAGGTTGTAGGCAAAAGTGCATATTATACTGATTCAGGAAACCCCTGCACTTAAGAGGGTCTCCTGAGAAACGTGGGGTTGCCAACAAGGGCACAGTAAGCCGGAGGATCGGCTTGTGTGAAGCAGGTTTAGGTTTGGCAGACGTCAAGGTGGTTACTCAGGTTATCTATGGCTACAGCCAGAGTTTCCAAGAATTTTTGTTGTTCAGAAATTCGTTGCGCCAGGCCAGGAATGGCCTGGAGAGGCGAGACCTCTGCCGGGTCCATGGCAATCTGTTAGGATTCGTAGGTTAGTGGGCCCTTGGCCCGAGTTGACAGATGGTACCGCCCATGAGGAGAAGCCCCACTGAGCCTCACCATCAGGAGACGAGGTCTGAGCTACAGATGACACAGCCCAGCGAGGAGAGCCCAGCAGGAGAGCAGGAGACTGGGGTATGAATGTGGTAGCCAGGATAGGTCCCCCTAGTGTGGAGTGCTGGGCAGGCCTCGAGTAGTGGGGAATGCAGGCAAGGTATGGAGAAGTGCTTGCAAGGGTGAACCCAGGGGGCGGAGCCACAGAGAGAGTCAGCACAGAATGAATGACGTGGGCTTACCCGGGATACGGGAAAGCCCAGGGGTCTCTGGCAGTGCAGGAGAACACCACCCCGAGGAGTGGGGCAGTGCAGTACAGTCACAGGGTAGGTAGGATGCTACCCCGAGAAGCAGGGAGCGGAATGTAGTGACAGCGGTATGCAGGGCACTGCTCCGAGGAGCAGGGAAGTGCAGCACAGCCCCAAGTTCACATATGCTACCCCAAGGCGCAGGGAAGCGTGGCTAGTCACAAGTGATCGTAATGGCCCATGGAGCAGGGTATACCAGCGCTGGGTCTCTGCGAAGTAAAGCGGTGAGGCAGAGGCCCGCAGGACGGGGTACACCTACGTTATTCTCCACAAGGCAGAGTAGAACAGCAATGGTCCGCAGAGCGGGGTATACCAAAGTAGAGTCTCACGGGAAGAGTAGTCCAGCAATGGTCCACAGAGTGGGGTGACACTGAAGTAGAGTCTCATGGAAAGAGTAGTTCCTGGAGCAACCCCGAGGAGCAGGGGAGATGGCAGACAGCTTGTGCTAGTCACTGACTATGGTACAATTAAAACTTACCCAAAATGTAGCTGTCCAAAACTCAGTCAGCTACATTTAGGCCAGTTACACATTCATGGGCAGATCTTAAAACCTGCGTGTGTGTAGATTTGTTCGTGCAACCGAGCGCAAACAAATCTATGCCAGATTTTATAACATGCACGCGCAGCCGCGCGCATGTTATAAAATCCAGGGTCGGCACGCGCAAGGGGATGCACAATTGTGCAACTTGAGCACCGAGCCGCACAGTCTTCCTCCGAAATCGGAGCGGCCTCGGAGGGAACTTTCCTTCCGCCACCCCCACCTTCCCCTCCCTTCCCCTACCCAGGGGCGGATTGGTCTATCAGGGGATCGGGCATCCCCTGGTGGGCCGCTCGCTCCAGTCACCGTGCGCAGACATGACAGAGCCGCACTCGGCAGACCACGTGATGTGTCCTGGGCCGCCCTGGGCTGCGAATACCCGGGCCGGTCCGACGTCGTGAATCCGCCACTGCCCCTACCTAATCCTCCCCCCAGCCCCACCTAAACCCCCATCCTGACCTTTGTTGCAGAAGTTACGCCTGCCTCTGGGCAGGCGTAACTTGCGTGCGGCAGCCGGCGCGCCATTCCCCGGCACAGCCACAATGAAGGAGGCCTCGGTCCCGCCCCCTGACCGCCCCCGGACCCCCGGACCCACCCTCTTCCCACCCCTTTTTCGAAGCCCCAGGACATATATGCGTCCCAGGGCTCCCGCCCCCTGACCACCCCCGGACCCACCCTCTTCCCACCCCTTTTTCGAAGCCCCAGGACATATATGTGTCCCAGGGCTTGCGCGCCACCGAGCCACCATGCGCACACCTCCAATAGACTCGGTGCGTGTAGGGGCAGCTTGGGGCAGCTTTTCGGGGGTTACACGCATAACCCTTTCAAAATCTGCCCCTCAGGGTTAGGTGCCTAAACTTGGCTGGCTAGTGCTGATTTTCAGTACTAGCCAATTAAGTCCTTCTACAACCCTGGGAACACCTCCAGGGCCACCTACCTTTTGCACAGCTAAATCCAACTGCATCTTAAAACTATGCAGCTAGATTTAACCACTCAGTGGGCTGATATTTTCACTCCTTGGGATCCAGCCAGCTAACTCCAGTAAAAATCAGCCCCTATAGTCTTTTTCCATATAATACTAAACCAAGAACACACTAAAGGCCTCATTTATCTTGCAATTTATTTTATTTTGTATTTATGGGGAAAAATCTGTGATCAGGTGTGCACCAAGTTTTAAGTATCACAAAAGCATTCAGCAGGCGGTGACACAAAAATTCAGGATTTGAGAACAAGGAGCACAGTTTCCATTTCTTTGGTGTGAAACTCTGGGTTTTTAAAAGTTGAATGAAATTCTAGTACGACTCCTTTTATGTCCCTAGTGTCCTCAATATGGAGGTAATTTTCAAAAGATGCATGTGTAAAATAATATCACATGTATGCATAAAATAACATATACACAGTCTATACTATTTTAAAAACTGCAACATGCACATATAAATTAGGGACCACAAGTAAATTTGCACATATAAAAAAGGGGCAGGCCAGGGGCATTCCAGGAAGGGGCCAACATTTAAGGGCATAAGATGAATAGAGCAGTATTATAAATCAAAAGTGGAGGCCCCTTTGGAGTTGAATTTTCAGGAGAAACAACATACTTTTGAAGACATTCAGTGGACCTTCCTGGAATTTATACCTTCACATTGGCGCGGGGGTAACAGATTGAAGAAACTAAAACAGAGCAAACAGCAGTGACTTTCCCACCTCCAAACGGTCGCCTCGAGTGGGCTGAATCGTGAAATAGAATGGTCCAAATTCTCTTGATTTTAATACTGCTCCATTCATATAATCATGTCCTTATTTTATCAATCACCCACAGTTATCACGGACACACTTCCTTATTCCAACACAAATTTTTGGACGTAAGATTCATTGACCTTCATACTAGGCATCATAGTGTGGTAAATTTTTACCCATGTCACTCTGCCTTCTATATAATCATAGGTCAGTCCATTTCATTTTTTGTATTTTTCTTAATGCAATTAAAACACCCGGTGATGATAAAACTTTTTTGTAAATGTGGATTAGAGTTATTAACCAAACTTATCTGTATATCGCCGTATTCAATACGTGCTTTTTTTCTCTTCCCGTATCTGATCTTTGTCAAGCTCTGATGCCCTTAGTTAAATCAGCAATACGTCACTTATTCATATTGCTGAAACTTGCCCAATACCAGCTTTTATTATCGATGGTGGGGGTGGAAGGGAATTGGAACCGAAAAAGTTATAAAGGCCAAGAGTAACAGATAAGTATGAAAACAAATAGATGTGAAAGCTTGCTGGGCAGACTGGATGGGCCGTTTGGTCTTCTTCTGCCGTCACTTCTATGTTTCTATATTAGCGAGTGGATGCATATTGTTATAATGTTTGACAGCCAATGTCACTTTGTGATGTATTCACATCAGTGCATATTTAAATGGACATGCGCATACCTGCCTTCAAGTCTGTTTGGCAGCGTCAGTAAGTAGTTCTCTTTGACGCATTGAATTTAAACCATGGACTTCATAAATTGCGAGTGTATTTGAAGTGAACTTTTACTTATGACCCATATAAGTT